>NC_088408.1:65161282-65514615 GCF_034236695.1 Oncorhynchus nerka | reverse complement strand
AAGTTGCTCTCGGAGGATGTGTTGGTACCATTCTTTATTCATGGCTGTGTTCTTAGGCAAAATTGTGAGTGAGCCCACTCCCTTGGCTGAGAAGCAAGCCCACGCATGAATGGTCTCAGGATGCTTTACTGTTGGCATGATACAGGACTGATGGTAGCGCTCACCTTGTCTTCTCCGGACAAGCTTTTTTCTGGATGCCCCAAACAACCGGATGCCCCAAAACAGTGACTTTACCCCAGTCCTCAGCATCCCTGTACCTTTTTCAGAATATCAGTCTGTCCCTGATATTTTTCCTGGAGAGAAGTGGCTTCTTTGCTGCCCTTCTTGACACCAGGCCATCCTCCAAAAGTCTTCTCCTCGCTGTGCATACAGATGAACTCACACCTGCCTGCTGCCATTCCTGAGCAAGCTCTGTACTGGTGGTGCCCCGATCCCGCAGCTGAATCAACTTTAGGAGACGGTCCTGGCGCTTGCTGGACTTTCTTGGGCACCCTGAAGCCTTCTTCACAGCAATTTAACCGCTCTCTTTGAAGTTCTTGATGATCCGATAAATGGATGATTTAGGTGCAATCTTGCTGGCAGCAATATCCTTGCCTGTGAAGCCCTTTTGTGCAAAGCAATGATGACGGCACATGTTTCCTTGCAGTTAACCATGGTTGACAGAGGAAGAACAATGATTACAAGCACCACCCTCATTTTGAAGCTTACAGTCTGTTATTCGAACTCCATCAGCATGACAGAGTGATCTCCAGTCTTGTCCTCGTCAACACTCACACCTGTGTTAACGACAGAATCACTGACATGATGTCAGCGGGTCCTTTTGCGGCAGGGCTGAAATGCAGTGGAAATATTTTTGGGGGATTCAGTTCATTTGCATGGCAAAGAGGGACTTTGCAATTAATTGCAATTAATCTGATCACTTTTCATAACATTCTGGGGTATATGCAAATTGCCATCACACAAACTGAGGCAGCAGACTTTGAAAATGTATATTTGTCTTTCTCAAAACTTTTGGCCACGACTGTAGACCGCAACACCGCCTCCGTTGGCATTTCTGTCTTTTCAGTAGATGTTATAACCATGTATTGCTACCACTGTATCATCAAAGGTATAATCTAAGTGAGTTTCAGAGATAGGCGGAATATGAATGTCATCTGTTACAAGCAAGTTATTGACTTCATGGACCTTGTTTCTTAGGCTACATATGTTAATATGGCTACTTTTAGCACTTTTCTAGATTGCTTTACTTGGAAGCTTATCAGAGGTAGACTTACTCATGTTATTTACATTGGAGCTGATAGCGCAGGGTGAGCTGCATAAAGTGATCTTCCTAATATTGCACACCACCTCAGTGCTAACAGTGTACCTCTGGTTTATAGGCTCATGATTACTGCTTACAATAGCAGTAGGATAAACAGATGTATTCAGTGCAATTAAGGGTACATAAATTAAATTACCTACATTTGTGTTTGCCAATGCCCTGAAGATCATGTACATTTGATGCCGCATTATGACGACTCATTGTCACAATGGTAGGGATTAACTGAGCTGGTCTTGGATCATTTACCAGTCATTGTTTCAACGCAGCATTGAAATGCATGGACAGAGTCCAGGAGCCAAGATGATTTGGATGGACTCTGTCATATTGGTAGAGTATCTTCTGTTTCCAGAGGGTGTTAATAAAAGTGACTCCAGCAGAGCTACATTAGTCTTTTAGCCAGATGTGTAATCCGTAATCCGTTTTTTTGTAGTATTTTAATGCTAAAATCAGTAAAAAAAAAAAATAAAAAAAAATGTTCTGAGCTAGCCCTCCTGATGTCGTTTGACCCCACATGGACTACGGCAGTGTCAGCTCCCTGCATCTGTGGTAGAACAGTCGGAAGTAGCCTTGTTATGTCCTGTTCTCGTGCTCCTGTGTAGAACAGGGTTTTTGCCTTGGGGACTGAGATATTTTTCACCACAGAGCTGCCTATGATGACAGTTGGTGATGTTGAATGGGCCGGTCTCTCAGGTAGCCTCACGGTCTGGTGAGACTGGGAGCTCCAAGGATCTGAACCAGAGATAGAAGCCACCGGAGAGGGAGACAGAGCCGAGGATGAAGACGCAGGTACCTCTGGATCCGATCTTGATTGGGAAGCCACCAAGGACGAAGGCGCCGGAACCTCTGGATCCAGGGCGGCAAAGCTGTTTCTGGTCTGTGTCAGTTCCAGGCTCAACATCTCCATGGAGACCCCGTTGCCAGAGGTCACCTTCTTCGACTTCCACGGCGAGTGACGTTTCTCCATGGCTGGTTGGTTGGGTCAAGATCAGCTCCATTCTCCAGAGGAGGGGGAGACCCCTTCGGGGATGGAACCCTACCTTGCAACGGCCAGTCGGCTGTGGAGTGCCGGCATAGTGGCGAAACTTCCAGCAGACCAGAGCGGCATCCAGCTACTGGGGTGGAAGAAAAATAAAATGTAGGTGGGCGTGGGTTCCCCAGTAGCTTATGTAGGTTTGCTACTTAATTGCTAAGAGTAGCTACTTCACTCCTGTAGTCCTCCTCCGCAAGCAGTTGCTACATTGAAAGTCAGCGTGGTCCACATTCTTCCGGAACAAAGCAAAGTAAACGCAGCTCCTGCAATGCTGGAAATGTTCAATAGCGGCCTCCATTTGAGAACCGCCGAGCCAGCTAGAGTAGCTGGGCTTTCGGGTCTCTCCCCCATACAGAATCTCGCAGGACCCCGGGACAGATAGCAGCACTCACAGCAATTGATCCCAACACAGTCGCAGGATTCAAAATAAAATAACAGTATATAAAAACACTGTCAGCTTTTAAACTGAGGTCTATAGTTCAGGTTTCAGTTTCGGCGTTTGACAGCATTCAAGAACAACAAACATAGGTGTGTTGAACCTGCCTGTGGTTGCGGTGGGGATATCTATGAATATACCCAGTCACTACAAAGATACAGGTGTCCTCCCGAACTCAGTTGCCAAAGAGGAATCAAACCGCTCAGGGATTTCACCATGAGGCCAATAGTGACTTTAAAATTGAATGGCTGTGAAAGGAGAAAACTGAGAATGGATCAACAACATTGTAGTTTTCAGCAATACTAACCTAGTTGGCAGAGTGAAAAGGAAGCCTGTACAGAATAAAAATATTCCAAAACATGCATCCTGTTTGCAACAAGGCACTAAAGTAATACTGACAAAAATGTGGCAAAGCAATTAACGTTTTGTCCTGAATACAAAGTATTATGTTTGGGGCAAATCCAATAGAACACATTACTTAGTACCACTCTTCATTTTCAAGCATAGTGGTGGCTGCATTATGTTATGGGTATGCTTGTAATCTTTGAGGTTTTTAGGATAAAAAAAGAAACCAAATGGTGCTAAGTACAGGAAAAATCCTAGAGGAAAACCTGATTCAGTCTGCTTTCCACCAGACACTGGGAGATGAATTCACCTTTCAGCAAGACAATAACCCAAAACACAAGGCCAAATAGACACTACAGTTCAGTGGAGGCTGGTGGGAGGAGCTATAAGAGGACGGGCTCATTGTAATGACTGAAATGGAATAAATGGAACGGAGTAATATTTTATTTTCCATGTGTTTGATACCATTCTATTTATTCCATTTCAGCCTTTACTATGAGCCCGTCCTCCTATAGCTCCTCACACCAGCCTCTACTGCTGGAGTTGCTTACCAAGGCCACATTAAATGTTCCTGAGTGGCCTAATTATAGTTTTGACTTAAATCGGTTTAAAAATCTATGGCAAGACTTGAAATTGACTGTCTAGCAATGAACAGCAACCAACTTGACAGAGCTTAATGAATTTTTTAAAGAATGTGCAAATCACAGGAGGTTGGTGGCACCTTAATTGGATAGAGTGTGCTTGTGTTAATGACTGGAGTGGAATAAGTGGAATGGTATCAAATACATCAAACACATAGTTTCCAGGTGTTTGATGCCATTCCATTTGCGCCGTTCCGACCATTATTATGAGCCGTCCTCCCCTCATCAGCCTCCTGTGGTTCACCCTGACCACCTCCTGAAGTGGTCAGACAGTTCTGAACACAATCAGACCACAAGTGACTTTGTTACTTATGCAAATGAGATATTTCTGGATATAATTTTCAATACATTTGCAAAAATGTCTAAAAACATGTTTTCACTTTGCCATTAAAAGGGGTATCGTGTGTAGATGGGTGAGAAAAACATATTTGATACATTTTGAATTCAGGCTGTAACACAACAAATGTGGAATAACTCAAGTGGTATGAATACTTTCTGAAGGCACTGTACATGCTAGAATGTTCCAATGGTCGTGTTCACACTTGACACTTACATGCGACTTCTGCTATCAGAATACGAATCTCGCATTGAAAAGACAAAAGTCGCTTTGTGATCTGATTGTGTTCACATCTGTCTGTGGTCAGGGTGCATTGTGTGCGGATTTCTCCTCAGTCTGGGTGCAATCAGGCTACCGAAAGCGCATACAGTGGGCGACGTTGCTTGCTATATTAGCTTGCTGGCTAGCTACAGAGGTTAGCTGGCTACTTAGCTACAGTTGGTAGCTACTGCCATAAGATGTTTTGTTATAATCATATTTTGCCTATTCCACCATTGTAGAACGCATACTGGCATTTGAATATTGCGCGGGAATGGACACAATGTGGACATAGTAGACACATTTAAATGTAAATGTAGATGCACGACGTTTTCAGAAATGTATATTTAATACATTCTGAATTAAGGTTGTAACACAACATAATGTGGAATAAGTCAATGGGTATGAATATTTTCTGAAGGCACTGTACATACTAGAACACGCCAATACCATCTCGCTAGCTCACGCTTGGCTCTGCCCACCTCCTTCCTTCTTCTGAGCATTGTGATTCATTTTCCCACATCTGTTTGTGAAATAGTCAGATTTATAATAGAAAAATATGCCCTGGCCTCCCGAGTGGTGCAGCGGTCTAAGGCACTGTATTGCAGTGCTGGAGGTGTTATTACAGACATGGGTTCATTCCCCGGGGAGGGTTTGGCCTAGCGTTGAGGTCATCATGTTTTGGTCATGAAAAAAAAAACACATGGCTAGCTAGTTGGCTACAGCAGGTTCTACCATTTCACAATAGGTGATGCGTATTACAAGAAGCCGCCCCTTTTGTGACAAAAAAAAGCCATTGCAACACTGCGAATCTCCCGTCTGCGTAGACCATGTAATAAGCTTTACTTAACGGCCTTGTTGCAAACAGAATGGATGATTTGGAGGGGATTTTTTAACACAAGCTTCCTTCCTTTCAGTTTCATACAGGCCAGTAATGTGGAATGAATACAATATTCTAGTTTATTTAGTAAATATTTTCTTAACTATTTCTTGAACTGCATTGTTGGTTAAGGGCTTGTAAAGTAAGCATTTCACTGTAAGGTCTACACCTGTTGTATTTGAAAAATAATAATAAGTGAAAAATAATTATTAAATAAATCAAAAACGAAGGAGGCCTACAAACCTGACTCAGTTACACCAGCTCTGTCAGAAGGAATGGGACACAATTCACCCAACTTATTGTGGGAAGCTTGTGGAAGACTACCCGAAATGTTTGACCCAAGTTAAACAATTTAAAGGCAACGCTACAATACTAATTGAGTGTATGGAAACTTCTGACCCACTGGGAATGTGATGAAAGAAATAAAAGCTGAAATAAATAATTCTCTCTACTATTATTGTGACATTTCACATTCTTAAAATAAAGTGGTGATCCTAACTGACCTAAGTAAGGGAATTTTTACTAGGATTAAATCAGGAATTGTAAAAAACTGAATTTAAATGTATTTGGCTAAGGTGTATGTAAACTTCCGACTTCAACTGTAGGTCCTGGATGTCTGGAAACTTGGCCCCAGTGATGTACTGGGCCGTATGCGCCTTACAGTCAGATGCCAAGCAGTTGCCATACCAGGAGGTGATGCAACCGGTCAGGATGCTCTCGATGGTGTTGCTGTAGATGTGGACACCAAGGAACTTGAAACTCTCGACCCACTCCACTTCAGCCCCGTCAATGTTAATGGGGGCTTGTTTGGCCTTCCTTTTCCTTTAGTCCACGATCAGCTCCTTTGTGTTGCTCATATTGAGGGAGAGGTTGTTGTCCTGGCACCACACAGCCAGGTCTCTGACCATCTCCCTATAGGCTGTCTCATCGTTGTCGGTGATCAGGCCTACCACTGTTGTTTCGTCAGCAAACTTAATGATAGTGTTTGAGTTGTGCTTGGCCACGCAGTGATGGGTGAACAGAGAGTGCAGGATGGGACTAAGCACGCACCCCTGAGGGGCCCCAGTATTGATAATCAAGCGTGGCAGATGTTTTGTTGCCAACCCATACCACCTGGGGGGCGGCCCATCAGGAAGTCCAGGATCCAGTTGCAGAGGGAGGTGTTTAGTCCCAGGGTCCTTAGCTTAGTGGGCACAGGGACTATGGTGGTTTGTTTGAAACATGTAGGTATTACAGACTCAGGCAGGGAAAGTTGAAAATGTCAGTGAAGACACTTGCCAGTTGGTCAGGGCATGCTTTGAGTACACGTCCTGGTAATCCGTCTGGCTCTGCGGCTTTGTGAATGTTGACCTGTTTAAAGGTCTTGCTCATATGGGCTACAGAGAGCGTGATCACACAGTCGTGCAGAACAGCTGGTGCTCTCATGCATGCTTCAGTGTTTCTTGCCTCGAAGCGAGCATAAAAGGCATTTAGCTCATATGGTAGGCTCGCGTCACTGGGCATTTGTGGCTGGGTTTCCCTTTGTAGTCCGTAGTATTTTTCAAGCCCTACCACATCTGAAGAGTGTCAGAGCCGGTGTAGTAGGATTCAATCTAAGTCCTGAATTGATGCTTTGCCTGTTTAATGGTTCATCTGTGGGCATTCTTATAAGCATCCGGATTAGTGTCCCGCGCCTTGAAAGCGTCAGCTCTAGCCTTTAGCTCGATGCGGATGTTGCCTGTAATCCATGTTGTTGATGTCTTTATATTTTCAAGTATTGTGGTGCGAGCATCATGTTATGGGTAGGCTTGTCACCGGAAAGGACTGGGGAGGTGTTAGAATCAAAAGAAATATGAAAGGATCAGGTTTGTTAGGATCAAAAGAAATATGAAAGGATCAGGTTTGTTAGGATCAAAAGAAATATGAAAGGATCAGGTTTGTTAGGATCAAAAGAAATATGAAAGGATCAGGTTTGTTAGGATCAAAAGAAAATCCACCCAGTCTTCTGAAAATCTGAAAACCTAACCCAAGGATAGAGTGGGGCAATTCCAGAATGGATTTCCAAGAGGTGTTGAGTTTACCTGAATGGTCAGGTCTCCATCCTGATTTTAAATCTGCTTTAAAAAAAAAAAAAAAGAAGTTTCCCTAAAAGTTGTGCTAGGTTGGTAGAATATTTTTCAAAATGATTCACAGCTGCACTCAATATATTCTAATTTGGTATTTCTTAGTAATTAGGACATTTTTAAATAATTGTTCTTTCTTTTTGAAAATGTGGATTAGGAAGTGTACATCTATGGGGTGAGGTGGGGGGGTAGCATTTAATCCCTTTTTAGATTAAATTTTAAGGCAGTAAAATGTGAAGAATGTGGAAGGGGTGTGTAGACTTTCAAGTGTTGCTCACCCCAATCTCTACATTGGAGGGGACTGTCGGAACGTTTATCTTCATGCAATACTTCAAGCGCAGAACAACGGGGCCAGAGCCGAGGGAGGTGGGAGACAACATAATCCGCTAAAGTTATAACAGTGCTGGTTTATTCATGTCTTGGTCTGCTCATTTTGATTGGATGTGGCGTAACATTCCCCTGTCCCCCATCGGTCTAAGGATGTTAAATAGACACAAAGGCCACGGGGATCAAACCACTGTCCAAACGGACACGTGTTGTCTGCTTGTAGGAAAAATAAACCTTATCATGGTGGCAATTATATGCAGACATGGAGAAGTCTGTGTGGATGGATGAATAAAAACAAGGGATAAACACCCTCCTCCCCCTTCCCCCTCCCATGCAATCACCATAATATCTGACACACTTACGCATGTCACATACATAGCCTACCTAATAAAGGCCCCACCATCTCTGGGAACGCCAAACGTAGCCTATAGTAATATTACTCTGGAACCGGTATGTCCTAATTCATATGGATCATTTAGTTATGACTGATCATTTTGCAAGGAGAAAGCCGTCCATGGTTTGAGGTCCACGATCTATTGTTTCTACGATCTCAGTTTCTTCGCCTGCCTGCGCTCTGCGTCAAAAGACATACTGCGGACGTTTTGGTTGTGTCTTTGGTTACATGTTAATAGATTATTATTATTGTTTGCATGAAAAATGGACATTTCTGCAAACATAAGTGAATGTGTGAGGTGATTAAAGGTCAGAGAGTAAAATTCCATATCGGCTATCAGTCTAATGAGGTGTATCCATTGTGGAGGTGTGGCAGAGGGTATTCTATACACAACACAATATAACATAACAATTGATGCGCCTTGGAACATTATATATGTATTCTTATCACATCTAAGCGCCAACATAGGCTCACCTTGACTATTGTCGGAGGTAATCTTTGCATCGATGTTATCTGAAGACCACGCATCATTTGTCGTCCGCTGAGAAACCATGGAGAACACGGTCTGCAGCGTTTTTTCTGGAGGAAAAACTGATCGTGCATCAGTGGATCTTTTGCTTGAATTTGATGTTCTGGAGCTCAACGCCATTATTTGTTGTATAGGAGTTGAAATCATTTCTATGCTTGGCTTTGGGGTTATAGGGTTCGTTGTCGGTGGCTGAATTGTGGTTGCGGTTGGCGAGACAGGAACCGTGGAGACCTGTATCGTTTTGCTGGTCGCTCTGGCAGAGACAATTGTGGGCGACGGCGTGAGCCCAGTTACTAGGCCGAGAACAAACCTGTCTTCAGGTAAACGATTGGGCAAGGTGGTGTAGAGCTGCTCCAAGCTCTCGGATGCTGAGCGAGGCTTCCTGGAGATAGGCGACGCATTGTAGGAGTTGATGCGAGGTGCAGCATCAGAAAATCCAATATACAAAATAAATAGCAAAGCCGGGGATATGTACATCATTAAGGCCGTTAACCTCATATTCAATTTCAGCTCTCCATGTAAAGCCTTAGTAATGGTCTGTCTCAGACCTTTCCCTGAATGGACTAGCCTATGTTGTTCGCAATTGCTACCCAGTGATTGCGAACCGAACTACCCGCAGCTTCTTGACTTCACTTTCAGTTCAACCTAGCCCAGCGCAATGAAAGGAAACGCTTTGGATTGTCATACCCTTCAGCCAATGAGGGCATTGAGGGGATGTCTCGTGGTATGGTTAGGTACGTTTGTTTTCCCATCGCAAAGGCATTTGATGGGTTCAATGCGTAATCGTGAGCCAGTGCGCGATGAGTGCAATGAGAAATATGTTTGATTTTTCATTTGACACACTTTAAAACAAATATAAATAATCTAAAATTACGTTATTTTATGATTATAGCCTAGACTAGACATTACATCCATTCGATTATGGGACATTAGGCCTTGGCTATTCATGAAATAGCACATGCCCCTCTTTAATCGATGTACCCTCTACAAGCAGCAACACGCTGAAAAAGTAAGCTATCCAGGACTTTAGGCCTAGACTCGAGAAAAAAAGATGGGGATGTTTATTATGCCTACGCTGTGGGATATGTGCGCGCTGTCGCCTAATCACCCATTACCCATTGTTTCTACTGTGTGCGAGCTCCACTATGTGGCTATAGGCCTAAACACCTGTCGTCTACAGTCATTCATCAGCAGTGACATGAGCTGCCCAACAAGTTCAAGATCAAAGAAACAGAGCTGTTACACTGAATAATTAAGCATTTGATTATATGATTAGACAATCCTTAAAGAGCCCACAATATACATTGTCCGGAGATCTGGAGCCTATACAATCTAAGGCCAAAGTAGTGCATAACCCACACAGCAGATGGCAGCACAACGCAAATTATTCATTAAATCCGCTAGACTGAACCAAACATGTAGGCTAAGAAGGGTAGAAACAATTTAGCGAACAGCTGATACAATGGCGCCACTGGACCTGGATAAATACGAGGAGATTGCCAAGCAGTGTAAATATTTACCTGAAAACGACCTCAAGGTGAGAATCCCTGCCTTCGCAATGGCGATCACTGAAATAAGCCCGATGAGCAGCACGTATAGTAAGTAGCCTACTTATCAGACCTAAACAATGGCAAAATGTCTATCACTTCTAAATCATAGACCATCTAAACTGACATAAAATCACACATACAGACTGCGATGCCATTATACCCAAGAATTTGAATTCAATGAATGTCATCATCGTGCTTGACACAATTATTGGTATGATATAAAATGTGCCATTTACAGTAGCTTTTATTTATTTGATGTAACTAGGCAAGTCAGTTAAGAACAAATTCTTATTTACAATGACGGCCTATCCTTTCCAAACCCTAACGACACTGGGCCAATTGTGCGCTGCCCTATGGGACTCCCAATCACAGCCGTTGTGATACAGTCTGGAATCGAACCAGGGTCTGTAGTGACTCCTCTAGCACTGAGATGCAATGCCTTAGACCACTGTGCCACTCAGGAGCTTAGTTGTCACTAGTTTATGGATGTTGCTATTATGACATTCATTCATTAAATCATTGCTTGGGCATTACATCACACATCACATCAGACTCCTCCTTATTCTAAAGGTGTGTGTGTTTTTTTTCCTCAGAGGTTATGTGACTATGTATGTGACCTATTGCTAGAGGAATCCAATGTCCAACCTGTGTCCACACCAGTGACCGTGTGTGGGGATATACACGGGCAGGTAGGCTACTTCATTGACCTTCACAGCCATAGAGCATCATTGCTAAATATTTGTTTTCTTATATTCTATTTCTTTGCATTCTTTATTTTCCAGTAATTCTGAAGTTAACTTGGTTGTTTCTTCATTCAATCAGTTTTATGATCTGTGTGAACTCTTCAGAACCGGAGGACAGGTCCCAGACACAAACTATATTTTCATGGTGGGTATAAACTCAACTATTATCACCTCGTCCACTCCATTTTTGTTATTGTTCCCCCCATGATGAAATCGAGGAGGGGACTGGATCTTTCTCCGTCCGTCTGTTCATAAGTTAAAGGCGCTACATTGACAATTTGACGTCTGCATTGGCTGTGCAGCACTTACGTGATACAGCCTCTGCAGAAGTCAAGGCATTCATTCATACTACTTGTGCTTTGCAGAGCTGTTGTGAAGGATGTTGCCTTCTTCTTCTTCTTCTATGAAACAAATGTGAAGCTGCATGCCAGCCACCTACTGTGCTTTAGTGTGTGGTCAATCACGGTTTACAACATTTCTAAATCCTCCTACCTAACTCAGTACTTCTGAGAAAATAAAAAAGAGCCCTACTAACTTCTGATAGACCATCCCCCAAATCCCTTCCAACCCCCCAACTCTGTCGAACCTCATTGACCAAACACTTCAATATTTCCTTCTCTTCAACACACTTACAACAATATAACAACACATGCTCCACGGTTTAATCCACCATACACTCCAGACACAAACCATTCTCATGCTCGCCAACCAGATGTAATGGCGAGTTCAATGTGCAATGTCCTAAGCGCAATCGAGCAAACGCCACTTCTTCCTTCCTAATCTGACCTTTGAATCTTGGTCCACAACAATTCTTTGGAGGGCATATAAATGCCAGCCCTTGGGCTCAGAGTCCCATCTCTTCTGCCACACATCTATCAAAATGGCTCTGATCCTACATTTGACCTCACCTCTACCTAGTGGAACATTAATATCAATTATATCTTGTTTCAAAGCTCTTTTGTCTAACAGGTCTACAATTTAATTCCCTTCCACACCCGAATGTGCTGTGACCCAAAGGAAGTTGTAAAGGAAGTGACTTTGTGTTTATACAGGACCTCACCTACGGTCAACCAATCATGTCAATGCGGAGCTATTCAGAGCACTCCGCATTGTCACAACATTTTAGAGGCGCATGGCGATACAGTACGAAACTCATTTTTGCTTCTGCATGCCTCTGGAGGCTCCGCAATTGTGTCACACGACGCCTCTGACCATATTTTGGGATTAAGCATAAATTGGCTTTAAATCACATGCAATATCTCAGACAGCTGGGCCAATTTTGACGAAATGTGGGTGAATGATGCGTCTTGCCATAAAGATCCGGCCTTTACAAAATTACCGATCGGCCCAAGCTATAGTAATTAACTGAAATATGTTAGTCAGACGCTGCATCATTCATGGGGGACAACATGTTTGCTGTTACATTTTAGTGACTTACAGTAGTGAGTGTACTTTTTCCCCACTGGTCCCCCATGGGAATCGAACCCACAACCCTGGCATTGCAAGCGCCATGCTCTATGAACTGAGCCACACCGTTGCCTTATGTTTCATATGGTTTACAACGTCCATCAATAATGTACCCATCAGGATTCTGTGTATTTGATTCTCTGCAGGGTGATTTTGTTGACCGGGGATATTACAGCGTGGAGACATTCACATACCTGCTGGTGTTAAAAGCCAAATGGCCTGACCGCATCACACTTTTAAGAGGAAACCACGAAAGCAGGCAGATAACCCAAGTGTATGGATTTTATGGTGAGATTTTCTTCATCATTAATTCACCATATCCAACCCAACCAAATGTTGTATTAACACATTTGTAATTGACTCCAGTTGCTCTAGTTATAAATGGGATGTTCCTGGTCTATGTTGCCTTTCAGATGAATGCCAAACCAAATATGGAAATGCAAATGCCTGGCGCTACTGTACCAAAGTATTTGATATGTTAACAGTTGCAGCGGTGAGTGTAACTCTATTGCTTTGTATTTCTGATTTCCTGCATTAACAGACCCCATGGCACAATTTTAGCATATCAAGCCAACATGAAGATATTTTCTACTGTCTCAGTTACTCAGCATTCTAATGCTGTGCTTTGTTTTTTGTTTTGTTGTGCCAGCTGATGGATGAGCAGATTCTGTGTGTTCATGGGGGCCTCTCCCCGGACATAAAGACCCTGGACCAGATCAGAACCATTGAGCGTAACCAAGAGATCCCCCACAAGGGAGCATTCTGTGACCTTGTGTGGTCAGACCCCGAGGATGTGGACACCTGGGCCATCAGCCCCAGGGGAGCTGGGTGGCTGTTTGGTGCAAAGGTCACCAATGAGGTGAGTACATTGTTAATTTCACACGGTAATAGACATACAGTACCAGTAAAAAGTTTGGATACACCTACTCATTCAAAGGCTTTTCTTTATTTTTACTAACAGCTTCATCTGGAATGCTTTTCCAACAGTCATGAAGGATTTCCCACATATGCTGAGCACTTGCTGGCTGCTTTTCCTTCACTCTGCAGTCCAACTCATCCCAAACCATCTTAATTGGGTTGAGGTCGGGTGATTGTGGAGGCCAGGTCATCTTATGCAGCACTCCATTACTCTCCTTCTTGGTCAAATAGCCCTTACACAGCCTGGATGTGTGTTGGGTCATTGTCCTGTTGAAAAACAAATGATAGTCCCACTAAGCGCAAACCAGATGGGATGGCATATCGCTGCAGAATGCCGTGGTAGCCATGCTGGTTAAGTGTGCCTTGAATTCTAAATAAATCACTGACCGTGTCACCAGAAAAGCACCATCACACCTCCTCCTCCATGCTTCACGGTGGGAACCACACATGCCAAGATCATCCCTTCACCTACTCTGCGTCTCACAAATCCACGACTGTTGGAACCAAAACATCTTAAATTGGACTCATCAGACCAAAGGACAGATTTTCACCGGTCTAATGTCCATTGCTCGTGTTTCTTGGCCCAAGCAAGTCTCTTCTTATTATTGGTGTCCTTTAGTAGTGGTTTCTTTGCAGCAATTTGACCATGAAGGCCTGATTCAAGCAGTCTTCTCTGAACAGTTGATGTTGAAATGTGTCTGTTACTTGAACCCTGTGAAGCATTTATTTGGGCTGCAGTTAGAGGTGCACTTATCTCTAATGAACTTATCCTCTGCAGCAGAAGTAACTCTGGGTCTTCCTTTCCTGTGACGGTCCCCATTATAGCCAGTTTCATCATAGCGCTTGATGGTTTTTGCGACTGTACTTGAAGAAACCTTCAAAGTTCTTGAATTTTCCCTGATTGACACATTCATGTCTTAAAGTAATGATGGACTGTCATTTCTCTTAGCCCTATTTGGTAAAATAGCTCAAATAAGCAATCTTTCTGTATACCACCCCTACCTTGTCACAAAACAATTGATTGGCTCAAACGCATTAAGAAGGAAAGAAATTCCACAAATGATTTTAACAAGGCACACCTGTTAATTGAAATGCATTCCAGGTGACTACCTCATGAAGCTGGTTGAGAGAATGCCAAGAGTGTGCAAAGCTGTCATCCAGGCAGAGTGGCTACTTTGAAGAATCTCAAATATAAAATATATTTTGATTTGTTTAACACTTTCTGGTTACTATATGATTTCATTTGTGTTTTTTCATAGTTTTGATGTCTTCACTATTATTCTACAATGTAGAAAATAGTAAAAATTAAGAAAAACCCTTCAATGAGTAGGTGTGTCCAAACTTTTGACTGGTACTGTACATGACATGGGTAATAGTAATGTTTTTTTTCTCACATTCACATTTATCTCACTGTCTTTCTTTTTTCATTAATTATCCCTCGATGTGCAGTTTGCTCACATCAACAACTTGAAGTTGATCTGTCGGGCACACCAGTTAGTCCATGAGGGTTACAAGTTCATGTTTGATGAGAAGCTGGTCACAGTCTGGTCGGCTCCTAACTACTGCTATCGCTGCGGCAACATTGCCTCCATCATGGTCTTCAAAGACGCCAATACGAGGGAGCCCAAGTTGTTCCGGGCAGTGCCCGACTCAGAGAGAGTCATTCCACCCAGAACAACGACACCATATTTCCTGTAAACACTGCACTGACGATCATCAGCTTCCACCACACTGTTATCAAACACCACATTTGTAATGCATCACATGCAGAGGAGCGACAACAACTCTTGTTGAAGTGACACCACTGATTTTGTCATTCCTATTTTATTATAGTGTGTACGTTATATACGTACTGCATGTTTTTGTGTCTGCTGTAGCTCTGTGTACCAACCCACATGCATTGACACAGAAGTACCATATCAAGTAATACCACTATGTTTTAGGTGATAGCAGTGTCAATATTTTATGTTTTTTATCTAACGCATGGCATGTTAGATTAAATTCATTATGGTAGTTCACAATAAGAATACATGAAGTGAAACAGGATCACTTTTAGCCACTTTACAGGAAGAAGTCAGTTTGTTTGACTTGTTTCAGTTTGACTTGGGTCTATTTGCAACCTATTCAGCCTATAGAATATGTTATTTCTCAGATGTTTGATTTTATTTTTGTAATTTCTATTTATTGAATTTTGTTTATCGTGTAGATATATATAAATCACTCAAATCAGAAACAGCACATATGAGCAATATTGTTTTTGTTCAGAAATATGTTTCATGAGAATTTATTCATGCACTTAGTTCTCTTGTAATGTAGTATTATAATAAAGCTATAAGCCTGATAATTGAGGGAAGCACATCTTAAGATGAAGACCACTGATCTAAAGATGGGCAGGCCTATGAGAGCAGTAAGACTAGATGTGGTTACTTGTGTGAACTGACTGTGATACAGGATAAACTAGTTAATATGGAAATTATCAAAATGAGAGATTATGCTATTACTGTTAATCAGTAAATACAATGAAATACACTACATGGTCAAAAGTTTGTACACACCTGCTTGTCGAACATCTCATTCCAAAATCATGGGCATTAATATGGAGTTGGTCCCCCCCTTTGCACATTCCACTAGATGTTGGAACATTGCTACGGGGACTTGCTTCCATTCAGTCACAAGAGCATTAGTGAGGTCGGGCACTGATGTTGGGCGATTAGGCCTGGCTCGCAGTCGGCGTTCCAATTGATCCCATTGATGAAAAAAGTACCAAATTGTCATACTTAAGTAAAATTAAAGATACCTTACTAGAAAATGACTCAAGTAAAAATCACCCAATACATTTCTACTTGAGTAAAAGTCTAAAAGTATTTGGTTTAAATTACAGACCATTTGTATGTGCTTTCAAGCTTCAGCACTTGCCTGACCCGTTCTATGAGCTTGTGTGACCTACCACTTCGCGGCTGAGCCATTGTTGCTATTATACGTTTACACTCCACAATAACAGCACTTACAGTTGACCAGGGCAGAAATTTGATGAACTGACTTGTTGGAAAGGTGGCGTCCTATGATGGTACCACTTTGAAAGTCACTGAGCTCTTCAGTATGGGCCATTATACTCCAACCATGGAGATTGCATGGTTGTGTGCTCGATTGTATACACCTGTCAGCAACGGGTGTGGCTGAAATAGCTGAATCCAATAATTTGAAGAAGTGTCCACATACATTTGGCCACGTAGTGTGTAATCAATGCATTTTATGACCTCCAGGTTCCAGCATACTGTTTTTGTTGACTGACATGAAGTAGAGCGAATCCCTTTCCACACCCTTTTAGATTTGTCCAATGAACACGGACGCAGAGTGTACTGGCATATTACGTGTTGATGTAAGAGAGCTAGCCAAAATAGAGTCCAGACATAGTAACACATTTGTCGTAAAACAGTATATTTGTAGATGTATTATATTGGGAAACGGTAGAGTTGTTACTCGTCGCAGAGAATACGTTAAACACAATGGGCTTCTCTAGGAATGTGTGACTTTGTTGGAGTTCATACGGTAAGAGATTCCCTTGATCAGCTGGCTAAATTCGCTAGCTAGGATAACAATAACTAGCTAGGGAGCTAGCTGATAGCTATCATTTGTTTAAATCATCTGTCTTTTCCTGGAATTCATGATCAAACAGCCGTGAACAGTTAGCTGGGACCGATGGATTTCTTAAATCTCGAAATGTTGGGCTTTTTACAGAATGGTAACGAATTATTCGGAAACTGCTAACGAAAGCAAGCAAACAGGCAGTTATCATTGCCAATACTGAGTAGCTAGCTAGCTAATTTACATCGTCTTGTCATCCAGCTGAAATATCATTAGCCTCTTCATATGTATGTATTCGTAAACCTGCTAGCTAAACCTGCTGTCACCAATCTGTCAACTAATCTGGTGACATGACAAATCATAAGGCCAAAACGACGTATAAGGTAGCTACAGACTGTAGCATATCCTCATTCTGCATCTCTAATAGTTTTCGTGCTGATTGCCATGACTCACTCTCTGTTGTCTATTTCAGATTGAAAGAGGAATGACAATGACAGTTCCCCTGCCTGTGAGAGGAGGCTACACTGGAATACAGCTGTTCTGGGACCCTGAACGACCACAGCCTGAGTGACAGAGCACTTGCATTGTGGAGCTTTTGGAGAGAGAACTAGTAGCAGGCAGTACACTTGGGTAAAGAAACACTAAGGCAAGGTGGAGATGTTTGCCAAATTGAAAAAAAAGATTGCTGAGGAGGCTGCCACAGCTCCCCGGACCGGAGTCCGTATGCCTCGCTCCTGCAGCAAAGAGTCCATTACGTCAGTGGGAGCAGACTCCGGGGATGATTTTGTAAGTACCAGTATTGTTACCTCACTGTCACACAGTCCATGCCAGTCATCTTTTGAACCCATGAAGAGTAGTTGGTCGTATGACACGAAACAAGGTTACCCAGGCTATTCTACAAGGAAGACCTCAAGGAAAAAAAGATGGCTTCTGGCCTCTAATTTGAATAGGCTTAAGTTTTGCACATATGAAATGCAAACAAAGGTAATGTATATCATTTACGCTCTTTCAATTCAACATAACTGATCTAAAACATGATAGGCTTTCTCAGTGTTTTGAGAGATTCTGTGGCCCCTACCTGACCGTAATGGCCCAGGCCCTCCATTAGTGTTTCCCTCTGTGGCCAGATAAGAGCCCCAGGGACTGTCATGATGACGTAATTCACTACCGTTTACATGCAGCATATCAGAACGCCCCTGCACCGTGATGTCAACAGTGCTGCATTCACTATTGGCTTTATGAATATCAGCAAAAAAGTAGGCCTAATGTACAAGACTTACAGGGAAAGAGCAGTGAAGCAATTTGCTGCAATTTGACGTTTGGTGTAATTGTCTTTTTATATACAAGTCGACAGTGTCTCTTGGATTATGATTTGAGTCAGTGAGTCAGCTAGCCTGTTATATGGTTAGGTGTGTCTGGAGATCGGCATCCAGAAGCTAGTGGATTCCATGGTCAAGTGTGTAAATGTACGATACCACCACTCTTTTGTCAATGATGACATTAATTCAGAAATATTCCCCATTGTAGAGCAGGTTAAAGGGATAGTTCAGGATTCGGCAATGAGGCCCGTTCTTTACTTACCCAGAGTCGGATGATGTCTTAAACATCATTTTTATGTCTCTGCATGCAGTTTGAAGGAAGTTGCTAACTAGCGTTAGCGTAATTGCTAACTAGTTTAAGCGCAATGACTGGAAGTCTATGGAAACAGCAAGCATGCTAGCTGTTCCTGTAGACTTTGTCATTGCGCTAACATTAGTTAGCAATAGCTAGCAAAACTGAACTTTCTTCATACCGGAAGCAGATGCATAAAAAGTAATTGCCAAAATCCCAAACTATGCCTTTAATGTATTGTTGAGTCTTAAGGCACAAACCTGTGTAACATGAAGCTCCAGCTCAGGTGTCAGATCTGCCCTGCTCTGTTCACTTGACCACACATGACAAGTAGGCACTAGAACAAACAAACACAATGGTCCTTTTCTCTTTTGGAGAAGGTAGCTTAACATACTGTATGTTGAGACAATTCCGCTTAAATCTTTGAGGCTAGTTAGTAGTCAATGTGATGGTGTTATTCCACATTGCACTGCTGTTTTAGACCTGATATAACTTTCAGAATATCATTAGATACTGAATTGTGTTGATGTTACTGGAAAAGCATCAGAAGTGTTGATCTGTTCAGTTGGTATTTTCTGCCCCCCCCCTCCATGTTTGACACTGAATGGAGTGGCTGATTTTACAGTGTTCGCCAGATCCAGTGTCTTGGGGCTGATGTCTTTCCTTTCTCGTTTGCACCGTTTTTAATTATTTAAGTCATTGACTGGCAGTGAGATCAAATCAACTGGTAGGCTATCCCTCATCAAATTTGTAGTGAAGTGAAATCAGGATGACATCACATTTAGGTAAAGGGCCATTTCCACAGAAAATTGAACAACAACACATTTGCACGAAGAGCAGTGCAAATGCAAAGTTTAGTAACAATGACGGTTTGCATCTGCACTGTTCTCTGAGTAAAATGTGATTTTGTAAAATGTTCACTGGAAATTGTTAAAAGTAGTCCTTGTGCATAGAGTTGCATGGTTTGTTTAAATTTGAAGTAATTGTTTTTTAATTGTAATTGAGTCTCGGCATCATTCTGTTACCATGGAATTGCCCTAAACACACTCATAGATATGAGTTGTGTACCTCTGATATGAAATATAATTTTGATATATCTTGTAAGTGGGATATTTCAGACTCTTCAACATCCACAACATATGTTTCTAGTACCTTCTGCCACATAACCATGGAAGCTCCAGTGTGACCTGCTGTGCTAATGAGGAACCCCTCTATTCTCTGTGTTTGTGTTGACCTCCAGGCCTCTGATGGCAGTAGCTCCAGGGACGACCTCTCTTCCCAGATCCTCAGGAGGAATGATCAGATTCGCAAGCTGGAGGCCAAACTATCAGGTAAGACATGTCTGTATGGAACCAGTTTAATCAGAGTAGGATGAGGTGGTTGCACCCAGGCCTAGACACTCATCTAAGGATAGTTTTGCGTTTACCCCAACAACAATTAAGGTTAGGTTTGGTGGTGGGTAAGCTGATTCTAGATCTGTGTCTAGTGTACTTAGACAGCTTTTACCAAGAGCAGTACGCTCAGGTGAAAGGTCACATAACCAACGGGTGTCTGGCTTCAGTCTCGACCTCATGGCTTTTGAACTTAACACCGCACCTCACAAATGGTATGATATTGTATATTTTACAATGATTATTTACCACATTTCCATCTGGTGAACATTAAGAGCAAATGCCATGGCATTTAGTCTACCTTTTAGGTTCTGTGTGTTTTTTTCTCCCAGATTAGTGTGATAGCTACTCCTCCCTTAGAGGTGGTGTGTGTGACCCCTTAGAAAAGGTTAAAGGTTGCACATCTTCACGCAGCCTCTTAACCAGGATGGTTTTCTCATCTAAGAAAATCATTTTTTTTTCTTTCATTTTTTTCTCAATCATGTTTTTATTTTATTCCTCCTCCTCCCCATGGCTTTTACCCTCATCCACCTGCCCCCCTTTCCTGTGTGTGTGTACGTGTTTGTTTTATGTGCTGTTGGTGTTCCATCACCACACCTCCTGCCTCTAGACTACGCTGAGCAGCTCCGACTTATGCAGAAGACCAAGGACAAGCTTGAAATTGCATTAGAAAAACATCAGGATTGTACGTACCTTTTCTCCAATCTCCTCCCATTTTGCGTTCTTTCTTTCTCTCATTTGTTTGTCTGCTGGCTGTGGTAATGGTCACCCAACGCACCGTCAATCGATCAAGGAGGGGTTGAGAATCATATGCTGTCACATCTATAGGTTTCCATATTTAAAAAAATATATATATTGTTGAAACAAGGGACTTACATGCTTGTTGACATATAATTGTTTTTAAATGTTTGTGGCACTGTTTGGAAGTAGGTAAGTATTTCTGCTATGACAATTATGTGAGACCATATAAAACAGTGGAAGTTTTATTAGTATGTAAATGTCTATTACTTCCCCTTTTTTATAATAATCAATGTTATAACAAACACCAATGTAACCAATAAACATCTATACAAATAAGTCAATTTGGGATGTCTGTGTTGGCCATGGTTAGATGCACTGCTTGCCTGCTTCTGGGAAACACCTAGCCTTTGCTTACTGGACACATTCTATGGTCAATATTACTCTCACCCTTTCAAAGCTAGCAGCTACTAACCACTGACAAATCTACAACCTGCTGTTTCAATTGAGACATCTTTGGCTAGCCAGTTCTATTGCTCATTCTCTCTCTCTCTCTCCCCTCTTTCTCTCTCTTTTACTATGCAGCCTCCATGAGGAAACTGCAGGACCAGAATGAGACTCACCAGACCAATAGAGCCAAAATGGCCGAAGGCATGGCTTTGGCCCTGGACAAGAAAGATCAGGTGAGCATCATATCCTTTGCACCACGAGGCATACGTTTGTGTGTGTTTATAGTTTGATTAATTCCTGTCTTTGTCTGTAGGAATGGATGGAAAGGATGTCTACGCTGGAGCAGGTACTCCTAACATCTAACTAATATTCTAGGTTCTCATTCAGCCAGTCAGTCATTGCCTGTGTAGATGAGAGATCTCTTCTGTCTGGGGCCCCTCAGGAGAAGGCATCTCTGTCTGTGCGGCTAGATGAGATGATGGAGCAGAGCCTTACTCTGTTCCAGAAGAGGGATGACCTGGACGAGCTGGATGGCTTCCAGCAGCAGGAGCTCGCCAAAGTCAAACACATGGTACGCACTACTGACAACAAGGTCCTACTGTCTAACTCTAACCCACCACGTGGCATGTAGGAGGCAATTCAAAACATATGGTAGTTTTATGCTTTATCTGTCTGTCTATTCTGATCCAAGCTGTAGCTATGTCGGTAGCCATCCACCTTGGTTAAACAGCACTTTGGTGGGAGAAAAAAAGTGTTCCTATTACCCTAGACAATAATAGTAGTTAGACATTTTGTTTTAGTGACGTCCTTTCTGTGGTGTCTCCTGTTTCGTTCTGGTAGTTACTGAGGAAGGAGGAGCAGCAGGGCCTGCGGGAGCGAGAGCTCCAGCAGAAGGAGACCGAACTGCAGACGGCCAAGAAGGGTTTGTCCGAAGCCCAGGAGAAGCTGCGGGCTCTGGGAGAGGAGCATCAGGAAAGTTGCAGGCTCAACACCGAGCTGGAGATCGAAAGGTTAGGACAGGACACATTGATTGCAAGATCTTGCTCCCCTAACCTCTTTTTAAAATAAAATAAAAAAGTTGTATAAGGGAGAGTTTGCCTGTTTTCTTCTGGGTTGCCTGAGGATTTGGTTGTTGTCTAACAGTACAGGGTTGTGTGTGTGTGTGTGTGTGTGTGTGTGTGTGTGTGGGGGTCTCATTTAAGAAAGGAGCTGCTGGAGGTCAAGGAGAAGGCGGAGAAGAAGATCGCTGAGCTGGAGGGCAGAGGCCAGAACCTGCAGAAGGTCATCCAACAGGTGTCTGAGGACTTCCAGAAGGTTAGTCCTCTAACCCATAGATTCTTCCTTGAAAAATCCTTTCACTGTGTTGAAGTGGTACATATCTGTAATGACAACATATGAATACAGTTAGATAAATGTGATGATAACAGTTTATAAAATTATTCACAATGTAGCAATCTCTCTGTGTGTGTTCTCAGTCGCGGAGCGCTGAAGCAGCTGTAGAGAAGTCTCTCTATACCTTACAAACTGATTACAATGCCCTGAAGCTGCAGCAACACAAGGTAAGACCAGATCACAATGTAACTCCTTATATGGGCAATTCCATATTTCTGTTTTCCAAATCTGCACTTTTTCCAGTAAGTTTTTGTTTGGCATACATTTTAAAGTGAAAAATCGAAGTGTCAGCGTATTTCCGTTACCATGGAATTGCCCATATCTAACCCCTCCTCCTCACCCAGTGTGCTCTGTAATTGACCCATCCCTCTCTCTCCCTGTTGTGGTCCCCAGGCAGCAGTGACTGATGAGGACAGGGAGCGTGTGCTGCTGGACCTGCAGGAGAAGGTCTCCTCTCTGGAGAGACGTCTGCAGGGCAACCTGAGTGAAGACGAGCTCCTCCAGGAGCTGCTCAAAGAGGTAACTACAGCAGTCAGCTAATCCTAAAGACAGAGGGACTCCTGTGGAATTGGTATAAGGAAAAGACCATAGAGAACCGTAAGTAAGCATTTCACTGTTAGTCCACATCTGTTGTTTACGAAGTAGGTGACGAATAAAATTAGATTTGAATGGTGATGCATTTCAAGTCAAGTTTATTAGTCATGTGGACAGAAACACATGGTGGACACGGTCCAATGAAATGCTTACTTGCAGGTTCACCTTTCAACAGTACGACAACCATAAGAATCGAACAAATAATGAACACAAATAGAAGCTTAACCCTTGGCCTATATGGATAGGGCTACATTGAAATGTTTCTTACAGAAGAAATATGAAATGCATAAGCACGGTAGCAATTGAAAGAGCAGTTAGAAGATTATGGGGAAATTATTAGACCAAAGTTCAGGATACAGCAGTACACCTGACACGACACATTGCACTGTTGATTTTGTGCATTTTACATTTACTGTACTTTCTGCCACGTTTGTTGATAAGCAAATCTTAAAATATTCTGGATAAATGTAGTAACATAAGAATGTTCCTGAAAGAATGTGGTGTAGGTGCAACATAAGACAAAATAATAACAAGGGTTTGACTGAGAGGACTAATTGCTGTCTCCAAAGTGTGCACAGTTCCTAAGTCACTTCCATGTACTTTGATGACTCAAAGAAGAGTCTTCAACTAGAAAGGTGTTTTTAGAGCTCTCCTAGCTGTGGCGTTGAGGAACTAGAGCGAACACACTTGTAGTTGTTTTGAGCGCAGCCCCGCCTCACACAATTACGAAATCCCAAAACGGTCCATTATAAATTGCATTCTTTGTCAGGTGGGCATCATTTGAAAGGTTGCTCTATTGCCAACACAATTAGCAAAGTTCTAAAATACGAATTAGTTAGGCTTCCACAAGGCAATTCAGAGAAACAGATCATCATTCTGATGATCATAGAAAGGAATTGTGAGTGCATTTAGGTGCGTGTTCTGCGGCCAATTTCTTCCAGTTGCCCAATTAGCGTGAGGGATGGAGGCAACTACTGGTCCCATTCGGTGCTCATGTTCAGAACAGCTGTCAGTCAAAACGCAGACAGCGCTGTGAAGCACAGAGGCTGAGATCTGACATCATTTATAGCATCTTACTGTTCAGCCACTTCGTTCCAATTTAGCCGCTTATCAGTGTCCAAATCTGCCATTTTCAACCTGTATACGGGTACGAGTGTAAAGGGTTAATAGAGTAACAATAGAATAAACATTTAGCAAAAGTATAAATACAAGGAAGGCACTCAAACAAATGTAAAGTATAATATTTACACGTGTGCCGGGGAAGTGGGATATGGAGATATTTTTAGCAATAATAAATAAAGTCCAATAGGAGCAGTCGTGGTGTGTATGCAGCGTGAGTGTGTTTGTGCATATGGGTGTGTGAGTGAGTGCATGTGTGCTAAGGTGCAGAGAGCCAGTGCAGATGGTCAGTTCAAGTGTTGAGCAATCCTCGTCCCCCCCCCTGTGTGGTAATGTGTAGAAGTCCACTCTGGAGCAGACGCTGGAGGACATGAGAGTGGAGCTGCTGCAGGCACGCACCAACCATGCGGACACGGTTAGCTCACTGGAGACTCAGGTAAACAGCCTCTTCATCACAATGATATACTACTTCACATGCAACTGGCTTAGATGCTCCATTGCATAACAGCAACAAATGAACAATTGTGTGAGCACATCTGGTAAGCATATTGTATCTTTACTCTCCCAGATATCCAGAATCAACCACCATGTAACTGAACTACAGAACCTGCTACGGCACAAAGACGACTCTTCCAAGAACTACAGAGAGAGAACGGACGAACAGGTAAGAGAACGGGCACTGGTGGGAGAGAAGGATGTAAGCATTTCAGACCTGTGCTCTCTCTTCAGTCTTTCTTCTTGTGCTCTCACACACGGCCCCATGTTGCTCAATGTCTTACAGATTGCAGGTCTGGAACAGCAGGTGCAGGAGAGCAACGAGAGGCTCAAGAACACTGAGCAGCAGATCACTGACAAGCAAGCAGTTCTGGACAAACTGGTAAATATTTGTCTGATTACGGTGAAAGGTGCTCTACCACCACTGTAAATGAAGTTGAAGCTGAGGCTGGAGCAAATGCAGTTGAACCTCTTATTTAGACTGATTAGACTTCTTTGTGTATCCTATGGGAGCCAGGGACACAGTTAATGTAAGCACGTGTGATGCTGAGACTGCCCTTTCCCCCTGTGCTCACCCCCAGCAGGCAGAGTGGAGTGTGGAGAGGGTCAGTCTGCAGCAGCAGGGCCAGGAGAGGGCAGGCCGGCTGGAGGAGCAGCTCACTGCACTGCAGACAGAGAAAGACACAGAGCAGACCTCTGCCCAAGCTAGGATTGTGAGTTACAGTTGTCAGCTCTCACTTGATCTGTAGATGTTGACATTTTAGTTCACTGAACTGTTCTCAGTGACATGTGCTGCATAGTTTTGTTGCCTGACTGTTAAGGCACATTTTCACTTTGGTATTTGATCATTTCGATGCAGATTTTGATCAGTTTATCCACTGGTCTCGGTGGATTGGTAATCTGTTGCCATGTAATTTGATCTCGGCTACAGGGCTGGCATGGAACGGGACTCAAACAAGGCTGTGTTCCTACACCCTCTTTCTGCTTTTCTTTCTTTAACATCCCTTTATCTGTGTTTCTCTGTCCCTATCTGTGTTTCTCTGTCCCTATCCCACATCTCTCTCTCACCCACCCATCTCTGTTTCATGTTTCCCAGCGTGAGTTGGAGGAGGCGAGAGGATGTCTGCTGAGAGGGAGGGATGAAGCTGACGTGGCTCTGAGGAGACGGGAAGAGGAGCTGGAGCAGGCTAGGGTCAGACACACTTCCTGCTTTATATTAGGCAGTCAGTTGAAAACAGGAAGTCACGGATTTCCTGATAAACAAACAAGAGTTTTAAGAAAAAAATTAATTCAATGATGTCCCTGTATGTCACCCCAGTCAGAGCTGAGCAGCAGGCAGACGGTGAGTGTGGAGATAGCCATGGCTCTGGAGGACACCAGGAAGCAGAAGGAGGAGCTCCAACTACAGGTCTGGAGAGACATCACACTTACATCGTACATTTCTGTACTCTTTTAAATAACAAACCATATTCTCTACACTCTGTTGGAATGAGGTTTACAAAACTTGCCAATGCTATTGGCTTAATCATACTCGGGCAGTTTGAGTGATGTGTTTTTCAAATTTATGAATTCAGCTTGTCGATTGTGCTCATAAATAAATTGGACGTTCACTGTCTTCTTTTCCAGGTAGGACAGATGACGGCGTCACATCAAACAACATCGCAGGAACTGGCCCACGTCACTGAGCAGCTGAAGCAGAGAGAGGAGGAACTCCAAACACTTCGCAATGGTAAACACTTGATTTCTCTGTTGTCGGGTGCACTTTTCCTCTGTCTCCCATGCTATGTGAATTTGGAAGTTGACTTCATACCATGTGGTGTCTGATGCTCCCTTCTACTGTGTTTGTTGCAGAGCTGCAGACGGCCCAGAGCTCCCTGTCCCAGCTGCAGGAGGAGGGGGAGAGGCTACGGGCATGGGCCCAGGAGAGGGAGGAGGAGAAGGACAGCCAGCTGGTCAGCTTGAGGCAGGAGCTCCTCACCCAGAACGAGCATCTGGACTCCTGCCAGTCACGGGTCTGAACACACAGCGGGCACAGCCATTAAGACACTATAAACCTGTTCTTAATGTCCTTCTTAGCTTCCATACTGTACATAACTCAAGTCTGTCATTACAGATTGGACTTTTTGTATGTGTTTTCTGACTGTGTGTGTGTGCTTCTACACCTGCATTGCTTGCTGTTTGGGGTTTTAGGCTGGGTTTCTGTACAGCACTTTGAGATATCAGCTGATGAACGAAGGGCTATATAAATACATTTGATTTGATTTTGTGTCTCAGGTGTCTGAGCTGGAGGTGGAGGTGGAGACCCTGACGTTGCAGCTGCAGACTCCAGAGGTGTGTGAACCGGACCAGAATGGGACCGTGACCGTGGACGACCTGGACCACATGCAGGAGGCCAACAGAGACCTGGAGCAGCAGCTTAGTGACAAGAACAAGGTCAGTACTGGACCAAACGAAAACCATGATCACCACACAGGCATGTTTGGATAATTACTCCTTGTCTGAAATATCTGGAGCAGGTTAATTTGTGTGTGCTGCTGTTGATTGGAATCCTGTTGCTTTACAGACCATTAAGCAGCTGCAGCAGAGGCTAGCCGAGCTGAAGAGGACCTTGCAGAAGGAGCTGGTGAGACATTTAGATAACTTATTTTTTAGTATGAGAATCCAATCTAAATCTAATCATTTTTTGTTCCGTTGATTGAATATGGTCCGTGTGCTGAGTTTTGTGTGTGATAGTTTGTGCCTGTGTGTTCCTGTTGCAGAAGCTGAAGCCTGAAACTGAGTTAGAGGAGAAGGAAAGGGCCCAGGAAGGGAGAGGAGAGAGGCAGGAGAGGCTAGACAGAACCTTTACAGAGCCCGCTGCATCTCCAGCCCCTGGCCCAAACACCACTGTCACCAACACTTCTGACCTCAATGACTCACGAGAGATCAACTTCGAGTACCTCAAACACGTGGTGCTAAAATTTATGTCGTCCAGAGAGGCTGAGGTGAGAGCAAATTACCTGGTCCCTGTTATCGTAGCTAGACCCCTCAGTATTGGACGTCTATGGTCTTGGCTGAAGTCTAAATCTCGTTCTGTCTCATAGGCCTATCAGCTGATCAGAGCGGTGTCTGTGTTGCTGAACTTCACTGGTGAGGAAGAGGACATGTTAAAAGAGACACTGGAGTACAAGGTGACTTTCTCCTTTCAGACATCTGTCCCCTGAAACGTCTGTGTCAAATGAATGGGCGTTATGGCCATAACACAGCCAGCGTGTATCAAATGAAATAGGCCACGACACTTTTTTTGTTCTCAATCGGCCTCATTTCTTAAATGCACTTGCTATTTGTTGTTTATTTTTGAATACCTAAGCTGCATCCGGAGGAAGATTGTTATTTTAGAGGCTAGGAAGCCAGTATGAGGGTTTGTGCACAGGCTAGAATAAAAGGCGGCCGGCGCGTGGGAGAGAATATCTGTGGAGTTCCAAAAGTACTCGCACTCAAAACCATGAAAAGGGAAAAACCCAAGGAGGCCGAGATGGAAAAATAGAATCATTAATTGAATCCATGCTCCGAAGAATACAGAAGGTGGAAGTGCTAATATGTTTGGGCCTTATGCCTTCATCAGTGCTGTACAAACACATGAAGAAGACACAGACTTAAGGCACCTGCTGTGCGCAACAGTTGCAAGCATATAGTTAATTCGAGACTGGCGAATAGGAAATTTATAGAAGAGTATAAAAAATTGACAATTCATGTGTCATATAAAATTGGAAAGAGACAACAGTCTGGGCTACCATAGCTTTCAAGCACACGTCACATATACAGTTGAGACAAGCACAGGGTCAAGCTGCAATGCAGAACCCCTGGATGGAGAGCTAGTTGTGGGGTTAAGGGCCTTCCTCAAGGGCCCAACAATAGGGGAATGTCTTCAGGATGTGAACCCAGCAGCCCTCCAGTTGCCAGATGAATTCCCTCCTATTTTTCCAGCGCCCGGCCCTTTCCCAGTTGTAGCTATAGTAATAGTCCAGTGTTACATGTATTTCATTTGATATAATCGGAAAACATTGCTGTGTTTTTCAGATGTCCTGGTTTGGATCCAAGCCTTCTCCAAAGGGTATCGTTCGGCCGTCAGTTTCAGGGGCGCCTGCTCACTGGAGCTGAGTGGACAGAGAGAGGAAGAATTGTGGCGAGGACAGAGACACACACATTACTTTTATCATGTCCTTGCATGATGCCTCCCATCACTGTGGTAACCAACTGAACATTGTGAAGAGGACACTACTTAAGCTTTAAAATGGTTTCTGACGTGACAGATTCCTATGTAGCGCTTCAATCTCTCCTTAGAAGGACATTGTTCTTGCTCTTCAAGAGGACAGAGAAGGGCTCCACAATGACTTGGAAAGTCAGTCTTGTCATTAATTTATTTTTATGTTGGCGGTGATTTTATTTACAAGTAAAATGGTTAAAGCAGACATGGTATTGATGCATTGATAAATGTTAACCTTCAAGGGATATTTTGGCATTTATCTTCTTCCCCAGAGTCAGATGAACTCATGGATACCATGTTTATGTCTCTTCATCCAGTGTGAAGGAAGTTAGCGGTACTGTAGTTTTGCGAGCCAATGCTCACTACCGTTAGCCGATGACTGGAAGTATATGGTATTTACTAGCATGCTAGCAGTTACCATAAACTCCCAGTCACTGCGTTAACGCTAAGTACTCCTTTAAGAGTAACCCTTCTCCCTCTTGGAATTAAGTTAACATGAGATCTTTGATGCACACAGTACAATAATGTCTTACGGAATTGGCCAGGTGTTAAGAGTGCGATGGGTCAGAACTACCAGACTGTCACGACTCTGTTTGACTGAGAAGATTTATTTATGTCTCTGTGTTCAAATGTCTCTGTTGGGAGTACATGATGATGATGATGATGATAATAAGCTTAAGATTTAATAACCGCCAAGATTTCTGAAGGACCCTTCACAACAGTCTTTCATTTGGTTCCTTCCTATAAAAATATTAATTACGGGGGGCTTATGTAGAAAAGTATCATGTTAGAATGAGGTTTGATGTGAGAGCCATACATCAATGGCATTGATATTAATGGAAAAAAATGTTATGTAAAGAGGAGAGGAGTGACTCTTAATATAATGTTGATTAAGTAAATCATTATTGAACGATATCTAAATAAGAATTATCGGAGGATGTGCTCTACCTTTACCTGCCTTGTGTTTGTGTAAATGACATTCCATATGTCCTATTTATATAATGAAAACTGTACATATTCATTGAGAACTTTATAAATCACTGGATGTAAATTATTTTTGTTTGACCTCTTGCAGTATTTTACACCATGTATCTGTCTGTCCATGTTGCCAGTCTTGGCTTGACTCTGTCTCACTGTTCATTGGCATCCTGCAAGAAGTGACCCTGTTTGAGCTTACAATGAGAGGGCATTCATGTTGTACTGGAGGAAAGGCCAGTGAATACAGTATGCATGCCTTATACCAGAATGTGAACCAGGTGCAAGGCAGGAATACACCAATCTGCACTCTTAATTCTACTCCCATATCATGCAGTGAGAAATCTCCATGTGTCTAGTGACATTACAATACTGTAGCATTTTTTTGGTCACATTCATCAGGTTTCTATAGTCAGTCAACCTTTGGGCTTTAAACTTTCTTAAAATGGACATGATCTACATTCAATGACAAAACACCACACTTCATTAACAGTGACCTGTTATTGAATAGTATCTGATATCACACAAATTAAGAATTCTGTATGGACTCTAGTGAGGGCTTGTAAGCAATCTGCCTGAAGTAGTTTCATAGAACTACGATATCACAGCACAGGTGACTATGACTCCACTTATCAATGTACTGCAAGGTCAATATCAAAAACATGATGCTTTTTTGAACCTTCTGTTTGATTCCGCTATGTGTTCAACTCTGGTTTTTAACAAAAAAATAAAAATAAATCACTACATATTCTCTTCATTTGCATTTTAACAAGCGCTACCATTTAACTAAATCATTTTTTGTTTCAATTTATTTTGTGAACATAAAGGTTTGTTTTCATAATTGTTCTCCGGGACAGTGTCAAATCTTAATGATTCTAAGTAAAGCAGAGATGCAGCAGAACAAAGTCATTCCCAACCGAATCCACGCCGTGGTGCTGTAGGCATTTCACCCATGCGCAACAAAAATGACGCCTCCGACCGGAAGATAGCTTCTGCGCAAACACGTTTTCGTTCTTTCTTTTCCTGTGGCAGCGTCGACGAACATGGTGAGAGGCTCGTGGCTTTCGTTCAATTCGGGAAAATTGTCCTGCCTATTCCACATAAAACGACCACACTTGATAACATCCATAAGGATGATAATCTTATCTCGCCATATATGTTTGTGATATTTCGAGAAAGGCCCTTATTTTGTCGCTTGTCACCATAAAGACCGAGCGCGAGCTAGCTGAACGCTATTAAGCTAACGTTGGCAAGCTTGTTAGCTACTAGCAAATGGATGGCTAATGTTAACGAACTAATTACGCGTTGGCTAGCTGTCAAACATGTTTCCTAACTACTTCCAAATGGAATGGTTGTTGGCCTACTAACTAGCTACGGCAGTTAGCAATCAATTATTACACTACTTATCAACTTAATTATTTCGATATGTGTTGCCAATTAGAATAGCTAGCGAGATTCATTAGCTATCAGCCCACGTTGACAGTACGTTACTTTCGTGAACTAACGTTAACGTTGCATGGGTAAGTTAGCTAGTTCGTTAACTGTTGGCCAAATCGATTTTCAAAGCTTGTATCTCCGTTCTTTGTGAATCTTACAGGGCAAGATCAAGGCTAGAGACCTGCGGGGCAAGAAGAAGGAGGAGCTGCTCAAGCAGCTGGATGACCTGAAGGTAGAGCTGTCCCAGCTCCGCGTAGCCAAGGTTACTGGTGGAGCTGCCTCCAAGCTCTCTAAAATGTGAGTATTATTTGGACTGCAGAGATTATGCAGTGTCAGCTTGTCATGAGTTGGCTGTTTATGGTGAAAGAATAAGTGGCTTCTCAGTTGTCATTACTATGTTATGCAGGGTTTATATGCAGTAGGTCAAAATGTCTCATTCTGCTAAAAATTTAGCATTTCACTAAACCCATATTTGATCTGTTTCCTCTCCAGTTGTGTCGTCCGCAAATCCATCGCCCGTGTTCTGACTGTCATCAACCAGACTCAGAAGGAGAACCTGAGGAAGTTCTACAAGGTAAGAGCAACCGCCCTCCACTTATTTTAATTTCTTTTACCTTTATTTAACTAGGCAAGTCAGTTAACAATTTCTTATTTTCAATGACGGCCTAGGAACAGTGGGTTAACTGCCTTGTTCAGGGGCAGAACAACAGATCTGTACCTTGTCAGCTCGGGGATTTGAACTTAGAACCTTTTAGTTACTAGCCCACCAACACTAACCACTAGGCTACCCTGCCGCCCCATACCCACATGTATTCAACACTTTAGTTTAACAAACCTGATTTACTGGTTAAAAGCAGAGGGTGGGGGGCCTCCCGGGTGGTGCAGTGGTTAAGGGCGCTGTACTGCAGCGCCAGCTGTGCCATCAGAGTCCCTGGGTTCGCGCCTAGGCTCTGTCGTAACCGACCGGGAGGTCCGTGGGGCGACGCACAATTGGCCTAGCGTCGTCCGGGTTAGGGAGGGCTTGGTCGGTAGGGATGTCCTTGTCTCATCGCGCACCCTGCCGCCCCATACCCACACTGCGCCCTGTGGCAGGCCGGGCACAGTGCACGCTAACCAAGGTTGCCAGGTGTAGCCTCCGACACATTGGTGCGGCTGGCTTCCGGGTTGGATGCGCGCTGTGTTAAGAAGCAGTACGGCTGGCTGGGTTGTGTATAGGTGGACGCATGACTTTCAACCTTCGTCTCTCCCGAACCCGTACGGGAGTTGTAGCGATGAGACAAGATAGTAGCTACTACAACAATTGGATACCACAAAATTGGGGAGAAAAAGGGGTAAAAATAAATTTAAAAAAGTTCTGACCACGGAGTATCTGCCAACATCTTAGGTTTATTTTCTGATTTGACGTGTTGACTTGCCACCGTTTGTCGACACCCAGCTGGTGATCTGCTGTACATGGTGTGGGTTATGGCTTCTTTTCTTAAATGTCAATCTTGACTGCAGTTAAACATGCTGCAGATTAGTTTGTAAAGTGACCCATGTAAACTCAATATTTCAGAACTAGGTTGAGTGCTAATCCTGACTATCAGACCTTGAATTTCCCGACGGCACATGGCCGTCGATGTCCCCTTGTGTGGCCGTAATGCCCCCTAAAGAATCCATGCCGTGTGGCCGTAGTGAACTTGAGCTGAAAATAATAATTATTCCCTTCTCCCGGCTGCCTATCACCGTGCTCCGAAGCACCTCACTTGCATGGTGCTCTCAGATCTAAATTCTTATTAACCAATGCCCGTCACGTGATCAAGTCATTCACACAGGCATCACAGCTCCAAAGTACGCTGTAAGTGAAAACCGACATCAGGGATGAAACAGCACATGTCCTTATCAAATTCTGATGGGCATATAGAAGATGTTAGTCCATATTTACTTTGTCAACCAACAATATGATTAAGCAACCACAAAGGCACTAGCCTATGTCAATCTACTACCCCCCATAGTACAGAGGTTTACCTATTCTATTGGTCAGATTGTTCTTCTGTGACAGAAATAAATATTCCAACCATACTCTGGGACAGTTGAGGGACGCGATATATGGGGCAGCAGGCAGCCTAGTGGGTAGAGCATTGGGCCAGTAACTGAAAATGTTCTAGTTCGAATCCTCGTTCTGCCCCTGAACAAGGCAGTTAACCCACTGTTCCTAGGCCTTCAATGTAAATAAGAATTAATAACTGACTTGCCTAGTTAAATAAAAGTTTTTAAAAATAGATCCCAAATGAATACAAACACTGTACATCAAACTTTTAAAAGCAATGAGGCTGATGCAACAGGTCAGAACGTTTAGCTTAAAATGTTGATCAACTATTAGGCTATTTCTTCACATAAGAGTGAGCAGTTTCATATAACAGATGACAATATACTTAACTGTAGAAAGGGGGAAGATCTAAAGATGCAAAAACAAGCATAGGTTGTTAATGACTAGGATTGTGTATTTGGCTGCTGGAGAAAGAAAGTAGAAAAAAATAGAAATACTGGTTTCAATGGCACATGAGGAAGTGTTTATAAACGAGTCCCCTTAGCATTCCTATGGTCGGAACACATTAAGATATGCCTCATAAAATGACATGTCCAGGTTTTAAACTGGTAAAATTTACCACTGCCTCCTATTGCAAGGAGTTACTAGCTGAATGAACAGTGCCTCAATTATGTGGACAGAATCAAGCCTTTATATATTAATAATGATCCTACATATGTCAAGTATTTTCAGGGGATTCCATGTCTGCACTGGTCTGGACATAACCTATGTGCATTGGCTACAGCCTGTTATCACCTACACTCTGACATGTAGGCTATTTATGTACATTTACACACATTTGTGTTTTTCTTAACAGAATAACTATTGTTTTTCACATCAATTTAATTGCATATTTTGGTTAATGGCCTTGGTGCCCTGGCAGATTGGTCACCTCTTGAAGGCCAAATGGCCCTGCCCCTAAAATCACAAAATTCCAGGCCTCCTGACTATACAGCCCAGCTAAATGCTGAAGGCCAGTTTAAGACCAGAATTGAAGCAAAATGCAATAGCAGCAGTCCTAATCTTGAGTTTTGTTCTGGTTATTTTTTATTATACATCACATGTAGTGACCATGTAGTGTTTATTGTAATTTGACTGAATGTCATGTTTCAGGGTAAGAAATATAAGCCCTTGGACCTGAGACCCAGGAAGACTCGTGCCATCCGCAGGAGACTCAACAAGCATGAGGAGACTCTCAGAACGAAGAAGATGCAGAGAAAGGATCGCCTGTATTCCATTCGCAAATTTGCTGTCAAGGCTTAAGGTTGTTTGTCTTGTACAAATAAATTGACTAAAAAGAGTGTTGTCTTCTGTAAAGGGGTGTCACTCAAAATGGTCTGTGAACGGATGGGGTGTTGATTGCAAACATCTTCAGGGTAATTATTTGGTGAGACATTTTGCATCCTTAATATGCACTGATATTGGATATTATGGTATGCTGAGGATTCTGCTGTGTTTAGAAAAAAAGCTCTTAGTTGGAATTGGGACAACCTCAATGCCTTTGCTAAAATACTGATCTGAAGAATGTAGTATTTCATAGCAGGAATGTAATAACTAGTAAAGACCTGTGGGGTGTATGGGTACTGAATGTTTTGACTAGGTACATAGTGATGATTAAATTAACAAAATCATAAGGCTATATAAACAAGCATTGTACTTCCTGTCATATGCATCATTTATCTGTATTGTATGTGTGCAATATCCTCATAATACTCTGGAACGGTAGGAAAAACACCTGGAAACTCACTAATGTAAAACGGAAAGCTCAAACAATGTCAAAATTAGTAATGAGAACTAAATTCCCTAGGGGTCCTCAAATCCACCCATGCTCAATTACGTGGTGTGCAGACTTCAGAGAATGCTATAGGGTTGATTAATATGTGATTGTGGGAAAGTTAATTAGCATCAGCAGCACAACCCCATAAACTATAGGGATGTACTTGTTGGATTTCCATTATTTGTATTTACCTTTAACTAGGCAAGTCAGTTAAGAACAAATTCTTATTACAATGACGCCAAACCCGAACGACGCTGGGCCAACTTCACCGCCCTATGGGACACCCAGTCACGTCCGGATGTGACGCAGCCTTCATTGGGCTTGTTTGTCATTGGTTAAAACACTGCCTATGGTGTTTTTCAAGTGTTTAATTGAAACCTGGCTGCAACAACCAATGACGTCATACGATGTATTTGGCAAATGCCATTGATCAACAGCAGTACTGAAATGATACGGCTCCAATGGAGCCTGGACTATGACTATAGGATGCATTCTTTTCACCACAAGGGGGCAAAATGTATCAAAATCAAATGTTTATTTGTCATATGCTTTGTAAACAACCGGTGTAGACTAACACTGAAATGCTTACTTACAGGCCCTTCCCAACAATGCAGAATGATTACAAAATATTCCATAACCTACTGTAAGGTATTAACTGAAGTAAGGTAATGTTATTTGTGCCATTTTGGTCATGGAGCCAAATGAGTTGGTCAGAAAGGTTTTGATTTTATAAAGTAATGGGACTAAAGGAAAGCTGAAGTATGGGGTCCTGGGGATAGGCATCACTCAGGCAGTAGTCTATCTAAAATTCTCCACTGCTCTGCTTATGACTGGGAAATGTCTCAGCAGCTGACCATCGCACACATAAACAGTGGGACTGAACACAATATATTGTAATTCCCCATCCGCTTGCTGTTTTCCATGGCATGCATTTGTATTTTCTTATGTCTCTCGTTTCGGTTCTGTATTCACTGCACCATTCGTGTAATGTTATTGCTTTTATGTCTAAAATAATCTGGACAATTGAAGAACCCAGTCTTGACATGAACACAAAGCCCATCTGTGTACTTTGATATCTCATATGAGGTATTTTTAGCCCAGAGCTAAATGTGTAATATACATGCATGTTTACATGCTTTTTCATTAGGAAACCACATTCTCTTTCACCCAAAGAGACCAACACACATATTTGCCTTTTCTGAACAGGAAGTAAGATCGCAATATCATCTTTGCCTCTGGCATTTCCTTGGATCAGGTTATGTGAGATTGTGTTTTTACAATCACAGCTCCCCCTGTAAGGTCTAACCTTTCAGCTGACTATTTCTTATGTTTGGATATGAATTTGGTCTCACTGGCAGGTAAGATATCCCAACAAACCCAAGATATGGATTGACATGGGATTCAATGTGAATGGCATTATGAATGTTCTCATGTCTGATTTGTGTATCTGCCAATATGCCTCTGCAGAACAAACACACTCTTAATCTCCTGGGGTCCAGAAAGGCCCCACACAAAGGTCTTGGTGGTTTTTATTTTGGGGAGTCTGTTCACATGCTGCCTAACAGATGTAGGGGCCCTCCCCTGAACAGCTGCCGGCATTATCTGGAGAGGGTTGCATTCCTGTTGCTGTTCCATGTCATATCCATGAGCTCTCTGCTTTGGGAACACAAGGCCAGTTGTTCTGTAATGTGTTATCCCCTGAAACCTGGGATTGTCAGTGGGCTCCATTGAGTTGAGGTCTTCTGTAGGGACCGGTGGCCTGATGATATCCTCTGAGGGGCCCTGTAGACTGGGGTTTAATGTAGGGGACTCTTGTATTTGGATGGTTTCTTTATGATCCTGTTGTAGACTGGTATTATTGCTAGGGTTCAGCATTGTGACATTTTCTGAAGGGGTCGGTGTTCTGATAATTTCTGTGGTGTCTTGTAGGCCGTTGTTTTCTATTGTTGGCCTGTGATAAATAGATGTATATGATTAGAAAGGAAATAGATGACAAGTTTAGCCTCACTACGTTAAAATGTACTTCTAAACTTCACACCATATGTGTTTCTCTGCCATAATTTGATCAGTGGCTGTCGTATTTCTACACCAGATTTTTTTTTAAAATACAATTTAAATAAAAAATCTGTATTCAGACCCTTTACTCAGTACTTTGTTGAAGCACCTTTGGCAGCGTTTACAACTTCAAGTCTTGGGTATGATGCTACAGGCTGTAGCATCATACCCAACTGTATTTGGGGAGTTTCTCCCTTCTCTGCAGATCCTCTCAAGCTCTGTCAGGTTGGATTGGGAGCGTCGCTGCAGAGCTAATTTTCAGGTCTCTCCAGGGATGTTTGATCGGCTTCAAGTCCGGGCTCTGGCTGGGCCACTCAAGGACATTCAGAGACTTGTCTCGAAGCCACTCCTGCGTTGCGTTGTCTTGGCTGTGCTTAGGGTCATTGTCCTGTTGGAGGGTGATCCTTCGCCCCGGTCTGAGGTTCTGAGCAGGTTTTCATCAAGGATCTCTCTGTACTTTGTTCCGTTCATCTTTGCCTCGATCCTGACTAGTCTCCCAATCCCTGCTGCTGAAAAACATCCCTACGGCATGGTGCCAGATGTCCTCCAGACGTGACTCTTGGTATTCAGGCCAAAGAGTTACATCTTGGTTTCATCAGACCAGAGAATCATGTTTCTCATGGTCTGAGAGTCCTTTCAGGTGCCTTTTGGCAAACTCCAAGCGGGCTGTCATGTGCCTTTTACTGAGGATTGGCTTCTGTCTGGCCACTTTACCTGATTGGCAGAGTGCTGTGGAGATGGTTGTCCTTCTGGAAGGTTCTCCCATTTCCACAGAGGAAATCTGGAGCTCTGTAAGAGTGACCATCGGGTTCTTGGCCACCTCCCTGATCAAGACCCTTCTCCCCTGATTGCTCCGTTTGGCCAGGCGGCCAGCTCTAAGTTGATTCTTGGTGGTTCCAAACGTCTTCCATTTTAAGAATGACGGAGGCCACTGTTCTTGGGGACCTTCAATGCTGCAGAAATGTTTCTAAAAACGTGTTCTCGCTTTGTCATTATGAGTTATTGTGTGTAAAATGATGGGGAACTAAATCTATTTATCCATTTTAGAATAAGGCTGTAACGTAACAAAATGTGGAAAAAGTCAAGGGGCCTGAATACTTTCCGAATGCACTATATGTATGACATTATAACACCTGTATAACACCCATAAATAAAACCATACCTCACATCCTCCTTCTCTATCTCTATATCCGTCTCCTGCTCTTCATCCTCATAGTATGATGAAGAAGGCAGATAAAGATGCAGTGTGGATGATGTTGAGAAAGGCCTCCTCCCCCTCCACGTGTCCTGCTGCTGTCTATGTGTGTCGTTATGTTTGGTGTTGCAGGGCACTCTGGGACATTCTTACAAGAAATGTATAACAAAGTCAGTCAGTCAATGTGAGAGATGTGGTTTTGGAGTGTCAACAGCTACCTTCTGAAACTACAGCTGCAGATGTTTGATATACATTCTTGGCTAATGTCCCAAATACAATGTCTTGAAATGAACATGGTCAGTATATGAGAGATTGAGCACAACTTCATTTAAAGCAGTGTTAAGACTGTGTGTGTGTGTGTGTGTGTGTGTGTATGTGTGTGCGTGTGTGTGACCATTATTGATCAAGGATTTCAAAGGTGACTAATAAAAGCAGCAGCTAACACACAGAGAGGAAATTTCATGTGAACGGGTAATAAAATTGATTGATTATTTATTTGGGCAACCAAAAATAAACCACAGCTGTTTAGCCTGAAGTCAGAAAGGGAAAAGATTAGTTTATCCATGTTATTTGGTTATGTTTATGGGAATTTATGAGGCAGATGGAAGCTTGTGTGTATAGCTCTACTGTTGGCTCATAATTAGAGAACTCTGATCAAAGGGCTTTTTCAATGGTTAGCACTAAGAGTAAACAGCAGCCTCAGTCACCCATTATGACAGTGATGAGCACAGTTTAGCACCAGATGCTGCAGCACAGGTCAGGTCAGCCATTTAAGCAGTAGTAATTGGGATTTTGATTTGCATTTGGTTTGTTACATGCAAAGCTAGTGTTCCTTCCAAGTTAGCTTTGTGGATTAAGGGACTGTGTAAGCAAGCGAAAATATAAACAGGATATGAAAAATTAGGAGATCAAGAAAGAAACAATTTGACAGTTGGAATATATTAGATATTTTCCACTAAGAGAAGGGTGTTTACCTGTCCTGCCCCTGATTTGAGCTCCAGGTCTCTGGCCCGGGTCTCTGCGCCTTCCTCCTCCCCCGGGTGCAGTAACTAGTCTGCTCATGGCTCTGGTCCCCCTCCCTGGGCTGTTCTCCAGTCTACCCAGAGCACTGCTCACTGGCCTCTCTCCCGCTCCTCTGGCATTGCTCTTGGGAGTCAACCTGGCACTGCTGCAGCTGGGCCTCTGCTGCAGAGTGCAGCGGAAGCCCTGGGCTGAGAGAACACAGGTAGAGTTAGAACAGGATCTTCTAATGAAAGTAACAGCAATAGAGTTTTGATATTGCTTTAAAGCACCATAGTCATTTCCAACCCAGCCCTGCATGGGTATTGAATCAGAATGAATGGCGTCTTCTGATTCTGTTGCTGTGGATATTTAGGTATTGCTAGAGTATCACCGTAAAGGCAACTGATGTAGACATCATCTGAAGAGGTGGGGTCTGCTGACGCTCTGAGGGATCGCCTCTGGAAACAGGATGTTGGTCTTTGTAACCAGGATCTTGGCCTTGGAAACCATGCAGAGTGCCCTCGATCCATGCGGAGGCCTCTGGACTGAAACATCCCTATTGATTTATAGAAACAGGCTTTGGTCTCTGAAGTAAATGCAAATTTTCTCTTGGGCTCTTTTAATGAAAGCTCCTAATTAAAATGAAAAGCGTACAGTTAGTTAGAGTGCAGCTGGCTGTGACTCACGGGACAGTAGGTAAAGCAGCACAATCCTTAAATCACCAAAACATCTGCAAAAGAAGAGGAAACATCATTATGGAGCATTAGACAGAAGCATGTTCACATTAAAGCTACAATATGTAACTTTTTGGGCGACCTGACCAAATTCACATAGAAATGTGTGTTATAGATTTATCAAGCAAGTCTAAGAAGTGGTAGATCTATTCTATGTGCACTATTTCTATGCTTTCTATGCTTTCGTTTTTGTATCTTTCACTTTTGTACACCAGCTTCAAACAGCTGAAAATACAATACTTTTGGTTATGGAAAATATTTTTCACAGCGATTTAGATGGTACTATGATTCTCTACACGATACTTGCTTGTTTTGTCATATAAACAAAAATTAGGCAAACTATTTGAATTTTAGCAACCAGGAAATGGCAGAGTGATTTATGTTAATACTGTGTATCAGTGGCCCCCTGGGTGGCGCAGTGCTAGCTGTGCCACCAGAGATTCTGGGTTCGCGACCTGGAGGCCCATGGGGCGGCGCTCGACCTTCGCCTCTCCCGAGTCCGTACGGGACTTGCAGCGATGAGACAAGACTGTAACTACCACCAATTGGAAACCACGAAATTGGGGAGAAAAAAGGGGGTACAAAAATAAATAAATACTGTGTATCGGACAATGTCACAAAAACAATCTGTGTGCTTCTATTGGACAGAAGCCAGCATGTTGTTGGATAGCCAGATTGCTAGCAAGAGTGACAAGAAACTGCAATGTGGGGAATCGTTTCAGATCGTGGGGTGTTTCAGATCGTTTTATCTTGTTCTTGATACCATGTCTTGTTTTGAGGTGTTTTGACTGATTTCATGTCACTGCTAATATGGCTAAAGTGCGCTAGCGAGCTAACCAACAACTGTATGGATGCATTTGAGAGGAAACAAGTGCTCATTGTGCAGATGTAGTTATGTTTTCAATAAACTTTGGAGACAAAATATAGCTTACGTGTTTTAAGCAACTTAAGCCAGCGTTTCCCAAACTCGGCCAAGGGGTGCACGTTTTGGTTTTTGCCCTAGCACTACACAATTGATTCAAATAATGAACTAATCATCAAGCTTTGATGATTTGAAATCAGCTGTGTAGTGCTGGAGCAAAAACCAAAACGTGTTCCCCTTGAGGTCCCCAGGACCAAGTTTTGGACATGCTGATCTAAGCCAACCCAGTTTGTTTTGCCCCATAGTTTTGCAGGCATCAGTTGTTGCTAAACAACCAACACCTCTATACCAGGGAAAGACTGCCCCCTCTCATTGAAGCCACAGATGTTCAAGGCCGACCACGGTACTGCGGGCATTGTTTGCACAAAACAGGATCCATTATAGGAATGGACAAATTATATATATATTTGTGGTCAATCTAATATTAATAATAATATTTGTGGTCAGTCTTCGTGTATATTAAAAAATAATACACCAGATGTATGTCCTTGAACAGATTATTTTAAAATCGCACACAGAAGTTAGAAAGATAATTTAATAGCTAATGGAAGCCTGCAGTACCCCTGTCGGCATTCAATTTTGGGGGGCAGCACTGAGCTTAGCCTGCAACGTCACCTGTGATGCCAATTTAGCAATTTTTCAGACGACCCTGGCAACTTTTTTTTTAAACAGCACCTAGCAACAGATTTAGCTACTTTTAAAAATGTATTTGGAACTTTTAGCAACTTTTTAAAAGTGACTCAAACACTAAAATGCACGCATTTTCCCTCTAAATGACACAAAAAATATTTTCTCTGTCACACACTCGTGCCTGGCTGCAAAATTGCATTGTGAGTGACGTCAGAAGCGGGCCAGCAGCAATTTCAGCAAATTTCAAATCATTGTTGGCTGACTGCAGCAGCTGTAGTACGGGTTCGATGAGCCAAACCCAATGAATATAGTTGGTCATGAATGTTTGTTCTTGAACAAACTTACAACATCAATCAACATATCTCAATCAAAATTGTACAGCCAGAAGTACAGAAAATAATGTAAAATCATATTTTTTGCCGAGCTGACCAGTCAATTTAAGTAACGTTATTGTGTATTCTACGTAATGACGCAGTTTAACGTTATCACGCAATGACATCACAATGTCATTTAGCAACAAATCAACCTGCCTCTAGCAACTTACCCTGAAAATTACATCACTTTCTTGAGTAGCTCAAACTATGCACACAGACAGAATGGGTAATTAGTTATAAATATCTTTGCTATGCATGTGAGAGAAATAGTAATGGCGTCTTTTTGTAGGCACTAACTCCGCCATGGTTCTTTGAACCAAACTTATGTGAAAATGAATGGCGTTATTGGAGGGTTTTTTGTTAAACACAGGCTTAAGAAATCTTATACGTTTTGTTCTATGATATAATCATCAGCTAACATCACTTTTTGAAGCGTTTATTTAATTTTAAAAAGCACATAAAGCAGATAAAGGTTGCTCAATTCATAAAGGTCATGTTAACTGACTGATATTATCCCATTGAACAAAACGTGTCAGATCTAAGCTTGTGTTAACCTCAGACTTTATTTTTGGTGTTTATCCCAGTTCGAGCTCGTTTTTTTTCAGAGTTCCCAGTTGTCTTGAACGCACTGAAGTCGGATGTCGGGATTTCCAAACTCAGCATATGTCTCCTTGAGACTCCAAAGCAGCATTGCTGTTAGCCAGTAGTAGCCTGCTTTTCTCAGATCAGAAAATAGAAAAGCCGATAAATAAAATTGGCCCTGATTTTTTAAAATCCCATTGCAAATAATGCTTTTTAGCATATTCATTGATGGAAATACATTGGACTGGTCATACTTATCACTATATAGGATCATTTACATCATTTTGTGGAATTAAAATTGGAGCATGTGTACAGATTATTTGTTATGTACAGTTGAAGTCGGAAGTTTACATACACCTTAGCCAAATACATCTAAACTCACAATTCCTGACATTTACTCCAAGTAAAAATGCACTGTCTTAGGTCAGTTAGGATCATTACTTTATTTTAAGAATGTGAAATGTCAGAATAATAGTTGAGAGAATTATTTATTTCAGCTTGTATTTATTTATTCCAGTGGGTCAGAAGTTTACATACACTCAATTAGTATTTGGTAGCATTGCCTTTAAATTGTTTAATTTGGGTCAAACATTTCGGGTAGCCTTCCACAAGCTTCCCACAATAAGTTGGGTGAATTTTGGCCCATTCCTCCTGACAGAGCTGGTGTAATTGAGTCAGGTTTGTAGGCCTCCTTGCTCACACACATTTTTTTCAGTTCTGCCCACACATTTTCCATAGGATTGAGGTCAGGGTTTTGTGATGGCCCCTCCAATACCTTGACTTTGTTGTCCTTAAGCCATTTTGCCACAAATTTGGAAGTGTGCTTGGGGTCATTGTCCATTTGGAAGACCCATTTGCAACAAAGATTTAACTTCCTGACTGTTGTCTTGAGATGTTGCTTCAATATATCCACATCATTTTCCAACCTCATGATGCCATCTATTTTGTGAAGTGCACCAGTACCTCCTGCAGCAAAGCACCCCCACAACATGATGCTGCCACCCCCGTGCTTCACGGTTGGGATGGAATTATTTGGCTTGCAAGCCTCCCCCTTTTTCCTCCAAACATAACAATGGTCATTATGGCCAAGCAGTTCTCTTTTTGTTTCATCAGACCAGAGGATATTTCTCCACACGGTATGATCTTTGTCCCCATGTGCAGTTGAAAAACGTAGTCTGGCTTTCTTTATGGCGTTTGGAGCAGTGGCTTCTTCATTGATGAGCGGCCTTTCAGGTTATGTCGATATAGGACTCGTTTTGACTGTGGATATAGATTTTTTGTACCTGTTTCCTCCAGCATCTTCACAAGGTCCTTTGCGGTTGTTCTGGGATTGATTTGCACTTTTCACACCAAAGTACGTTCATCTCTAGGAGACAGAACGCGTCTCCTTCCTGAGCGGTATGACAGCTGCGTGGTCCCATGGTGTTTATACTTGCGTACTACTGTTTGTAATGATGAACGTGGTACCTTCAGGCATTTGTAAATTGCTCCCAAGGATGAACCAGACTTGTGGAGGTCTACAGTTTTTTTCTGAGGTCTTGACTAATTTATTTTGATTTTCCCATGATGTCAAGCAGAGGCACTGAGTTTGAAGGTAGGCCTTGAAATACATCCACAGATACACCCCCAATTCACTCAAATGATGTCAATTAGCCTATCAGAAGCTTCTAAAGCCATGACATCATTTTCTGGAATTTTCCAAGCTGTTTAAAGGCACAGTCAACTTAGTGTATGTAAACTTCTGACCCACTGGAAGTGTGATACAGTGAATTTTAAGTGAAATAATCTGTCTGTAAACAATCGTTGGAAAAATGACTTGTGTCATACACAAAGTAGATGTCCTAACCGACTTGCCAAAACTATAGTTTGTTTTAACAAGAAATGTGTGGAGTGGTTGAAAAACGAGTTTTAATGACTCCAATTTAAGTGTATGTAAACTTTCGACTTCAACTATTTCATTTATCACACATTTACAGATACAGAGCCTTTGAGTGGAAAATCTGTCAGACAGTGCACGAACTGCTGCTTACAGCATATTTTGGTGCTTTCATGACATCTGGGAACTCTGAAAAATAGGCAGATGAGCTTCAGGTCGGAAAAGTTGGGGCCAGAGTTCCCGAGTTGGAATTCCGAGTTGGATGACCGGTCAAAAAGATTTTTCTCATTCGGAGCTCGTTTTTTTCTTAGTTCCCAGTTGTCTCGAACACACTGAAGTCGCTCCACACAGGCATGTCTTACATTGCGTCAAAGTATCCTATCAGATATCCTCTCTTTCTAAATTGCCAAAAATATTTTCATCTCTGTCACATGAAACCACTCACATGTGCAGTGCTCTTTTGACGACGTTATTTTCCCACTAATTGCATTATGGAACGAACATTCGCGCGTAGCCCACTGCCTGGGGCACATTGCTGGCTGTATAATGTGAATAAATAATAGTTTATCAACATTTTAAGCTAAAAGTTGTGATCTGTTGCATCGGACTCATTGCCTTTAATTGTAGTCTTAGTATGAATTTGGAATCTACCGTCCCACAACTGTCCCAGAGTCAGTTTGGAATAGGCTATTTCTCGACAAGCTGACCAAAATAATAGGTAGCCTAAACTTTTCTACTATAGTAGATGGACATAGGCTAGTAATCTTGCTGTTAATCACTGGTATTGTCGGCTGAGGAAAAGCAGATGTGGACAGTTATTCTAACGGACAGATCGCAATTTATTGGGGCGGAGGAGTGATCCAAAATAGGGTGGGTTGATAAACTTTTTTTTTATTGGGCACAGGGGAGGGTAGTGTATTTTTTATCCCTGGTTTACATTTGCTCTTTTGCAGGTTTACTTAAAAATGTCTTCCATCCAAGCCAAATGTCCTCATGTGGTTAAATGCGCCTCCCCTATATCAAGGTGTATTAGTACTTCCCATATGTACTATGCTTTTTCATGTGCTACATTTTACTGTACCACCAACCTGGTCTCAGAGCATTTTGTATTGTTCTGTATGTAAACGTGAGACACCAATTTAGCATGATATGTTCTGTTTGTTTTTGGTTGCATGAGACATATGGCTACTTAAAACCTTGTACAAAGGATCCAACACTTTTTTTCAATTTTCGCCTAAAATGTAGCTTAGGACCTGGAGCAAGGATATGCATATTCTTGATAGCATTTGAAAGAAAACACCTTGAAGTTTGTGGAAATGTGAAATTAATGTAGGAGAATATACTTGTTGTTACTTACAAATATACTTGTTGTTATTTACAAATATACTTGTTGTTACTTACAACCTCATGCTAATCACATTAGCCTACGTTAGCTCAACCATCCTGCGGGGGTGGGGGCACCGATCTTGTAGAGGTTAACCCTTTAACCTAACTCCTGAAATTAACCCTAGCCTAGACCCCTAGCTTAGCTAACATTGGCCACCTAGGCACCTAGCTAGAATTTGTAACATACCATACGTTTTGCAAATTCGGAGCATTTTGTACGTTTTGCAAATTCTTAACATATTGTATATTTGCAAATTCTTAACATATAATACAAATTGTAATTCGTAACATCAAATCATAATCAAATTACATTTTTCACATGCGCCAAATACAACAGGTAGACCTTACAGTGAAATGCTTACTTACAAGCCCTTAACCAACAATGCAGTTAAGAAAAATAAGAGTTACGAAAATATTTACTAAATAAACTAAGGTTTAAAAAGTAACACAATAAGAGAACAATAACGAGGCTATAGGGTACCAGTACCAAGTCAATGTGCAGGAGTACAGGTTAATCGAGGTCATTTGTACATGTAGGTAGGGCTAAAGTGACTGTGCATAGGTAATAAACAGCAAGTAGCAGCAGCATAAAAAATGGAGGGTTAATGCAAATGGTCTGGGTAGCCATATGATTAGCTGTTCAGAAGTCTTATGGCTTGGGGTAGAAGCTGTTAAGGAGCCTTATGGACATAGACTTGGCAGTTGGCACTTCGGCACCACTTGCCCTGTGGTAGCAGAGAGAACAGTCTATGACAATTTTTAGGGCCTTCCTCTGACATCGCCTGGTATAGAGGTCCTGGATGACGCACTACACTCTGTAGCACCTTGCAGTCGGATGCCGAGCAGTTGCCATACCAGGTGGTGAAGCAACCAGGATGCTCTCGATGGTGCAGCTGAATAACTTTTTGAGGATCTAAGGACCCATGCCAAATATTTTCATTCTCCTGAGGGGGAATAGACATTGTCGTGCCCTCTTCACGACAGTCTTGGTGTGGTTACACCATGATAGATTGTTGGCGATGTGGACACCAAGGAACTTGAAGCTCTCAACCTGCTCCACTACAGCCGTGTCGATGAGAATGGGGGCGTGCTCGGCCCTCCTTTTCCTGTAGTCCACAATATCATATCCTACGAAATGGGTGATGGACATCCACAAATGAATACACGTTTTGAATGATTGACAGCATGTCCAATGTTAAATCCTTTTAAGCCTAGAAATGAGACCCTTAAATCCAGACTTGGACCATACACCCGCCAGACTGAATGGCAGGCTAGTGATTGCTTTGCAATGCTTGCAGTTAGTCACTGATTCCTTCCAAACAACTCAGTGTTGAATTTGCGATTTCCAACTTGTTGTGTAATGTTTATGTCCAATGGCCGATGAGCACCGATACGTTTTATCTATAATTTCTCTTCATATGACAAGGGTTGAAAAAGATTTTCCAGTAGATTGTCAACTTGATTCATGATGACTGCTAGCTTGCTAGCTAAGATTTTGAAAGTACGATGTACGATCAGTCCAATCAAAGCTACTGTAGATATAACGTCATTTGACATCATTACCTTCAAACTCAGTGCCTATTTGCTTGACATCATGGGAAAATCAAAAGAAATCAGTCAAGACCTCAGAATTTTTTTTTGTAGACCTCCACAAGTCTGGTTCATCCTTAGGAGCAATTTCCAAATGCCTGAAGGTACCACGTTCATCTGTACAAACAAGAGGACGCAAGTATAAACACCATAAGACCACGCAGCCATCAAAGCTCTCAGGAAGGAGACGTCTCCTAGAGATGAACATACTTTGGTGCGAAAAGTGCAAATAAATCCCAGAATAACAGCAAAGGACCTTGTGAAGATGCTGGAGGAAACAGGTACAAAAGTATCTATATCCACAGTCAAACGAGTCCTATATCGACATAACCTGAAAGGCTGCTCAGCAAGGAAGAAGCCACTGCTCCAAAACCACCATAAAAAAGCCAGATTACGGTTTGCAACTGCACATGGGGACAAAGATTGTACTTTTTGGAGAAATGTCCTCTGGTCTGATGAAACAAAAATAGAACTGTTTGGCCATAATGACCATCGTTATGTTTGGAGGAAAAAGGGGGAGGCTTGCAAGCCGAAGAACTCCATCCCAACCGTGAAGCACGGGGGTGGCAGCATCATGTTGTGGGGGTGCTTTGCTGCAGGAGGGACTGGTGCACTTCACAAAATAGATGGCAAAAAATGATGTGGATATATTGAAGCAACATCTCAAGACATCAGAGTTAAAGCTTGGTCGCAAATGGATCTTCCAAATAGACAATGACCCCAAGCATACTTCCAACGTTGTGGCAAAATGGCTTAAGGACAACAAAGTCAAAGTATTGGAGTGGCCATCACAAAGCCCTGACATCAATCATATAGAAAATGTGTGGGCAGAACTGAAAAAGCGTGTGCGAGCAAGGATGCCTACAAACCTGACTCAATTACACCAGCTCTGTCATGAGGAATGGGCCAAAATTCACTCAACTTATTGTGGGAAGCTTGTTGAAGGCTACCCGAAATGTTTGTTCCAAGTTAAACAATTTAGAGGCAATGCTACCAAATACGAATTGAATGCCATGTAAACTTCTGACCCACTGGGAATGTGATGAAAGAAATAAAAGCTGAACTATAGCACTATCTCTAGTATTATTCTGACATTTCACATTCTTAAAATAAAGTGGTGATCCTAACTGACCTAAGACTGGGACTTTTTACTTGGATTAAATGTCAGGAATTGTGAAAAACTGAGTTTAAATGTATTTTGCTAAAGTGTATGTAAACTTCCAACTTCAACTGTATATGGATGTTACATTTGACTTCATTGGTTGGTTATGTAGGCTTCTTCTAACCCATTGCTTTCTACTACATATAATAATACGATTCAATTATATCTTTACATTAAAAACCAAAGTCTATCAGAATTCCAGTCATTCCAATACATGTTATATCCATTGATCTTTAAGAATGGGACTTGGAAATATGGAAGTATAGATTAGCCAAATTAATTTACTCAAGCATAACCCCAAAACTAAGCATTTATTAGCCAGCCCTATTCTGTTTGATTCGAGTTGGGAAAAAAATACTGCACTCATGAAATGGCATGCTTTGAGCACGACTGAACAGTGCTATTTACATGTGAAAAATTAATGCCATATGCTGCATTTTCTATAGGCCTATTGTTAAACCTTTTGTTGGTGACACTTTGATGTCTTGATAATATGCAGCTGTTTAAAGGGCAAATCCACAGATGAAACAATAACAAAATGGACACCCCGCCTCTGTTTTGGTAAAAAGCTCAGGGATGGGCCTGGAGAAATGTAACCACTCTCAGATTAATAGACAGAGCTATGGATGCAAGAACTAACCATCCATGATATCAAATGTATTGGTTTAACCATGTTTTGAAGCTATACAGTGTTTGTTTACATTTACAAACATTGGAGAAAACAAGCTTATATTTTGGGTTCTTAATGGAGTGTGACAGTTGAACTAAGCTCATGAGGCATTTATAAGTTATATTCTTCAGGAATCAATGGATATATATATATATATATAATTTACAAGTCCAAAAATTGATGTAGCAACTACAGATTACCCGTTTATGTCTATTAAATGTGTGCGAATTTGAACATGTGTCCATTAGGCCTATGGATAAAACATTTTTATTAGCATGAATTATATTGAGCTATAAAAATCCCACTTTTATTCCATAGGCTGGGATCCGCACTGTGCAGCTGATGCAAGAGCGCATTTTTCACTGGCTGTTCACTGGTTTCAAAAACAATGATAGGCAGCTTAATCTTCTTGAATTCAACCATTATTGGGTTCAAATACACATTTAGATGTGTGAACAGCCATCCACAACAACCACAATCTGTAAGGCGCTAATAGCTAAATGAGAGAGCAGCAGTGTGATTCACATCAATGCGCTATGTAGATAACAATAAGTGATATCCGTATCACCGTAGATTACACCACCGCTGTCATCCTTACCTCCAAGCGTTTATTCAAGTTGGATAATCTCTGGATGCCAACAGAAGTCGTACCATTGGAAGACATAGCTTGGACTGTATCCTAGAAAAGCCTATTCCTGCTCTTTTCCCGCTATCTATCAAACCCATTTGGTGTGTCATCATAGTGGTCTCTGACGCGTGGTCAGACTCGCTCAGGTGGAACAAATTTAAACTTGCACCTTTTTTCAATGCTGATTTCAATGTCATTGAGAAAACAAGAGAAGTGACAAATATTTTTTTTCTCAGCAAACCTCCTTTCTGAATTTAAAAGTAATCACCAAAGTAATCATCTAGTTTTTCAAAAGTATCTGTAATCGGATTACAATATTTTTGCAGGTAATGTAACGGATTGCAGCTACCGTTTTTTTGTAATCCTTTACATGTAATCCATTACTCCCCAACCTTGGTCATGCCTACACCTGATCCCCCGCTCCAGTGACGTCTACCGGCCCTGGCAACTATCATTGTGCACACCTGCTCCCCATCATTACGCACACCTGGACATAATTATTTCCTTGATTACTCTCCCTTTATTTAGCCCTCAGTAGCCATCAGTCACTAGGTAGTATTGTTTACATTCACGTTCTGTACACTTCTCATGTTTTGTTTATTTGAGTTGATCATTATTAAACTCACCTTCTGCACCTGCTTCCTGACTCCCGGTGTATAAGTAACAGAATACTACCGCTTGATACGGAAGCAGAAGATAAAGCCATCTTCCAGATGGTCAACGAACAGGGTCATCTAAGCAACCAACACCACGACCAGCTGGAGCAATTGGGTATGGCTATGGAGGAGGTCCTTCGCATTCTCCACCGCCTTGACAACACCAGAGAAGATCTTCATACCATTATTAGAGGGCCCTCTACAACAGGTCGTCACAGTGAACCAGTCCCCCAGCCTACGTAGCAGTCCGCCCAGGTCAGCCATGCCCGACTGTCCCTTCCGGAGAAGTATGACGGCACTCCATCGAAATATTGTGGTTTCCAAGTCCAGTGCTTCCTCCATTTTGTAAATCAGACAGGAGCCCCTACCCCCAAAAGGTCCAAGGTTGGTGCTTCATGGCTCTATTCAGGGCGGTCTTCGATCATCCTCCAGAGGGCAGAGAGTGAGGTGAGTGGCTTCTCCAACTCCATTAGGGTGCTCAGACTACTGCGGAGTACGGAGGAGTCACCTTTCGGACTGTGGCGGAATCCAGCGGATGGAATGAGCCGGCACTCCGCACCCTATTCTGGGGGAGGACTGCGCCAAGAGGTACAAATGGAGTTGGCGTATCGGGATGACAACTTTTCCTTGGACACACTCATCGCAATGGGCATTCATTTGGATAACCATTTTCGGTGGTGCCGATGCCCACCCTGCCACTCTTCTCCCTCCTTCGGCCATCCTGAACCCACCGAGATGGGGTCCACGGAGCAGAGCGGCATCGCCAGAGTCATTGTGGTCAGGAGAGGCTTCAGCGATGTCCGGTGTGCCCCAACCCGGGATCCATGAGAGCAGAGGGGCGGCCCTTTGATCATCCATTTCCTGGGAAAGGCATGAGTACTCCGTTGTTTTCCGCCAAACCGTTCCTGGTTTTCATTTCACTGGTTGGCTGTCCCTCGTCGTGTTTATACCTCTGTTTCTATCTAGAGGATTTCAGTGCCGTGGGGCATTTCATTGACCAGGCCCTCATCTATATGAATATTTCCTTGCACCCACTCACCTCTTTCAGTCCACGCCCTGGACAATCGACCAGTGGGATCCGGCATTATCGCACACGTCACAGCACCACTCATCTTCACTGTGGGATCCATGCACCAGGAGAGCCTTCCATTCCTCATTATCACTGCACCAGTGCACAAAGTCATCCTCGGCCTCCCATGGCTCCAATGTAATGACCCCACCTTCTCCTGGTCGAGGATGGAATCCCGGATGCTGGAGGACCTGCTTTCCCTTGCCCCGCGGTTCCACGTCAGTTGAGAGTCCTGTGGTTTCCATCCAGCCCGACATCCCGGAGGTTTACCAGAATCTCTGGGTGGTGTTCTCCAAGACCCAAGCCACCTGTCCCAAGACACCTGTCATCGCGCCTGGGACTATGCCATCGACCTACTAGAAGGTTCTGCGCAGCTGCGTCTTCCCTCTGTTGGTGCTGAGTCCGAGGCCATGAAGTACATCTAGGAGGCTCTCCAACAGTGTTTTGTCCGCTCATCCACCTCTCCTGCGTTGGTAGGCTTCTTTGAAGGATGGGGATCTCTCTCCCTGTATCGATTACAAAGGTCTCAATTCCATCACCACAGAACTGTTCAATGGTGGCTAGAGGTACCTCTACCCTCTCCCGTTGGTACTGGCCACCATTGAACAGTTCTGTGGGGCCCGTTCTTTTATGACCCTGGACCTACAGAGCAGCTACAATCTTATCCGCATCTGAGAGGGGGGATGAGTGGAAAATGACCTTCAGCATGGCGTCTGGGCACTACAAGTACTTGGTGATGCCTTATGGACTATCCAATGCTCCGTCAGTGTTTCAGGCCTTCGTGAACAAGGTGTTCCCGGGACATGATCGGGTGCAAGGTGATCGTGTATATCAATGACATCCTGGTCTACTCGGCCACCTTGGAGGATCACATCTCTCTCGTCCGAGTAGTCCTGAGATGCCTCCTGGATAACCACCTTTTATGTTAAAGCTGAGAAGTGCCAGTTCCATCAGGTCATTGTCTACTTAAGGTACCGGATCAGCCCACAGGGTTTTTAAACATTTATTTTACCTTTATTTAACTAGACAAATCAGTCAATGACGGCCTAGGAACAGTGGGTTAACTGCCTGTTCAGGGGCAGAACGACAGATTTGTACCTTGTCAGCTCAGGGGTTTGAACTTGCAACCTTCCGGTTACTAGTCCAACACTCTAACCACTAGGCTACCCTGCCGCCCCATTGAGTATGAATGAAAGGAAGGTTGAAGCAGTTAGGTCATGGCCAGTCCCAACCACCATAAAGGGGCTCCAACGGTTTCTGGGGTTTGCCAACTTCTGCCGACGCTTCATTAAGAACTTCAGCTCCATCGCCTCTCCTCAAGGGTAGTCCTCGTAAGTTGGTGTGAAGTCCTGCAGCCGATGAGGCCTTTCGCCTGTTGAGCGGGCGTTTCACTTCCGCCCCATTGCTGAAACACAGATCATACGCTGCCCTTCGTGGTGTGGATGGACGCCTCAGGTGTGTGTGTGTGTGGGAGCCTTCCTGTTCCAACGCTAAGGTAACCCACAGAAATTGTATACATGTGCACACATCTCAAAGAAATTGCCTCCTGCAGAGAGGAACTAGGACGTTGGCGACCTGGAGCTCCTGGCGGGGTATTTGGCATTAGAGGAGTGGGAAACACTGGCTGGAGGGCACCAAGGAGCCATTCCTCATCCTCACCGACCATCTGAACCTGGAGGACATACAGACGGTGAGTCGGCTGAACCCGAGCCAATCAAGATGGGCCCTTTTCTTCACCAGATTTAACTTCACCCTGTCATAATGCCCAGGTTCTAAGAATATCAAAGCCGATGGCCTGTCTCATCTCCACAATTCGGGAGAGGTTCTGATCCTGAGTGTGCCCATCATTCCACCCTCTCAAGTTGTTCCTCCCGTGCTTTGGGACATAGATGTGGACATCTGCCAGTCTCTGGAGAGGGAAGCGCTTCTGCTACCTGCCCTTCAGAGCGCACCTACGTCCCTACGGGGTAAGGGATCGGCTGCTGACCTGGGTACACAACCCTCGCCGCTGGATGCCCAGGTATCACCCGCACCATTCAATATCTCTCTGCTAAGTATTGGTGCCCCACCTTGGCACGGGAGGTCGCCAGCTATGTCAACTCCTGCTCTGTATGTGCCCAAACCAAATCTCCCCCAGCACGCTCCAGCAGGGAAACTCCTTCTCCTTTCACATGCCTCAGTTGCCTTGGCCCCATCTGTCCATAGACTTCGTCACTGATCTCCCCCTTTCTAATGGATTTACCACTATGGTTGTTGTTGACAGATTCTCTATGTTTTGCCATTCTCTATGTCCCTCTCTCTGGTCTACCCACCGCTCTCCAGGTCGCTAAGGTACTATTCCAGCAGGTCTTCCGGTACTATGGCCTTCCGGAGGATATCGTTTCCGACCGTGGTCCCCAAATCACGTTGCGGTTCTGAAAAGCTTTTATGAAGAAGCACGCGGCGTACGGTCAGCCTCGCATCCAGGTACCAGCCCTTGTCCAATGGTGCAGGTGGAGAGGATCAACCAGGAGCTGGGGAGGTTCCTTAGAAGTCACTGCCGGGACCGACAGGGGGAGTAGGCTCAGTTCATTCCCTGGGCGAAGTATGCCCAGAACTCACTTTGTCACTCCCTTCCAGGAGCCCTGGCTCCATGGACTCCAAGCCATACCGAGGCCCCTGCAGTAGTCTGCCAATCGAAGGATCAGGTGGACCGCCACCGCAGTGAGGCTCCTGTGTTCCATCCTGGTGATCGCGTCTGGCTCTCCACCAGGAACTTCCCGCTATGCCTCCCCTGCCGGAAGCTGAGCCCCCGGTTTTTGTGGCCCTTCAAGGTCCTCCGGAGGGTCAATGAGGTCATTTATCGTCTACAACTCCCCACCAACTACCTCACGCCCCTCAGGCCGGTGGTTCCTGGTCCCCTGGCTGATGCTGTCCCCCGCGACACCCCACCACCTCCCCTGGACATCGAGGGGACCCCCGCCTATGCCGTTCGGTCCCTCCTGGACTCCCGACGTCATGGGGGTCAACTCCAGTACCTGGTGAACAGGGAGGTGTATGGTCCTGAGGAGTGCTGTTTGGTCCCGGTGGCGGACATCCTGGACCCCAACATCGTCCAGGATTTCAATCTCCGCTGTCTGGATTTACTCGCTCCTCGCCTTTGGGGCCGTCCTGCGGACAGAGACGCGTGTCGGGGGGATACTGTCATGCCTACTCCCGCTCTTGCCGTTGCCGGTCAACTATCCACCGGCCCTGGCAACCATCATGCACACCTGGACATCATTACTTCCTTGATTACTCTTCCTTTATTTAGTTACTAGGTAGGTACTAGGTAGTAGGGTTTTCTGTTTTATCTGCATTTATCATTAAACTCACCGTCTGCACCTGCTTCCTGACTCCCTGCGTATATGTAACTATAATGGCCTGCTTATATTTTCAACAATGGCTTGACTTAATTTTGATATTGCCTTTGAAGGTGTGGATATTATTAAGCTTCAGCTACTGCAAGCCTATGATATGAAGGCAGTGTGCACTGGCGCTCCAATTGATTCTGACAGTTGAATTTAAGGTCAAGAATGTTTCAGGCCAACCAGAGTTACTCCTATACTATAATGCTAGTCTTTAAATAAAATATTTGGATCAAATGTACAAATTAGCCTCCTTCTGTATAGGACGCAGTAGCCATCTGACAAAGAAATGCATAGCGGTGTCGTAGCATGCTACCGACATCTCTCAGGCCTTTCCAGAGATGTTTGGGCGGGTTCAAGTCCAGGCTCTGGCTGGGCCACTCACGGACATTCAGAGACTTGTCCTGAAGCCACTCCTGCGTTGTCTTGGCTGTGTGCTTAGGATCGTTGTCCTGTTGGAAGGTGAACCGTCCCAGTCTGAGGTCCTGAGCGCTTTTGAGCAGGTTTTCATCAAGGTTCTCTCTCTGAACTTTGCTCCGTTCATATTTCCCTCGATCCTGAGCTCTATGGACAATTCCTTTGACCTCATGGCTTAGTGTTTGCTCTGACGCACTGTCAACTGTGGGATCTTATATAGACAGGTGTGCCTTTCCAAATCATGCCCAATCAATTGAATTTACTACAGGTGGACTCCAATCAGGTTGTAGAAACAACAGGATGATTAATGGAAACAGGATGCGCCTGAGCTCAATTTCAAGTCTCGTAGCAAAGGGTCTGAATACTTATGTAAATAAGGTATATGTTTTTCATTTTTAATACATTAGCAAAAAATCTAAACCTGTTTTCGCCTTATCATTATGGGATATTGTATGTAGATTGAGGACATGTTTTTATTGAATCCATTTTAAAATAAGGCTGTTTATTTTTTTATTTCACCTTTATTTAACCAGTTCTCATTTACAATTGTGACCTGGCCAAGATAAAGCAAAGCAGTTCCATACATACAACAACACAGAGTTACACATGGAGTAAAACAAACATACAGTCAATAATACAGTAGAAAAATAAGTCTATATACGATGTGAGCAAATGAGGTGAGATAAGGGAGGTAAAGGCAAAAAAAGGGCCATGGTGAAGAAGTAAATACAATATAACAAGAAAAACACTAGAATGGTAGATTTGCAGTGGAAGAATGTGCAAAGTAGAAAGAAAAATAATGGGGTGCAAAGGAGCAAAATAAATAAATACAGTAGGGGAAGAGGTAGTTATTTGGGTGAAATTATAGATGGGTTATGTACAGGTGCAGTAATCTGGTGCTTAAAGCTAGTGAGGGAGATAAGTGTTTCCAGTTTCAGAGATTTTTGTAGTTCGTTCCACTCATTGGCAGCAGAGAACTGGAAGGAGAGGCGGCCAAAGGAAGAATTGGTTTTGGGGGTGACCAGAGAGATATACCTGCTGGAGCGTGTGCTACAGGTGGATGCTGCTATGGTGACCAGCTAGTTGAGATAAGGGGGGACTTTACCTAGCAGGGTCTTGTAGATGACCTGGAGCCAGTGGGTTTGGCGACGAGTATGAAGCGAGGGCCAGCCAACAAGAGCATACAGGTCCAGTGGTGGGTAGTATATTGGGCTTTGGTGACAAAACGGATGGCACTGTTATAGACTGCATCCAATTTGTTGAGTAGGGTATTGGAGGCTATTTTGTAAATGACATCGCCCGAGTTGGGATAGGTAGGATGGTCAGTTTTACGAGGGTATGTTTGGCAGCATGAGTAAAGGATGCTTTGTTGCGAAATAGGAAGCCAATTCTAGATTTAATTTAGGATTGGAGATGTTTGACGTGAGCCTGGAAGGAGAGTTTACAGTCTAACCAGACACCCAGGTATTTGTAGTTGTCCACATATTCCAAGTCAGAACCGTCCAGAGTAGTGATGCTGGATGGGCGGGCAAGTGCAGGCAGCGATCGGTTGAAGAGCATGCATTTAGTTTTACTTGTATTTAAGAGCAGTTGGAGGCCACGGAAGGAGAGTTGTAATGGCATTGAAGCTTGCCTGGAGGGTTGTTAACACAGTGTCCAAAGAAGGGCCAGAAGTATACAGAATGGTGCCGTCTGTGTAGAGGTGTATCAGAGACTCACCAGCAGCAAGAGCGACATCATTGATGTATATACAGAGAAGAGAGTCGGCCCAAGAATTGAACCCTGTGGCACCCCCATAGAGACTGCCAGAGGCCCGGACAACAGGCCCTCCGATTTAACACACTGAACTCTATCAGAGAAGTAGTTGGTGAAACAGGCGAGGCAATCATTTGAGAAACCAAGGCTATCGAGTCTGCCGATGAGGATGTGGTGATTGACAGAGTTGAAAGCCTTGGCCAGGTGAATACGGCTGCACAGTATTGTTTATTATCGATGGTGGTTAAGATGTCGTTTAGGACTTTGTGCGTGGCTGAGGTGCACCCATGACCAGCTCTGAAACCAGATTGCATAGTGGAGAAGGTGCGGTGGGATTCAAAATGGTCTGTAATTAGTTAGTTGACATGGCTTTCGAAGACCTTAGAAAGGCAGGGTAGGATAGAGGTAGGTCTGTAGCAGTTTGGGTCTAGAGTGTCCCCCCCTTTGAAGAGGGGGATGACCGCAGCTGCTTTCCAATCTTTGGGAATCTCAGACGACAGAAAGAGATGTTGAACAGGCTAGTAATAGGCATTGCAACATTTTCGGCAGATCATTTTAGAAAGAAAGGGTCCAGATTGTCTAGCCCGGCTGATTTGTAGGGGTCCAGATTTTGCAGCTCTTTCAGGACATCAGCTGACTGGATTTGGGAGAAGGAGAAATGGGGAAGGCTTGGGCGAGTTGCTGTGGGGGTTACAGTGCAGTTGACCCGGGTAGGGGTAGGTGGAAAGCATGGCCAGCTGTAGAAAAATGCTTATTGAAATGTTCAATTACAGTGGATTTATCGGTGGTGACAGAGTTTCCTATCCTCAGTGCAGTGGGCAGTTGGGAGAAGGTGTTCTTATTCTCCATGGACTTTACAGTGTCCCAGAACTTTTTTGAGTTTGTGTTGCAGGAAGCAAATTTCTACTTGAAAAGGCTAGCCTTGGCTTTTCTAACTGCCTGTGTATATTCGTTTCTAACTTTCCTGAAAAGTTGCATATCACGGGGGCTGTTCGATGCTAATGCAGAAAGCCATAGGATGTTTTTGTGTTGGTTAAGGCCAGTCAGGTCTGGAGAGAACCAAGGGCTATATCTGTTCCTAGTTCTACATTTCTTGAATGGGGCATGCTTATTTAAGATGGTGAGGAAGGCATTTAAAAAAAATAACCAGACATCCTCTACTGACGGGATGAGGTCAATATCCTTCCAGGATACCCGGGCCAGATTGATTAGACAGGCCTGCTCGCTGAAGTGTTTCAGGGAGCGTTTGACAGTGATGAGCGGAGGTCGCTTGACCGCTGACCCATTACGGATGCAGGCAATGAGGCAGTGATCACTGAGATCTTGGTTGAAAACAGCAGAGGTGTATTTAGAGGGCAAGTTGGTCTATGAGGGTGCCCATGTTAACGGCTTTGGGGTGGTACCTGGTAGGTTCATTGATAATTTGTGTGAGATTGAGGGCATCAAGCTTAGATTGTAGGATGGCTGGGGTGTTAAGCATGTTCCAGTTTAGGTCACCTAGCAGCACGAGCTCTGAAGATAGATGGGGGGCAATCAGTTCACATATGGTGTCCAGAGCACAGCTGGGGGCAGAGGGTGGTCTATAGCAGGCGGCAACAGTGAGAGACTTGTTTTTAGAGAGTTGGATTTTCAAACGTAGAAGTTCAAATTGTTTGGGTACAGACCTGGATAGTAGGACAGAACTCTGCAGGCTATCTCTGCAGTAGATTGCAACACCGCTCCCTTTGGCCGTTCTGTCTTGTCTGAAAATGTTGTAGTTAGGGATGGAGATTTCAGAGTTTTTGGTGGTCTTCCTAAGCCAGGATTCAGATACGGCTAGAACATCCGTGTTGGCAGAGTGTGCTAAAGCAGTGAATAAAACAAACTTAGGGAAGAGGCTTCTAATGTTAACATGCATGAAACCAAGGCTATAATAAGGCTGTAATGTAATAAAATGTGGAAAAAGTGAAGGGGTCTGAATACTTTCCGAATGCACTGTAAATGTGGAATATTTGTCCAATATCCTTCATTTATTGATGGAGCTGACTACACCAACTCGGATCTGAATGGATATGGATGTTTAGAAAATCTTCCAGGTCATGTTGTCCAGTGCCAATTTTTCAAATGCGCAGATTTTTAAATATTCGCATGAAAATCTGTAGCCAATTGGATGGAAACCTAGCTATAGACATCCTAAAGACTGGCAAGTGTGTTAGACCAGTGTCTCTGTGATATATATATATATATACCGTTGAAGTCAGAAGTTTACATACACCTTAGCCAAATATATTTAAACTCAGCTCTTCACAATTCCTGACATTTAATCCTAGTAAAAATTCACTGTTTTAGGTCAGTTAGGATCACCACTTTATTTTAAGAATGTGAAATGTCAGAATAATAGAAGAGAGAATTATTTATTTCAGCTTTTATTTCTTTCATCGCATTCCCAGTGGGTCAGAAGTTTACATACACTCAATTAGTATTTGGTAGCATTGCCTTTAAATGGTTTATCTTGTGTCAAACTTTTTGGGTAGCCTTCCACAAGCATCCCACAATAAGTTGGGTGAATTTTGGCCCATTCCTCCTGACAGAGCTGGTGTAACCGAGTCAGGTTTGTAGGCCTCCTTGCTCGCACAAGCTTTTTCAGTTCTGCCCACACATTTCTATAGGATGGAGGTCAGGGCTTTGTGATGGCCACTCCAATACCTTGACTTTGTTGTCCTTAAGCAATTTTGCCACTTTTGAACTACAATTTTGAACTACTCAGGACTACCTGGCATGATGACTCCTTGCTGTCCCCAGTCCACCTGGCTGTGCTGCTGCTCCAGTTTCAACTGTTCTGCCTGTGATTATTATTTTTTGACCATGCTGTTCATTTATGAACATTTGAACATCTTGGCTATGTTCTGTTATAATTCCACCCGGCACAGCCAGAAGAGGACTGGCCACCCCTCATAGCCTGGTTCCTCTCTAGGTTTCTTCCTAGGTTTTGGCCTTTCTAGGGAGTTTTTCCTAGCCACCGTGCTTCTACACATTTACATTTACATTTAAGTCATTTAGCAGACGCTCTTATCCAGAGCGACTTACAAATTGGTGCATTCACCTTAAGACATCCAGTGGAACAGCCACTTTACAATAGTGCATCTAAATCTTTTAAGGGGGAGGGTGAAGGATTACTTTATCCTATCCTAGGTATTCCTGAAAGAGGTGGGGTTTCAGCGGAAGGTGGTGATTGACTCCGCTGTCCTGGCGTGAGGGAGTTTGTTCCACCATTGGGGGCCAGAGCAGCGAACAGTTTTGACTGGGCTGCGCGGGAACTGTACTTCCTCAGTGGTAGGGAGGCGAGCATTGGATGAACGCAGTGCCCTTGTTTGGGTGTAGGGCCTGATCAGAGCCTGGAGGTACTGAGGTGCCGTTCCCCTTTAGGCAAGCACCATGGTCTTGTAGCAGCTTCAACTGGAAGCCAGTGGATAGAGCGGAGGAGCGGGGTGACGTGAGAGAACTTGGGAAGGTTGAACACCAGACGGGCTGCGGCGTTCTGGATGAGTTGTAGGGGTTTTATGGCACAGGCAGGGAGCCCAGCCAACAGCGAGTTGCAGTAATCCAGACGGGAGATGACAAGTGCCTGGATTAGGAAGGCAGGGTCGTATGCGGATGTTGTAGAGCATGAACCTACAAGAACGGGCCACCGCCTTGATGTTAGTTGAGAACGACAGGGTGTTGTCCAGGATCACGAGGTTCTTAGCGCTCTGGGAGGAGGACACAATGGAGTTGTCAACCGTTGGCGAGATCATGGAACGGGCAGTTTCCCCGGGAGGAAGAGCAGCTCCGTCTTGCCGAGGTTCAGCTTGAGGTTGATCCGTCATCCACACTGATATGTCTGCCAGACATGCAGAGATGCGATTCGCCACTTCTTCAAAAGCCTGCATTGCTTGCTGTTTGGGATTTTAGGCTGGGTCTGTACAGCACTTTGAGATATCAGCTGATGTACGAAGGGCTATATAAATGCATTTGATTTGATGCTTGGGGTCATTGTCCATTTGGAAGAGCCATTTGCTACCAAGATTTAACTTCCTGACTGATGTCTTGAGATGTTGCTTCAATATATCTACATATTTTTCCTTCGTCATGATGCCATCTATTTTGTGAAGTGCACCAGTCCCCCGTGCAGCCAAGCACCCCCACAACATGATGCTGCCACCCCATGCTTGGGAAGTTGGGATGGTGTTCTTCGGCTTGCAAGCCTCCCCCTTTTTCCTCCAAACATAACGATGGTCATTATGGCCAAACAGTTCTATTGTTGTTTCATCAGACCAGAAGATATTTCTCCAAAAAGTACGATCTTTGTCCACATGTGCAGTTGCAAACCATAGTCTGGCCTTTTTATTGTGGTTTTGGAACAGTGGCTTCTTCCTTGCTGAGTGGCCTTTCAGGTTATGTCGATATAGGACTCGTTTTACTGTGGATAGAGATACTTTTGTACCTGTTTCCTCCGGCATCTTCACAAGGTCCTTTGCTGTTGTTCTGGGATTGATTTGCACTTTTCACACCAAAGTACGTTCATCTCTAGGAGACAGAACGTGTCTTCTTCCTGAGCGGTATGACGGCTTCGTGGTCCCATGCTGTTTATACTTGCGTACTATTGTTTGTACAGGTGAACGTGGTACCTTCAGGCATTTGGAAATTGCTCCCAAGGATGAACCAAACCTGTTGAGGTCTACAATGATTTTTCTGAGGTCTTGGCTGATTTCTTTTGATTTTCCCATGATGTCAAGCAAAGAGGCACTGAGCTTGAAGGTAGGCCTTGAAATACATCCACAGGTTGGCCTCGAATTGACTCAAATGATGTCAATTAGCCTATCAGAAGCTTCTAAAGCCATGACATAATTTTCTGAAATCTTCCAAGCTGTTTAAAGCACAGTCAACTTAGTGTATGTAAACTTCTGACACACTGGAATTGTGATACAGTGAATTATAAGTGAAATAATCTGTCTGTAAACAATTGTTGGAAAAATGACTTGTGTCATGCACAAAGTAGATGTCCTAACCGACTTTCCAAAACTATAGTTTGTTAACAAGAAATTTGTGGAGTGGTTGAAAATGAGTTTTAATGACTCCAACCTAAGTGTATGTAAACTTCTGACTTCAACTGTATATATCCATTGATTCTTGAAGAATATAACTTATAAATGCCTCATGAGCTTAGTTCAACTGTCACACTCCATGAGAACCCAAAATATAAGCTTGTTTTTCTCCAATGTTTGTAAACATTATAAATGTAAACAAACCCTGTATAGCCTCATAACATAGTTAAAACAATAATTGTTATATCATGTATGGTCAGTCCTTGCATCCATAGCTCTGTCTATTAATCTGAGAGTGGTTACATTTCTCCAGGCACCTCCCTCAGCTTTTTACCAAAACAGAGGCGGGGCGTCCTTTTTGTTATTGTTTCATCTGTGGATTTGCCCTTTAAACAGCTGCATATTATTAAGATATCAAAGCTTCACCAACAAAAAGTTAAACAATACGCCTATATCAAATGCAGCATATGGAATTCATTTTTCACATGTAAAAAGGACTTTTCACTCGTGCTCAAAGCATACCATTCCATGAGCGTAGCATTTTTCCCCCAATTCAAATCCTCCATGACAACAAAATCATAAATAACAGAGTAAGGCTGGCTAATAGTTTCGGGGATATGCTCAGGTAAAACAATTTGGCTAATCTATACTTCCATATTTCCAAGTCCTTTTCTTGAGGACCAAGGTGTAACATTTATTGGAATGACTGGAATTCTTATAGACTTTGGTTTTTAATGTAAAGATATAAGTTAATTGTATTATTATATGTAGTAGAAAGCGATGGGTTAGAAGAAGCCTACATAAACCAACCCATGAAGTGAAATGTAACATCCATATATGGCCATCTATGTAAACTTTAACATTGATTTATCCTGCAATAGATGTGGTTCAATTGGTAACATACATTTTTGTCTTCTTCTAATTCCTTCTAAGGGGAAAGTAATCTAAAGGTAACTGAATGTAATCAGATTACGTTGCTGAATTTGGGGATTCCAAAAGTTATGTTACTGATAACAATTGTGGACAGGTAACTAGTAACTGTAACGGATTACATTTAGAAAGTAACCCACCCATCCCTGCTGACATTAATGCAATTGAAAATGAAATCAAACATCTCATAAGAGCCCTGGAATTAAGCAATTTTTTTTGCATGCAATAATCGAAATGTGTAGTTCTGACAAATTTTCAAGAGGTGATGATTGTATGCCACATTCCCATTCTAGTCGGAACTAGGAAACTCAAACGTCCGACTTGCAGATTCGTTGAATGTGGCACGTGTATAACTACAACCAGTTAGCAAGTCGGAAATGTCCATGTTCCGATTAGCACATGAACGAGGCATCACAACCAAATAGTTAACTTTTATTTAAAAATGCCTTGTAAACAGCACGCAGTTGTGAATAGTTTTAGCGGAGCAGAGGGTCTCCTTGCCCCCCAGCAGGCAAAACAAACACTCCACCTTATTGTGATGTTTATTGATAGTGACATATAGATCCTATTAAATTACTGGAGTGGCTGTGTCATAAACCCTCAAAGTTCCATAATTGGGCCAAAATGGAAGCCATCTTGGTCAGGGAGAAATCCAAACCAGTTTAATTGGAGTGAATGGCAGTAGAGGCATAGGTGATACATTTCCTGCTTTTACTTATGCAGGAAAATAAAAGTGTGATGTCAGAAATTGTGTAATGGAATTATAGTCACCTTAAAATATTGTCAGATAATTATAAATACAGTTTATACGAGTTTTATACAAATGTTCTGTATAAATAGCCTCTAAAATATATGTAAACAGACCATAAATGTCCTATCATCAAATGATTTCATCCAGTGTATGGCTGTGGATTGACAGCATTGTTTGAATGGATATTGCGATCAATTCTTCACATTAATTATTTTACACGTTAGCTGTGTTTGAATACTCATACTAACTGCATTAACCATACTATTTGTGACGTAAATTGAGTATGTAGCATGCTTATTGGTCATAGTATGGATATAGTTATTATGGCAAAAGTTCCCAGATGTTGTACTAAATTCACCAAAATGCGAAGTATACAAGCAGTGAACACTACTTCTGTACTTTTAGGGCCCATAATGCAATTCTTCAGAAAATGGGCGTGGCTCCATAACGTTTTCACATTTGAAGAAAATATGAGTCCAATAAGAGCAGATTCAAATTCATTGCTTTAACTAATTATGACAAATGTTAAGAAAATGTTGAGCAATGTAATTAAGTAATGACTTTTCAAATAAGTTCCGTTACACATTCTGTTGGCTGACAATGTGTTAGCTACGCTATCCTTACAAACCGCATAGCATATCATTACAGCAGTATGTACCGGTATGTTAGCTAGCTACCTAATGTTAGTTGGCTATTAATACATCGAACTTGCCAGGCAGTATATTAACTATATGTTATTTAACTAACTACCCAACATTTATTGACATGATTATTCACGTCATTCTTAGCTAAGTAGTATAGTCGTGCATTCTCAATGGATATTGTTAATTCCTGCTATCTACTCCGATTTCAGAGCACTCTAGTCAGTGTGCCAGAGTGCAGAATAACTGATGAATTTACGAACGCTCAACGGCCGGTGCCAGTAAACATCGGCAAAAAAGCAGTGGCACAAAAAGCATCATTAAATTGTTGCCAGCAGCACAGTTACGGTCACAAACGCTCTGGATAACATGAAGACAGCCTAACCAACTCTGCTAGATCGAGTAAAATGATCAGAGTGAGGTGTTCTCTCATTTGTGTCTGGGAGTAGCTAGCAAGCTAGCCAACGTTAGCCAGTTATCTTGGGTGCTTGACTGCCGTTGTGAAGTCAGAACGCTCGGATCCACCCTACACTTTGGCCAGAGCTTCCAATGTGTGTTCTGGACACTACGAGCGCGAAGCACAACGGACAATCTGACAACGCTCTGGATTTATGAACACACTCTGGCATTCCAGATTGAATTTACAAACACACCTGAAATCATAAAATGTCTAGCCGGTCATTTGTTATGCTAACAAGCTAGCAAGAGGCTGCATAACAACAGCATCAACTTACAGTAGACAGGCGAAGCACTAGTACGCTCAACTAAAAGGTTACCGTTTGTTTACAGTATACTAAAATGAACTAATAGTATGTAGTATATACTCATTAAGTATGTAGTATACAGTATGTTAGTATGGGTATTCGAACACAGCTAATATGTTATCACAGCACTGGCAAATCATGGTTGACCAAGATTGCTGACCTTTGGACCATAATAAGAAGGTTCAGGATCATTCTAGTAGTCTAATTGCTAATTCTATGGATAACGACCTATATACCCCTTTATGTGTTTGCAAACATTGCCACACAAGGGCGTTGTGCGCAAGTTGGTTGCAGAACAAGGGGGAGTTCTTATAGAACCGCAGCAAAACAAATAAACAATATTTACATGTTGCTTATGAGTTCATTTCACACTACTTTTGGATTATAATTGGATTTTAAGGCTCGTATGAAAGTCTTGCTCAACATAATGCTTGTGTCATCATTGCAAATCAACTGCATTATACTTTAAAAAAACACTTCCCCTTCAACCAGTAAAATGGCTCTTTGGCTAGCTTTTGCTACAGCCCATATCAATGAGCTTCAAGCTAACAGCTGTTGCATCCAAAATAGTTATTTTGCAAAAATCACAACTAAATATAATCTTATCTCAAGCAAGAATCAAAACATCAATGTAAGTGTATGTTCAAGCAATAATCAAAACATCATTGTAAGCGTATGAGAACCCCAAAAAGTTATTTTGTTTAGAAGTAATAAAAACGTAAATCTTTTGAATGGGCGCAGATGGCGATGGCTTTTTACTGCTGCCAATAGTCGCGCGCATAGGTGTTTGGCGTCAGTGTGTCGTGTACTGGAAAAGGGTCTATTAGGTAGAAGGTCGCAGCCCCGGTCTAGTGTGAGCTCAACAAGAAGAACGAACATTTCATTTTCGACTCAGACGCTGATGCACGAAAGACCCAACCATGGCCTCTGGGGTGACAGTGACTGATGAAGTTATTACAGTCTTCAATGTGATGAAGGTCCATAAGGCCCAGGCGAACGAGGATGAGAAGAAGAAGAGGAAGAAGGCAGTGCTGTTCTGTCTGAGCGAGGACAAGAAGAACATTATCCTTGAAGCAGGTAAAGAGATTCTGACCTGTGATTTGGGTACCACCATCGCAGACCCTTTCCTGCACTTTGTCAAGATGCTGCCTGCCGACGACTGTCGCTACGCCCTCTTTGACGCAACCTATGAGACCAAGGAGACCAAGAAGGATGATCTTGTCTTCATCTTCTGGGCCCCAGAAGGTGCTCCACTGTAGAGCAAAATGATCTATGCCAGCTCAAAGGATGCCATTAAGAAGAAATTCACAGGTTTCGAGCATGAATGGCAAGTTCACGGTTTGGAGGACATCAAAGATCGGTGCACCTTAGCAGAGAAGCTTGGAGGCTCATCAGTGGTCACCCTTGAAGGTGGGCCTGTATAAATCCACTCTGTCAACTGAGGCCTACAGGGAAAGAAAAAAGAGAATTGAAGTCCCGGGGGTGTGGCTGTTCATTCCAGAATGAGAAGGAATTGGGTGAGGGGGGTTTAGAGTACAAATAAGATGGGGTGGAGGGTATTGTAACGGCTTTCCTCTTCCTCTTCTGATGATGAAGATTGCAAATGCATAGCTACGTGGTGATTTATTTTTTTATGAACTTATTGAACATTGAGTTTAGGAAACAGCAGCAGGAGCGCGGGCAACCAGGGAAATTGAGTGAATCATCATTAGTCTTTCATTAGGGTATCATGCCATGAAAGTAATGTTTGTTTTCTGCACACATTTCCCCTCACACCCTCACCATTTAGTCCTGTCAGGTACCAAGGAATTCCATATGATTGAATAATGGTTATGAAACTTCAATAAACAGTAAATGTAAAAATGTATAAAAAAACATCAGGAAAATGTTTGCCTTTTTAGGTTTGCAGAGGCAATAAAGTAGATTTACACAACAGTGTCTTAAACAGTACCCATTTTGCGAAACAATACTTGGTCCTCATGCTAGCGAGGTCACTTTGAGATTGACAACACTTTTAGAAGTGAGCTCAGGCCAAGAAAGCATAATAAAAGTTACCCCACCCCCACAGACGCATACAGTACACCCAGCATAACAAACACACACATCAATGTGATATCACAATAGAAACAATCCAACACTTACATATCACAGATCAGTTTACACATTTATATGTGTATATACATTTAAGTATACAAATGATCCTGTCACTGGAAGCTGTACTATAAACAGTCGTCTACTATGTCTATTTGTCTTTCTTTTTTGTTTGTGAGAATGACAGTGGGCAGTAATCAGGCCTATTACAGCTGAAGAGTAAATGTTTGGCTGCGGTTTCAGTGATGATCATAACCAGTTGTGAGTTGAGTTTACAGAGCAGGTCCTGATTAGAGGATCACAGTGGATGGAACTGGATTGTCATTTCGATTAGAGGACTGGTGTCAATCTAACTATATGGGGATATCTCAATGCAATAGGTACAGTTTGACCCGTGACCAATTCATCTCCCAAATCCTTTGAACGTCTGCTTTTTTTGTAACCAAATTTCCCACCCAAGACATTATTACGAAAAAAGAAGGCTTGTCATTCTGGAATGGATTCAGTACTTATATATTGTTTCAGTGCATTGGGAAAGAAGCGTCTCTGTCAACAATCTAAGAGAAACCATATGTGGGTGTTTCTCACACAAGCCTTTAGGGGCCATTTCTAACACAGAGCCTTCCAACATTCCCACCACAACAATAACGTTTTCCAAACCATTCTTACCTGCTCTCCGAAGATGTCCAAGATTTTGACCACCATCATAGACTTTGAGGGAATGTTTCTGTGGTGTTCTGATTGTCAGCCCATTTTCTCATGTGTTTATCTTAGTCTTTATCCACACCCAGGGATTTACAGGGCTGACACAGCCCACTTTACCGTTGCCCCGGGCACAATGAGCTAAGTCGCAGGATTTGTTTGTGGTTGGTGAGGGGGTAAGTTTCAGTATTGTCATAGTAACAAACAACAAACTTTACCAACAAGTGTACAGTATATGATTCACAGACATTGTGGATAATAGTCTACGGAAAGTTTGTCAGTGGTTGGGGAGCCAAACCTAACCATTGTATCTATATGCATTGGTCTTGCAGCCTATGGTAGTAATTCAATAATTCTCCAAAATAATGCTTAAAGGTCACCCGTGTGAGTGAGGAGGAAGTTTAGCATTATCGAGTGGATTTGGGGCTCCTTGCTGATGCTTTTGTCACTGCTCCGTACCTCATTTGAGGACTTTTTAAGGAGGACAGGTGAAGAAGGAATTCATATATCTAGATTTTGTCTGTCTCCACCTTGTGAGCTGCATGTTGGACTGATTCCAGGAGAGGAGGCTTCATGTGGTAGAGCTCCTGTTGTCTGGTTCCACTTACAAACCTGTCGCCATCCATGTCTTTGACGTTGGCCAGGTGAAACTGCTGTTGAACAGAAGCAGCTAGAACCTGACAGTATAGCGCAGTACAGCCACCACTGTCTTTCTACCGACAGCTACACTGCCCTAGACCTTAGTCGATGATGTGTTCTCCAACTGTGAAATCAAATCACCATATAGGTTGTAATGTGAGAGGGGAGACATGGGTAATTTATAGGAATAAATGTTTTTCAGTGTCATTGCAGCTGGAGGTCAGACTCAGGCGACCCCATTTCCATTTCCCTAGTGTGTCCTGACTTGGAAATAGAAGTTCCTGGCAGATGAGTCCAGTGTCTCTTCAGTGTATCCACCCATTGTAAAACTAAAAATGGATCCTAGTCTTAGCTCATATGGAGAAAATGTTAAAGGGACATTTCAGAAACTTAATATTCATCATCTCAAGCAAAAAAATAAGATGAGCCTTTTTGTTGCTTTAGTTCCCAGTCCTAGTAAGTGTACTGTAGTTGTTTCTCCCCATGTATGATTGGAAAGCCTGTGAAAGTTCTGAGGGCATCATTCCTAGTTAATAAGTGGAAGAACATCAAAACTGGGTATTCCCCACAGTCTATTCAGACACTAGCCATGTCTGTTTGCCCCCTGTGTCCAAGACAAGCCAGCTCATCTCCACAGGGACCAGTTACCAGTGACATTGGAATACTTTTCTATGTGACTTACAATAGGAGTCTCTTATGCAATGCCCTTGGCCACTTTTCTGTCAACTACACTCAATGAGATATTTTCACATGCACCATTTCCCCAGACAGGGTAGCCCTATCAAAACTGGTAACTGGGTATGTTTGATGAGTCAAAAGACAATTTCCTGTGCAGAGGAGAAAATATTTTCAAAGTCATAAGCAGCTGAGTTTCTTTTCGGGTCACATAAACCTTGTTTAGCTGACTCGGGCCTAAACTAGGCTCTTCAAGCACAAGGGGAGTGGTGTTTTGACATATATTCCGGAAACACAGTTATTGAGTTTATTGCTTAGGACACTAAACATACTAAACCATTGATTCTGTAATAGTTCTCATAATTATTCATACTTGGGCTTGTGGTTCCGTTCTTTATTGCGACAACAATGTCAGTAGAGGAACAGATTAAGTCACGGAATCTCAATAAACCCCCAATTACCTCATCTCAGTTTTTGGCCTCCTTGTTCCAGTTCTTCCCTAGTTACCCACGCTGAAGAGTCCCCCAGTCCCCAAACCCATGGCCATGCTAAAGTAGGAGATAATATGTGTTAATGTGCAAATGAACCATTAGACATAGGAGCAGTGTGCTCATATCCCCAACACTGCCTGTCCTTGTCTGTAGGCCCATTAACTCCACACCATTTAGAAAGAGGCCTTGCCCCTCTCAGTAGTCCCACTATGTGGGTTTCCTGGCCTTCACCATGATGTCATCCCCATAGTTTAGGGCCTCAGGGTTGGGCCCTTTTATACTGTCAATGGTTGGGGCCTCACTGTGGGGGGTGGAGTGATGAGCTCCACTCACTCTCTGGGACATCATTCTAATCCATCTAATCCATCTCTCCTGGATATCAATACTGATATCCAGAGACATTACTGTGCAGCCGTATTCATCGACCTGGACAAGGCTTTCGACTCTGTCAATCACCACATTCTTATCGGCAGACTCAACAGCCTTGGTTTCTCAAATGACTGCCTCACCTGGTTCACCAACTCCTTCTCAGATAGAGTTCAGTGTGTCAAATTGGAGGGCCTGTTATCCGGACCTCTGGCAGTCTCTATGGGGGTGCCACATTGTTCAAATCTTGGGCCGAATCTCTTCTCTGTATACATCAATGATGTCGCTCTTGCTGCTGGTTATTCTCTGATCCACCACTACGCAGACGACACTATTCTGTATACCTCTAGCCCTTCTTTGGACACTGTGTTAACTAACCTCCAGACGAGTTCAATGCCATACAACTCTCCTTCCGTGGCCTCCAACTGCTCTTAAATGCAAGTAAAACTAAATGCATGCTCTTCAACCGATCGCTGCCCGCACCTGCCCGCCCGTCCAGGATCACTACTATGGACGGTTCTGACTTGGAATATGTGGACAACTACAAATACCTAGGTGTCTGGTTAGACTGTAAACTCTCCTTCCAGACTCAAATTAAGCATCTCCAACCCAAAATTAAATCTAGAATCGGCTTCCTATTTTGCAACAAAGCATCCTTCACTCATGCTGCCAAACATACCCTCGTAAAACTGACCATCCTACCGATCCTCGACTTTGACGATGTCATTTACAAAATAGCCTCCAACACTCTACTCAACTAATTGGATGCTCACTGGTCACCATAGCAGCACCCTTCTGTAGCACGCGCTCCAGCAGGTATATCTCACTGGTCACCCCCAAAGCCAATTCTTACTTTGGCTGCCTTTCCTTCCAGTTCTCTGCTGCCAATGACTGGAATGAACTGCACAAATCACTGAAGCTGGAGACTCATATCTCTCTCACTAGCTTTAAGCACCAGCTGTCAGAGCAGCTCACAGAGCAGCTCACTGCACCTGTACATAGCCCATCTGTAAATAGCCCATCAACTACCTCATCCCCATTCTGTATTTATTCATTTATCTTTCTCCTTTGCACCCCATTATATCTACTTGCACATTCATCTTCTGCACATCTACCATTCCAGTGTTTAATTGCTATATTATAATGACTTCGCTACCATGGCCTATTTATTGGTGAAGGAAGGTTGTGTGGGAATGTGAGGAGTTGATCAAGCCTTATGTTATCTGTTCTCATCATTCAGGACTGATCCAGGACTGAGAGATGACGGGAGAAGATTTTATCGTCATGCTGCTCTTTAATCCTGAGGAAAGGAACTTGGCAGGTGGGCAGTTCAACTCATCATGGTCTGTGCAAATTCCCAATAAAGAGAGATATAAAATGCACAGTGTGTTGTAATTGCAGTTCGCGATTGCCATCCAAATAGCTTTCGGTGGTAAACTTTATTTCCAGGTGATGTACATAAAAATAAAGACATTTATAAGTACTGCAGTTTGTGGCCTGAGAAAATAACCTTTAACTCAGTCGAATACCATGACCAAAACCAGATCGTTTTTAGCCTTATTTATTTCACATTTTAAGGTCACTTACTGTATAATGGGAGACAAGAGACCATGTTGTTTGACTGGAAGCCAGAGGTTAGTGGTGAGGACGCCAGTGGAATTTATTTTGACGAGGAGCTCTTTGTGAACCCTCAACAAAATCCAATATAATATCCTCTACTGAACCATGGAGTCTGGCAACTAAACAAATGTAACAGTTTCTGCACAGAATTGAATGCAATAAAACATAAATAGACACACACACACACACACACAGTTGTCGTTTTCCCTCTTTCACACCCATGCTGGACATGCGTCTGGTCTACCTCCCAGGGTGCCACCCACCAAATGTGTTACAATTCTGGGCATAATTACAGCAGAGCTCTCACTGTTTCCCTGACTGATTCCTAGAAAAACGTATTCGGAGTTACATCTGTGTTTGAATAACAAATCATAACAACATTGTTCCCATCGAGTGAATCATATTCCCCTCCATATTCCTCTCCTACCATAAGAGCAGGGGGTTGGGGAATTAGGGGACTGACAGTGGGTCCTAGAACAACAGTTGGGGCGGTACAAGCACAGCCATAACAGGGCATAATGTAGCAGACCACCCTGGTAGTCAACAGCCTACAGTGAACCCACCCACCCTTATTATACCTTGGCAGTCCTGCCAAACAAGCTTCTATCCACAGGCACCTCATTTCGGACACATGCCCTGTTTTATCTCCCTACTCCTGCAACCACACAGAGCTTTTCCATACACGTACCCCTTTGCTTACATAAGCAGTAAGCCAAAGAAAAATCACCATTAAATGTGTGCCACAAGTCAAAACTATGCAATATATGTATGATTGCTCTCTCACATACTTCCTCTTTTGAAGAGAAAAAGGGGGAGAGGTGACAGGTAACACTCATCCTCCCCTCTACCCTCCCGTCCTCTCTAAAGGAACAAGTCTATCAAAATACTCCCACCAAAATGTCACAGTTGACTGCTATGTCGGTGTTGTGTTTAGTTGGAGGGCCATCAGAGGGTGTCAGAGAGAGTTGGGGATGTTTACTGTGAAATAGGCCCCATTTAAACCTTTATGGAAGCCATCCGGTCTTTTTCACCTATTTGTTGACTCATTTGTTGGCTAATTAAGAGAGTCGGCATTATTACTGGAGTACATTTCAAACATCCGCACACATTCTAACGTGGCCAAAGCAGTAATCATTCATTCATTGCACTTGAAAGTCTGGGATAATCTACTCATGGTCTCCTGACACTCGACATTTTAAGATAGGTCAAGTGATCAAACATGGGATAATATTCCACACCAAGGAGATGTTTTATGCGTGATAATTTACATTACACATAAACATGGTCTCTCTTCCCCTCGCCTTGTCTGCAGGTCCCCGGGTCTGTACAATATTTATTCCAATCATGACAGGTGACAGAGAGAGAGAGAGAAACAGACAGAGGTGAGAGAGAGAGAGAGAGAGAGAGAGAGAGAGAGAGAGAGAGAGGGGAAAAAGAAAACAAAGAGAGAGAGGCATTTATACTGAATCTGAATCCACATGGGCATAGACAGAGCAGTTAGCAGCAGCTGGTTTGTGTTAGAGTTCAAATCAAATGTGTATTTGTCACATGCTTTGTACACAACAGGTGTAGACTAACAGTGAAATGCAGAGAAAAAAAAGAGAAATGATATAAAAATATTAACACAAGGAATAAATACACAATGAGTAACGGTAACTTGGCTATATACACAGTTGATGTGCAGGGGTACAAGGTAATTGAGGTAGATATGTACATATAGGTAGGAATAAAGTGACTAGGCAACAGGATAGATACTAAACAGTAGCAGCAGCATATGTGATGAGTCAAAAAAGTTAGTGCAAAAAGGGTCAATGCAGATAGCCCGGGTAGCTATTGGTTAACTATACTGAACAAAAATATAAACGCAACAATTTCAAAGATTTTACTGAGTTACAGTTCATATAAGGAAATCATTCAATTGAAAAAAAAAAAATTTGGCCTTAATCTATGGATTTCACATGACTGGGAATGCAGATATGCATCTGTTGGTCACAGGATCAGGATCAGAAAACCAGTCAGTATCTGGAGTGACCACCATTTGCCTCATGCAGCGCGACACATCTCCTTCGCGAAGAGTTGATCAGGCTGTTGATTGTGGCCTGGGGAATGTTGTCCCACTCCTCTTCAGTGGCTGTGCAAAGTTGCTGGATATCGGAGGGAACTGGACAATGCTGTAGTACATGTCGATCCAGAGCATCCTAAACATGCTCAATGTCTGGTGAGTATGCAGGCCATGGAAGAACTGGGACATTTTTAGCTTCTAGGAATTGTGTACAGATCCTTGCGACATGGGGCCGTTCATTATCATCCTGAAACATGAGGTGATGGTGGTGGATGAATGGCAGGACAATGTGCCTCAGGATCTCATCACTGTATCTCTGTGCATTCAAATTGGCATCAATAAAATGCAACTGTGTTCGTTGTCCACAGCTTATGCCTGCCCATAACATAACTCCTCTGCCACCATGGGGCACTCTGTTCACGAAGTTGATGTCAGTAAACCTCTCTCCCACACGACGCCATACACGCTGTCGGCCATCTGCCCAGTACAGTTGAAACCGCGATTCATCCGTGAAGAGCACACTTCTCCAGTGTGCCAGTGGCCATCGAAGGAATTTGCCCACTGAAGTCGGTTATGACGCCGAACTGCAGTCAGATCAAGACCCTAGTGAGAATGACGACCACTCAGACGTGCTTCCCTGAGACGGTTTCTGACCGTTTGTGCAGAAATCCGTTGGTTGTGCAAACCCACAGTTTCATCAGCTGTCTGGGTAGCTGGTAACAGACAAACCCACAGTTTCATCAGCTGTCTGGGTAGCTGGTAACAGACAAACCCACAGTTTCATCAGCTGTCTGGGTAGCTGGTAACAGACAAACCCACAGTTTCATCAGCTGTCTGGGTAGCTGGTAACAGACAAACCCACAGTTTCATCAGCTGTCTGGGTAGCTGGTAACAGACAATCCCGCAGGTGAAGAAGCCGGATATGGAGGTCCTGGGCTGGCGTGGTTACACTTGGTCTGCGATTGTGCGCCGCTTGGACGTACTGCCAATTTCTCTAAAACAATTTTGGAGGCGGCTTATGGTAAATAAATGTATATTAAATTCTTTGGCAACAGCTCTGGTGGCCATTCCTGCAGTCAGTATGCCAATTGCACACTCCCTCAAAACTTGAGACATCTGTGGCATTGTGTTGTGTGACAAAACTTCACATTTTAGAGTGGCCTTTTATTGTCCCCAGCACAAGGTGCACCTGTGTAACGATCATGCTGTTTAATAAACTTCATGATATGCCATACCTGTCAGGTAGATGGATTATCTTGGCAAAGGAGAAATGCTCGCTAACAAAATTGGAGAGAAATTATATTTCTGTGAGTATGGTACATTTTTGGGATCTTTTATTTCAGCTCATGAAACATGAGACCAACACTTTACATGTTGTGTTGATATTTTTGTTCAGTATATTTAAATAACTATTGAGCAGTCTTATGGCAAGAGGGTAGAAGCTGTTCAGTATGCTGTTGGCTCCAGACTTGGTGCATTGGTACCGTTTGCCGTGCGGTAGCAGAGAAAACACTCTATGACTTGGGTGGCTGGAGTCTTTGACAATTCCTCTGACGCTGCCTGGTATAGAGGTCCTGGGTGGCAGGGAGCCCGGCCCCAGTGATTTACTGGGCCATACACACTATCCTCTGTAGCGCCTTGCTGTTGGATGCCAAGCAGTTGTCATACCAAGCAGTGATGCTGCCAGTCAAGATGCTCTCAATGGTGCAGCTGTAGAACCTTTTGAGGATCTGAGGGCCCATGCCAAATTTGTTCAGCCTCCTGATGGGGAAAGAGACATTGTCGTGCCCTCTTCACGACTGTGTTGGTGTGTGTGGGCCATGATAATTCCTTAATGATGTGGACACCGATGAATTTAATGCTCTCAACCTGCTCCTCTACAGCCTTGTCGATATGGATGGGGGTGTGCTCGGCCTTCCGTTTCCTGTAGTCCTAGATCAGCTCCTTTGTCTTGCTGATGTTGAGGGAGAGGTTGTACAACACTGCCAGGTCTCTGACCTCCTCCCTGGACTGGTGGAGGAAGATTGTGCAGCGGTCTGTCTCTTCGTTAACACAACCCTAGGATAGAGAAAATGAGAAGGGGGTCTGGACCAGATGGTCGTTTGGTCCTAATTACGCCAGGTGTCATTGAGAGAGAATCCAGATGTCTCTGTTAAATTAGTCTCCCTTGTTGAACAGTGAAAAGTGTCTGGTCTCTCTCAGCTAGTGAACCTCCAGTGTTAAAAAGAGCAGTGACTTCATCTGGATCCCCAAAGCTTGTCTTCAGAACATGTTTTACGTTTTCCCTAGAAGCTTTAATTTTCATGAGGAAAAGTCCCCTTGCTGATCAGTGAAATGTATCTGGTGTCATGTGGTGATGGTGTGCTGGATGCTGTTCTGTTCTGTTCTCCCAGCTGTCCAGACTGTCTGGCTCACTGGGACTTTCCCCTCAGTCAGTCTGTCCGTCAGTCTATCCCCTCAAACCCCTCACTCACTCAGCCCCTAGCATATTGCCCACTGTCATAGGACAGTCCCTTGTCCTGGAACATGCACACTATGGGTATCACTATCAACATCACCCCTGGATACACTGGCTTGCCCAAAAGTACCAAATAAAATACATTAGGTCTCCCTGTATGTATATGGGGATGTAAAGCAATACAATGTGTTTATCCCACTTGTCCTGCCCCCAACGTCTTTTAAATCATTTTGCAAGATACAAACAAACAATTAGGATGTAAAGTCGATATTTGTCTAATGATTTTTTCCCTTTTTCTAATGATTTACGCCCATGCAGCGCAGTGACTTTATCTTCAGAGAGCTCCCGAACTGGGTGGAAGAAGTCCTCAGAGATTTGATAGTCCATCTATAGCTTTATCAGTTGGATTCCATCTTCAGCAAAGCGCTCTCTGTATTCACAGATACTGCCATTTCTTTCATGAGACAGCTCAGACAATTCCTCAGAAAGAATGCCCTGGAATTATTCATGCTTTTCATGCTCACTTGCTTCCCTCTCTGTTTTACAAGTGAAATGAAGAGAAGGTCTGCCAACATCTGGCCAGAGCAAGAAGACAGTAAATCCACTTTTATATTTGACGTTTTATCATTGAGAGTGCTGGCCTGCGCCACATGCGCCCCGTCTCTCAGGACAACAGGATACAGACATTGGATTCTTTGGGTTGATATCCTTGGCGTGGCCACCCTCAAGGATGAAATCACCATTACACCGGAAGTCTGCAGCTTCACTGTTCCCGTTTCACTTTTCCTTTGCTGGAAGAGTTACTGTTCACTTTTATCCCCTGCATTATGAAAGTCATTTGAACTGTGCATTGTGGGTAAATGTGAGATAGTTAAAGGAATATGTGGTGTTAATGATCTCTTGAGAGGATATGAGACCTCACAACATGTCTGGCCTATTAGCCTGGTCATTCTGGGTGCCTGTTCCCTTAGCTCATCATCATTTAAGCCCCCTCTAGGTGGGAGAGAGACCCCAGGATTGTATTTTTCTATCAAACTTTTACAAATGGGGTTCCTGTAAGAATGGGAAACATACTTATGTGCCGTGTAGGTTATCTGGATGATCAAACTGTCTGCAGATCATTGGTGTGTAAAGAGCATTTACTTTTCGGGAATAGATATGATCATTCTTTTAAAAAACAAGACAAAAACACTGTTACACAAGTTATACGAGCACGTTTCAAAGGCAAATTCAACATTCAGTCTAAACGTGACATCTTGTTTCACAACATCATTGGTCACTTGTCCTGTGTCCTGCACGTTCTCAGCTCTGCATTCTGTGGCGTGGTAATTTGACGTCTGTGAGAGACTTCCTATCACACAGTATTATATGGTGAGTATTCTGCATGTCTCCATGGAACACTAAGAAAAGGTAGCATTAGAAAACATCCAGTCTCAACATATCCAACCATTAAACTGAATCTATATGGCCAGTGTGTCACATTGTGCGCAAGGCAGAGGAGATTACATGGGGGAAATTGATTTCAGCAGCAGTTGGGCCTTATGCATCACGTGTGGTGAGAGGAGGCTTACTGGCCTCTTTGTGAACTATGGAGGAACTGGATTGTATTAAGTTACAATGTCAAACAAAGTAATTGGAGTTCTATATAGACCGAGTGAACAAAACATCAACAACACCTAACATTGAGTTGCACCCTCCTTTTGCACTTCAATCAGTGTAGATGAAGTGAAGGAGAAAGAAAAGGCATTTTAATCCTTGAGAAAATTGAGAAGTGGACGGTGAATCTGTGCCATTCAGAGGGTGAACGGGCGAGACAAAAGATTTAAGTGCCATTGAATGGGGTATGGTAGTAGGTGCCAGGCTTGTGTGAAGAACTGCAACATTGCTGGGTTCTTCACACTCAATAGTTCCCCATGTGTATCAAGAATGGCCCACCACCCAAAGGACATCCAGCCAACTTGACACAAGAAGTATTGGAGTCAACATGGAAACGAGGATACTTAGTCAGTTGTACAACTGAATGCATTCAACTGAAATGTTTCTTCCACATTTAACCCAACCCCTCTGAATCAGAGAGGTGCGGAGGCTGCCATAATTGACATCTACGGCGCCCAGGGAACAGTGGGTCATTCGCTCAGGGGCAGAACGACAGATTTTTACCTTGTCAGCTCGGGGATTCAACCCAGCAACCTTTCTCTAACCACTAGGCTACCTGCCGCCCCATGGACCAGCACCTAGAATATGTGGACATCTATAAGTACCTAGGTGTCTGGCTAGACTGTAAACTCGACTGTAAACTCTTGAACGTGCCGTCCTTGGCCAGCTCTCCCGCTATCTCCCGCTATCTCCCGCTATCAATACTTCTTTCATAATGCAGGGGCTCTCCCGCTATCTCTCTCAGAATGACCTTCTTGATCCAAATCAGTCAGGTTTCAAGACTAGTCATTCAACTGAGACTGCTCTTCTCTGTATCACGGAGGCGCTCCGCACTGCTAAAGCTAACTCTCTCTCCTCTGCTCTCATCCTTCTAGACCTATCGGCTGCCTTCGATACTGTGAACCATCAGATCCTCCTCTCCACCCTCTCCGAGTTGGGCATCTCCGGCGCGGCCCACGCTTGGATTGCGTCCTACCTGACAGGTCGCTCCTACCAGGTGGCGTGGCGAGAATCCGTCTCCACACCACGTGCTCTCACCACTGGTGTCCCCCAGGGCTCTGTTCTAGGCCCTCTCCTATTCTCGCTATACACCAAGTCACTTGGCTCTGTCATAACCTCACATGGTCTCTCCTATCATTGCTATGCAGACGACACACAATTAATCTTCTCCTTTCCCCCTTCTGATGACCAGGTGGCGAATCGCATCTCTGCATGTCTGGCAGACATATCCGTGTGGATGACGGATCACCACCTCAAGCTGAACCTCGGCAAGACGGAGCTGCTCTTCCTCCCGGGAAGGACTGCCCGTTCCATGATCTCGCCATCACGGTTGACAACTCCATTGTGTCCTCCTCCCAGAGCGCTAAGAACCTTGGCGTGATCCTGGACAACACCCTGTCGTTCTCAACTAACATCAAGGCGGTGGCCCGTTCCTGTAGGTTCATGCTCTACAACATCCGCAGAGTACGACCCTGCCTCACACAGGAAGCGGCGCAGGTCCTAATCCAGGCACTTGTCATCTCCCGTCTGGATTACTGCAACTCGCTGTTGGCTGGGCTCCCTGCCTGTGCCATTAAACCCCTACAACTCATCCAGAACGCCGCAGCCCGTCTGGTGTTCAACCTTCCCAAGTTCTCTCCACGTCACCCCGCTCCTCCGCTCCCTCCACTGGCTTCCAGTTGAAGCTCGCATCCGCTACAAGACCATGGTGCTTGCCTACGGAGCTGTGAGGGGAACGGCACCTCAGTACCTCCAGGCTCTGATCAGGCCCTACACCCAAACAAGGGCACTGCGTTCATCCACATCTGGCCTGCTCGCCTCCCTACCACTGAGGAAGTACAGTTCCCGCTCAGCCCAGTCAAAACTGTTCGCTGCTCTGGCCCCCCAATGGTGGAACAAACTCCCTCACGACGCCAGGACAGCGGAGTCAATCACCACCTTCCGGAGACACCTGAAACCCCACCTCTTTAAGGAATACCTAGGATAGGATAAAGTAATCCCTCTCACCCCCCCTCCCCCTGAAAAGATTTAGATGCACTACTGTTCCACTGGAGGTCATAAGGTGAATGCACCAATTTGTAAGTCGCTCTGGATAAGAGCGTCTGCTAAATGACTTAAATGTAAATGTAAACTCTCCTTCCAGACTCATATCAAACATCTCCAATCTAAAATAAAATCTAGAGTCAGCTTTCTATTCCGCAACAAAGCCTCCTTCACTCACGCCTCCAAACTTACCCTAGTAAAACTGACTATCCTACCGATCCTCTACTTCGGCGATGTCATCTACAACATAGCTTCCAATACTCTACTCAGCAAACTGGATGCAGTTTATCACAGTGCCATCCGTTTTGTTACTAAAGCACCTTATACCACCCACCACTGCGACCTGTATGCTCTAGTCGGCTGGCCCTCGCTTCATATTCGTCGCCAGACCCACTGGCTCCAGGTCATCTACAAGTCCATGCTAGGTAAAGCTCCGCCTTATCTCAGTTCACTGGTCACGATGGCAACACCCACCCGTAGTACGCGCTCCAGCAGGTGTATCTCACTGATCATCCCTAAAGCCAACACCTCATTTGGCCACCTTTTGTCCAGTTCTCTGCTGCCTGTGACTGGAACGAATTGCAAAAATCGCTGAAGTTGGAGACTTCAGACTTATCTCCCTCACCAACTTCAAACATCTGCTATCTGAGCAGCTAACCGATCGCTGCAGCTGTACATAGTCTATCGGTAAATAGCCCACCCAATTTACCTACCTCATCCCCATACTGTTTTTATTTATTTACTTTCTGCTCTTTTGCACACCAGTATCTCTACCTGTACATGACCATCTGATCATTTATCACTCCAGTGTTAATCTGCAAAATTGTAATTATTTGCCTACCTCCTCATGCCTTTTGCACACAATGTATGTAGACTTTTTTTTCTACTGTGTCATTGACTTGTTAATTGTTTACTCCATGTGTAACTCTGTGTTGTCTTTTCACACTGCTATGCTTTATCTTGGCCAGGTCGCAGTTGTAAATGAGAACTTGTTCTCAACTAGCCTACCTGGTTAAATAAAGGTTCAATTAAAAAAAAAAAAAAAAAAAAATCCCTGTGGAACGCTTTCGACACCTTGTAGAGTTCATGCCCCCAATGAATTGAGGCTGTTCTGAGGGCAAAAAGGGGTGGGTGCAAGGCAATATTAGGAAGGTGTTCAGAATGTTTTGTGTACTCAGTGTACACAATCCATGTCTCAATTGTCTCATCTACACTGACTGAAGTGGATTTAACGAATGACATCAATGAGTGATCATAGTTTTCACCTGGATTCACCTGGTCAGTTTATGTCATTGAGGGAGCAGGTGTTCCTAAATGTTTGTAAACTCAGTGTACAGTACAGTACACTCGGCTGTACACTATTTATTATGTATGTCTAGTGTCTTTACATGCAAAGGGGTCCCTTATCAACCATGGCTGCAGTATTTAGTTCCACCTTTACTGAAGCTCAGATCTCTGTACTTGGTAAACTCCTCAGGTCATGCTCATGCTCAGGGGAAATGTGTGTTATTGTTCCTATAGGGATTAGTTCTGAGCAGACACATCCCACTGGGCACAGGCGTAATTTCAACATCTAGTTTTTTTGGTTGAGTTGTCAACTAATAGGGTGCCCACCCACTGTGAAAAACTGTCACTTCCTGATGTTCTAAAATACTAAAATTCTAAAATTTTACCAAGACAAATATGACTGTTCAGATTGTTCAGTTAGGCCTTTTTCTAGCATATCATTAATGTTATATCCCAAAAGTCAGATTTTGTAGCCTAATGCACCCGAGAATAAGCACCGATCTCTGTTGACATAGCGGTGCAGGTTTCTCCGAACAACTTTTGAGGATTTTACATTTTTGTCCGTCGTCTTCAAAGTTGTTTCCGTAGGTCGCAGAAAGCAAGATTAGCATGACAGGAGCTGAATTAAATGTAAACGAAAAAATAAAGCTTGGTATACGCTCAGTGCTCCGTTGAGATTTCACGGAGATACACTTGTTTTTGTGAGAAGTCTTTGAAAATTTTTATTTTTATTTTTTATTATTATGAAAAGCGAATATACTCAAATATGAAAATACTACATGTCATGTCTCAAATTGATATCCATCTTACCTCTATATTGTTTTATGTCCTGTGGATTTGAGAAGAAAGATGACGGGTTCAATGGGAAAGTGAGCCTGTCAGGTAGACAGAAGCTTTAATTCATGCACAGAATCCAGCCTAGCTGACTTGATGCAATTCCCCGGATATTTTGACCACTTTTTTTCTCAGGCCTCTATTGATTTAGTCACAGTAATTTTGACCATCCTACAATGGTAAAAACTCCAATCACTTCTGAACGTGTTGTGATAGAGACATGAGGTTAATGCCATTTGTTTTCTTAAAGGATTATCTACAAAATGATATTATAATATATGATCATATTATTTTACCATTTGGCCAAAGATGCGTATTTGATTGGACACCCAACAACTCACGTGAATTCAACATGATATCCGCAAAACATTTCACCATGTCATTGGATTCAGGTTAGAAGTGGTGTAAATCCAATCAGTTTTCCACGTTGATTCAACATCATCACATTGATTCAACCCGTTGATTCAACCCGTTTTTGCCCAGTGGGATGACTCTCCCCATAATGGTCACACCCTAATGGGAGCTAGGCTGGGGAGGAGGGGCTTAGTTTACCAGCTGAAAGTGCTCCATTAAACAGATGTCTGACTGACTGCATCTACAAATGAGCTAGATCAGAATGCAAATATTTTGACTGAACAGCAGCTCATCTCTAGTGGTGCTGTCATGATGATATAAGACAGCAGGTAGAACTGGAGGAGGAAGTGGATGATTAGTGAAGGTGTGACAGGGATCATGACCAGTGGAAGCAACACAGAGACACGGACATCTGTTTAGACAAAACACATACCGTCTGCAGCCCCAATGCTGAGGCACCTTCAGAGAAAACATCATTCATCATACCCCGGCTCTCCCGACGATGTTTTCACTGCCGACCAGACCATTTCCAGAGTCCCTTGTTCTATTGTCTTATGTTATGAAAAAGGTCTGTGTGAGTGAGTGGATTCTGTAGAGAGACTGTAGCAGTAGAAAGATGTGTCGTAGCATTTAGCTTCAGATTTGCTGTGAACAACAGCTGTCTGTGATGTGTGTGGTGGTAAGTATTAAGTGGAAGAGGGGGGATCTGAAGGATGGTACAATGGTCATATTCTTCATTAGCTTCGATTCTGCTTGCTGTCGCCAAGCCAGCATTCCAGCCAAAAGGGTAGCGGAGCCATTGGCTTAGTGCTGAATGTCAGAGACCTCTGGGATATGTGTGGACCCATCAGAAACTCCGTTTGATCACAACTGGAAAGAATAAGGCGCAGGCTGGAATTCAATATCTGCAATATTCCCAGTTTAACATTTAACATTTAAGTCATTTAGCAGACGCTCTTATCCAGAGCGACTTACAAATTGGTGCATTCACCTTATGACATCCAGTGGAACAGTAGTGCATCTAAATCTTTTCTGGGGGGGTGAGAGGGATTACTTTATCCTATCCTAGGTATTCCTTAAAGAGGTGGGGTTTCAGGTGTCTCCGGAAGGTTGGTATTAAATAGAACGTTGAGGCGACGGCGACGGCCGCCTGTGGGGAAAACAACCCTTGGTTACCTTGGTTACACCATTGGCTCGCAGAAAAAACTTGACCTTTTTCAAAAGCAATTTTCTTGTTGTCAGCTTGTTTTAGTCAATTACAAAACTACATTTAAGAAAAGTACAACATGTGTAAAGACTCTCAATACTTGGTCGAGAGGAATTCTTTCTTATGGCATAAATACCGACTCGGAGTATGTGTAGAACTAATATGGGCCATATGCACCTTCTGATTATTAATGTAATTAGTTACACTGTTCAAACCATTAAGAAACCTATTTTGATTTCGATGAAAACAGGTATTATTTTTCTGCAGTGCACATTTCCTGAAGGGTAGACTTGATTGGATTCCATCCTGAAATGTGTGTTTGCAATGCGCTGCACAACTCATGAGGCTTTTAAAGAATGACCTGCCCACTCACATTACATTTACATTTACATTTAAGTCATTTAGCAGACGCTCTTATCCAGAGCGACTTACAAATTGGTGCATTCACCTTATGACCTCCAGTGGAACAGTAGTGCATCTAAATCTTTTCAGGGGGGGGGTGAGAGGGATTACTTTATCCTATCCTAGGTATTCCTTAAAGAGGTGGGGTTTCAGGTGTCTCGGAAGGTGGTGATTGACTCCGCTGTCCTGGCGCGTGAGGGAGTTTGTTCCACCATTGGGGGCCAGAGCAGCGAACAGTTTTGACTGGGCTGAGGGAACTGTACTTCCTCAGTGGTAGGGAGGCGAGCAGGCCAGAGGTGGATGAACGAGTGCCCTTGTTTGGGTGTAGGGCCTGATCAGAGCCTGGAGGTACTGAGGTGCCGTTCCCCTCACAGCTCCGCAGGCAAGCACCATGGTCTTGTAGCGGATGCGAGCTTCAACTGGAAGCCAGTGGAGGAGCGGAGGAGCGGGGTGACGTGAGAGAACTTGGGAAGGTTGAACACCAGGACAGGCTGCGGCGTTCTGGATGAGTTGTAGGGGTTTAATGGCACAGGCAGGAGCCCAGCCAACAGCGAGTTGCAGTAATCCAGACGGGAGATGACAAGTGCCTGGATTAGGACCTGCGCCGCTTCCTGTGTGAGGCAGGGTCGTACTCTGCGGATGTTGTAGAGCATGAACCTACAGGAACGGGCCACCGCCTTGATGTTAGTTGAGAACGACAGGGTGTTGTCCAGGATCACGCCAAGGTTCTTAGCGCTCTGGGAGGAGGACACAATGGAGTTGTCAACCATGATGGCGAGATCATGGAACGGGCAGTCCTTCCCCCGGGAGGAAGAGCAGCTCCGTCTTGCCGAGGTTTAGCTTGAGGTGGTGATCCGTCATCCACACGGATATGTCTGCCAGACATGCAGAGATGCGATTCGCCACCTGGTCATCAGAAGGGGGAAAGGAGAAGATTAATTGTGTGTCGTCTGCATAGCAATGATAGGAGAGACCATGTGAGGTTATGACAGAGCCAAGTGACTTGGTGTATAGCGAGAATAGGAGAGGGCCTAGAACAGAGCCCTGGGGGACACCAGTGGTGAGAGCACGTGGTGTGGAGACGGATTCTCGCCACGCCACCTGGTAGGAGCGACCTGTCAGGTAGGACGCAATCCAAGCGTGGGCCGCGCCGGAGGAGATGCCCAACTCGGAGAGGGTGGAGAGGAGGATCTGATGGTTCACAGTATCGAAGGCAGCCGATAGGTCTAGAAGGATGAGAGCAGAGAGAGAGAGTTAGCTTTAGCAGTGCGGAGCGCCTCCGTGATACAGAGAAGAGCAGTCTCAGTTGAATGACTAGTCTTGAAACCTGACTGATTTGGATCAAGAAGGTCATTCTGAGAGAGATAGCGGAGAGCTGGCCAAGGACGGCACGTTCAAGAGTTTTGGAGAGAAAAGAAAGAAGGGATACTGGTCTGTAGTTGTTGACATCGGAGGATCGAGTGTAGGTTTTTCAGAAGGGGTGCAACTCTCGCTCTCTTGAAGACGGAAGGGACGTAGCCAGCGGTCAGGGATGAGTTGATGAGCGAGGTGAGGTAAGGGAGGAGGTCTCCGGAAATGGTCTGGAGAAGAGAGGAGGGATAGGGTCAAGCGGGCAAGGGCGGCCGGCCGTCACAAGACGCGAGATTTCATCTGGAGAGAGGGAGAAAGAGGTCAGAGCACAGGGTAGGGCAGTGTGAGCAGAACCAGCGGTGTCGTTTGACTTAGCAAACGAGGATCGGATGTCGTCGACCTTCTTTTCAAAATGGTTGACGAAGTCATCTGCAGAGAGGGAGGAGGGGGAGGGGGAGGAGGATTCAGGAGGGAGGAGAAGGTTGCAAAGAGCTTCCTAGGGTTAGAGGCAGATGCTTGGAATTTAGAGTGGTAGAAAGTGGCTTTAGCAGCAGAGAAGAGAAGAGGAAAATGTAGAGAGGAGGGAGTGAAAGGATGTCAGGTCCGCAGGGAGGCGAGTTTTCCTCCATTTCCGCTCGGCTGCCCGGAGCCCTGTTCTGTTCGCAATGAGTCGTCGAGCCACGGAGCGGGAGGGAGGACCGAGCCGGCCTGGAGGATAGGGGACATAGAGAGTCAAAGGATGCAGAAAGGGAGGAGAGGAGGGTTGAGGAGGCAGAATCAGGAGATAGGTTGGAGAAGGTTTGAGCAGAGGGAAGAGATGATAGGATGGAAGAGGAGAGAGTAGCGGGGAGAGAGAGCGAAGGTTGGGACGGCGCGATACCATCCGAGTAGGGGCAGTGTGGGAAGTGTTGGATGAGAGCGAGAGGGAAAAGGATACAAGGTAGTGGTCGGAGACTTGGAGGGAGTTGCACGAGGTTAGTGGAAGAACAGCATCTAGTAAAGATGAGTCGAGATTTCCTGCCTTGTGAGTAGGGGGAAGGTGAGAGGGTGAGGTCAAAAGAGGAGAGGAGTGGAAAGAAGGAGGCAGAGAGGAATGAGTCAAAGGTAGGCGTGGGGAGGTTAAAGTCGCCCAGAACTGTGAGAGGTGAGCCGTCCTCAGGAAAGGAGCTTATCAAGGCATCAAGCTCATTGATGAACTCTCCGAGGGAACCTGGAGGGCGATAAATGATAAGGATGTTAAGCTTGAAAGGGCTGGTAACTGTGACAGCATGGAATTCAAAGGAGGCGATAGACAGATGGGTAAGGGGAGAAAGAGAGAATGACCACTTGGGAGAGATGAGGATCCCGGTGCCACCACCCCGCTGACCAGAAGCTCTCGGGGTGTGCGAGAACACGTGGGCAGACGAAGAGAGAGCAGTAGGAGTAGCAGTGTTGTCTGTGGTGATCCATGTTTCCGTCAGTGCCAAGAAGTCGAGGGACTGAGGGAGACATAGGCGGAGATGAACTCTGCCTTGTTGGCCGCAGATCGGCAGTTCCAGAGGCTACCGGAGACCTGAACTCCACGTGGGTCGTGCGCGCTGGGACCACCAGATTAGGGTGGCCGCGGCCACGCGGTGTGGAGCGTTTGTATGGTCTGTGCAGAGAGGAGAGAACAGGGATAGACAGACACATAGTTGACAGGCTACACAAGAGGCTACGCTAATGCAAAGGAGATTGGAATGACAAGTGGACTACACGTCACGAGTGTTCAGAGAGTTAAGCTTACGTAGCAAGAATCTTATTGACTAAAATGATTAAAATGATACAGTACTGCTGAAGTAGGCTAGCTGGCAGAGGCTGCGTTGTTGACTAAGTAGGCTAGTTGGCATTGGCTGCGTTGTTGACACTACACTAATCAAGTCGTTCCGTTGAGTGTAATAGTTTCTAAATCCAATGTTGATTTTGCATTACAAAAAAAACATCCATCTGTAAATGAATGCCAATAGACATGCATCAAGGACATGAGGAATTGCCGTGGCATTTTAAACAAACCCATCAATGTTCCACGCCTGCCTCCAGTCCGACAGCTGCTCTGTACTGTTGATATCTTGCCCTATTGTAGTTGAGGAGCCTGGCACCACATGTTAAGACAGAGAGATTTATGGCATAGCTGAGTGAGGGTAAGGTAGCCTAGCCCTCTTGGGGTTATTCCAGTGTGCCAGGCCAGCTGTTGGGATGTCGTGCTGGGCCTTGGGCGGATTGCATTAGATGTGTGACTCTAAGCGTTTGCAATACATTGTTCTTGGCCAACCACAACCCATTTGGTCAGTCTCTCTGCTCTGCTCCCCAACACCCAGACGAGCACTGCTTTTCCCTTCTTAAACTAGGCCCAGATAAATATTAGGATATTTGTTTTATTTGTTATTTTGTGTCTGAAAAACAAGAGAGGAGGGTGTTGCTAGTGTAAATGCAGTCTGGAAGTGATTTGTAGAATTCGTATGATTTTTTTTATTGGGGATTCCTCTGCTTCACTCAATGTTTCTGTTCCGCTGAGGGTTCCTGTTGGAACATGATAATCAGCATGACTTCAGTGGAGTCCGTCAGTAGTATGAAGGGACAGAGAAATACTGCAGCAGACAGATGATGTCATTACACTGATGCAGTTTGATCTTGTTACAGTCAATACAAAGTAATACGTGTGTATGTCATAGTATGTCGGGGTGCAGTAGAATGTAGACAACTGCAACGTCTGTAATGGCACACCTTAGAGTGACTGACAGCATCCAAATAAATGTTAGTCCACTACACATACATGAAAAAAGAACAAATGAATAATCGTTGATAACTACAGAACGGACACAGTCTGGAGAGGCATATCGGTGATCATACCACTGCATACCTTTCGTGCCTGTTTGTTGACAGATGTATCCTCTGTCACCATAGTGACCAGATCCTTGCCAAGTGCTGAAATATTATAAATATGTTTAGTGTTCTGGAAGACTGGCATCAGGCACATTGTATTTAATATGGTGTGACTTTTGTTCATGCTTTATTAGGTTGCTCAAACTGCTATTTAGTCTTCTAAATGGCTCTATTGTATTCAGGTTTGACTACAATGCTGTAATGTATAATCCATAGGGGAAAGAACATACAGTGAACAAAATGCATAGGCTACGCTTCATTCATGAGTTCGTATTAATAACCTGCACTGGCTAATGTTTGGAATACACAGTGAATAAATCAATCATTACACACTATGTTGACCATAGCGCCACAAACACCTACTCGAAATCTCACATTTTTAAGCCAGGCATTTTCTTTGCAATCCTCCAACGCCTCTGATCCAACAGCTAAACATTGTGTTTCACTTGGAAGATTTCTTTCCACAGCTGATGTTTCCTGTGTGCTCACTGTACATGCCCTGCAGTCCATAGCCGCAAGCGCATACCAGCCTGAGTAGGAGTCTCTGTGCCTGAGGCTGATGCTCTGCTACAATATGTGTTGCCAAGGTCCCGACACAACCACTCCTCCTTGATAATCTCCAAAGACTCCATTGTGTCTGATACAATGGCTTCCCTTAGTGCTCTCTTTAGACCACTAGGCTAGACTGTAGGAAAGCCCCCTCTAAAACTAGCATGGGACATAACTGAATGTGTGCCAACTCCCACAGACAAGTGAAGGGGAAGGCACTTAATACCTTTAATTGGATAGTTATTGAGTATGAGACCTCTGGGCCATGTCTTGCACATTAGAGCTAATAAAGCCTACAGGTTTGACGACAAGACAGCTAATCATGAGTGCCATTCACCTTCCTCATTATAAAAGGCTTTGGCCTGCGCTCATAGTTCACTGTCCTAGTCCTGCTCCCTACATCCTGCTCAATCAACTGCTTTTCAAGTGACTGACTGGCTGCAGGAAATAGCCTGTGGGATCTTAATTAAAGTCATGTTGAGGCTGCACATATTGTTCTGGACTAGCATAAGCTTTCATGAGCTCTGTTTCCTCAACACATTTCATTTAGTCGGCACTGGTGGAATGTGTTAGCAATGTGTTATCAATAGGAATTAAAATATTTACTCAGAACTTAATCGTTTACGTGGAATGGATACATTGTTGCGGAGCGTATAAAACTCTACAATGTGTTTTGCGTGCAGTGTTAATGTCTCAATGTCTCTCATTGAGATCTAATGTCTATAGTAGTTCTTGGATGATCTCATCTTTCTTTGCTCTCCCACCTGATTTCTTTTGAACGGCATATGAATTGTTCTTGTCAACCTCACGTAACGTTTATGTGCCAGAAAAATCTCTGGCCATGTGATTTGCTACAGATCACAACATATCTGGCCCGTCAATCATCATGTCATTTTCTCTGTTCATGTTTCAGAGCTCAGTGACTCTGGGGTTTTCATGGCTGGAGATGTGCATTTCCTATATGTCCATAATGAGACTAATATACCGAGAGGTCTCTGCATACTCGTTTGGAATAGGGTGTGGAGCTAGAGATGCGTGGAGAACATGCAAAGGTCTCTATAGCGGGTGTGTATGACATCATCATTGAAAAAAGGCCTTGTAGAGGGTCTTGGAGGACAAGCTCTCTCAACATTAACCCAATCCATTCCTGTCCATGTAAATAAAGCTATACATCCGCTGCTTTTATCAACAGCCGACTCAGGTGATCTCCGGTCCTGTGACACTTAAGCTCTAGTGTCAGGAAGGACACAGTGCTGCATATTTGAGGCTAATTTGACACGGTTGAATTGGACTGAGATCGTGAACAGGGTCATCACCAGAGCAGGAGGCCCTGTTGATGTGAACAGGATCACTTTGAGTAACAGGAGAGCCTTCGTGTTAGACAATGGGACCTCAGCACCCTGAGTCATGTGAATTCTCACTGTTCCTCATTACAAAACTGACTGACCATCATTGTCCCATGCTGCTTGACAACAACATGTTAGCATCTCACTGTACCGTTGGAGTTAGCTAGCAAACAGCCATTAACAAAACCATAAAACAGAGTTCATTACACAGAAATGTGTACCTCTCAATCTCGCGATGGAAGTATTGGTTGTATTAGGCGACGAAAATTCCAACATTGTGTGCAAAGCTGTACTTTAAATAGCGTTGCTGAGGGGGTGTTTCATGTTCCCAAATGAGGACCACATGAGAGGACCACACCCCTTATACATTTATCTCATGCTCCATTTCCACTCCTCCCTCCAGCATTGCCTGGCTCAGAGCTCAGAGCTAAAGTTGAAGAATTTCACATCCCGAGCCAGCCAATCATCCTGCCCAACCCTTGTTACCGTGACCCCAGGGCAGGCCGGCTCCTTTAGTGCACTTGGACTTCCAATCAAGCAGAGCCGAGTGACCTTTGTCCTGGAACAAAACACAACTCATGAGAGTGAGTTTGTGGTGCTATTCAGGGAGAGTTAACCACACACAAAAAACTCAAGAGGAATCATCGAGTCATTCAACTGCGTCCTGTCAACACATAACACTGGGCAGTGAAAGTCCTGCTCCCCATGGCATCCGCTGGGTCTGCCTGTGCACATTTGCACTTCTCACAGCAATATTTAAAAGTAGATTTTTTTTATGTCATCCATAGCACAGAGACAAGCACAACGGGTTGTGCATAGTAATAAACTCAGCAAAAAAAGAAACGTCCCTTTTTCAGGAGATAAGATAATTCGTAAAAATACAAACAACTTCACAGGATCTTCATTGTAAAGGGTTTAAACACTGTTTCCCAAGCTTGTTCAATGAACCATAAACAATTAATGAACATGCACCTTTGGAACTGTCATTAAGACACTAACAGCTTACAGACAGTAGGCAATTAAGGTCACAGTTTTGAAAACTTAGGACACTAAAGAGGCCTTTCTACTGACTCTGAAAAACACCAAAAGAAAGATGCCCAGGGTCCCTGCTCATCTGCGTGAACATGCCTTAGGCATGCTGCAAGGAGGCATGAGGACTGCAGATGTGGCCAGGGCAATAAATTGCAATATCCGGGCGCCTAAGACAGCGCTACAGGAAGACAGGACGGACAGCTGATCGTCCTCGCAGTGGCAGACCACGTGTAACAACACCTGCACAGGATCGGTACATCCGAACATCACACCTGCGGGAGAGGTACAGGATGGCAACAACAACTGCCCGAGTTACACCAGGAACGCACAATCCCTCCATCAGTGCTCAGACTGTCCGCAATAGGCTGAGGGAGGCTGGACTGAGGGCTTGTAGGCCTGTTGTAAGGCAGGTCCTCACCAGACATCACCAGCAACAACATAGCCTATGGGCACAAAGCCACCATCGCTGGACCAAACAGGACTGGCAAAAAGTGCTCTTCACTGATGAGTCACGGTTTTGTCTCACCAGGGGTGTTGGTCGGATTTGCGTGTATCGTTGAAGGAATGAGCGTTATACTGAGGCCTGTACCCTGGAGTGGGATCGATTTGGAGGTGGAGGGTCTGTCGTGGTCTGGGGCGGTGTGTCACAGCATCATTGGACTGAGCTTGTTGTCATTGCAGGCAATCTCAACGCTGTACATTACAGGGAAGACATCTTCCTCCCTCATGTGGTACCCTTCCTGCAGGCTCATCCTGACATGACCCTCCAGCATGACAATGCCACCAGCCATACTGCTCGTTCTGTGTGTGATTTCATGCAAGACAGGAATGTCAGTGTTCTGCCATGGCCAGCGAAGAGCCCGGATCTCAATCCCATTGAGCACGTCTGGGACCTGTTAGATCGGAGGGTGAGCGCTAGGGCCATTCCCCCCAGAAATGTCCGGAAACTTGCAGATGCCTTGTTGGAAGAGTGGGGTAACATCTCACAGCAAGAACTGGTGAATCTGGTGCAGTCCATGAGGTAGAGATGCACTGCAGTACTTAATACAGCTGGTGGCCACACCAGATACTGACTGTTACTTTTAATTATGATCCACCTTTCTTCAGGGACAAATTATTCAATTTCTGTTAGCCACACGTCTGTGGAACTCGTTCAGTTTATGTCTCAGTTGTTGAATCTTGTTATGTTCATACAAATATTAATATTGCTGAAAATAAACGAAGTTGACAGTGAGAGGACTTTAGTTTTTTTGCTGAGTTTATAACATTTCCAAATAAAAATCCTTTCTGTCAAAAATTGTGTATCAAAGACTGTGACATTACGAATAACAAATTGCAGTGCTGTAATTAGTCATGCACATTTCTGTGTAAACTTAACCAAACCATCAAAATAGATTCAAAATACGTATTAGTCATTAAAGTGGTTGTTTCAAAACAAATCAAATATGATAGTAAAATGCTCAAAAGATATTTATGCAAAACTTTATTTGAATTAGTGGTCTTTATAACTCTTCATAACGGCAGTACATGCACTACATGCAGGTACAATCATTTATGACTCATCATAGATCAGAAACTGTCAGAGGTTCATGGATTAGAATTCCTTTAGAAGACGGTACTGTACATCTGTATGCATTTACATAATTGACCTCAATGACAGTTAATTTCCTATGAAGTAATGGTTTACAAATATGCCAAAATGATGATGACAGATGTAGTGACCGTGTAAATGTTACTAGCAGCAACAACCGTATAGTTTTCATTCAAACAAAAAATTAACATATAACTTTATACAAAATGTATGCAAAGCAACAACAATGGAGATATGAAGTATACATTTCTGGAAAATTACAAGTGAATACAAAATCTTCAGTTTAGAAACTCGTGTATATTGTTTTTGTGAGTTCATATACAGTACCAGCCAAAAGTTTGAACACACCTACTAATTCAAGGGTTTTACTTTATTCTTACTATTTTATACATTGTAGAATAATGTTGAAAACTTCAAAACTATGAAATAACACATATATAGTAAGTAAAAAAGTGTTAAACATGTGGGAACTCTTCAAACTCTTCAGTAGCCACCCTTTGCCTTGATGCGTTGCACACTCTTGGCATTCTCTCAACCAGCCTCACCTGGAATGCTTTTTCCAACAGTCTTGAAGGAGTTCCCACATATGCTGAGCACTTGCTGGCTGCTTTTCCTTCAGTCTGCGGTCCAACTCATCCTAAACCATCTCAATTGGGTTGAGGTCGGGTGGTTACACATCCTGGAGGTATGTTGGGTCATTGTCCTGGTGAAAAACAAATTATATTCCCACTAAGCGCAAACCAGATAGGATGGCGTATTGCTGCAGAATGCTGTGGTAGCCATACTGGTTAAGTGTGCCTTGAATTCTAAATAAATCACTGACAGTGTCACCAGCAAAGCACCCCACACCATCACACTTCCTCCTCCATGCTTCACAGTGGGAACCACAGATGCGCAGATCATCAGCTCACCTACTCTGCGTCTCACAGAGACACGGCGGTTGGAACCAAAAATCTCAAATTTGGACTCATCAGACCAAAGGACAGATTTCCACCGGTCTAATGACCTTTGCTAGTGTTTCTTGGACCAGGTAAGTCTCTTCTTATTGGTATCCTTTAGTAGTTTTTTCCCCCAGCATTTCAACCATGAAGGCCTGATTCATGCAGTCTCCTCTGAACAGTTGATGTTGAGATGTGACTATTACTTGAACGCTGTGAAGCATTTATTTGGGCTGCAATCTGAGGTGCAGTTAACTCTAATGAACTTATCCTCTGCAGCAGAGGTAACTGGGTCTTCCGTTCCTGTGGCGGTCCTCATGAGAGTCAGTTTCATCATAACGCTTGATGGTTTTTATGACTGCACTTGAAGAAACTTTCAAAGTTCTTGACATTTTCTGGGTTGACTGACCTTCATGTCTTAACGTAATGATGGACTGTCATTTCTCTTTGCTTATTTGAGCTGTTCTTGCCATAATATGGACTTGGTCTTTTACCAAATAGGGCTATCTTCTGTATACCACCCCTACCTTGTCACAACTGATTGGCTCAAACGCATTAAGAAGGAAAGAAATTCCACAAATGAACTTTTAACAAGGCACACTGGCAGGTAGCCTAGTGGTTTGAGCGTTGGACTAGTAACCGGCAGGTTGCAATATCAAATCCCCGAGCTGACACGGTAAAAATCTGTCCTTCTGTCCCTGAACAAGGCAGTTATTTCACTGTTCCTAGGTCGTCATTGAAAATAAGAATTTGTTCTTAAGTTAAATAAAGGTTAAAAAAAAGAATAATAATTGAAATGCATTCCAGGTGACTACCTCATGAAGCTGGTTGAGAGAATGCCAAGAGTGTGCAAAGCTGTCAAGGCAATGGGTGGCTACTTTGAAGAATCTTAAATATAAAATATATTTTGATTTGTTTCACACTTTTTTGGTTACTACATGATTCCATATGTGTTATTTCATAGTTTCGATGTCTTGACTATTATTCTATAAGGTAGAAAAAAGTAAAAATAAATAAAAACTCAAAACTTTTGACTGGTACTCTATACTCAAAGCATCCCTCGTCCTCACTGAAAGAAACAATTTTAACAGTTAACACTACAGTACGCAGCAACATTTATACAAGTTTAAAAACAAACATCGTCAATAGGCCTGAAATGACAATTACAGATGATCATAGTGCTAGGTGACAGGATAAGAGTTTGATGGGCCATAAAAATCAAATGGGTGGAATATATGAGCCGTTCGTGATTTACAATGGCATCCCAATATAGAGTCCACATTGACCAGGAACCTTGTTGAGTACGGGACGTATGGTATGCTGTCAAGTGTATTGGTTAGTATGCATTGAAAGAGGAATGTTGGCTGTTGAATCTAATATGGGCGCTGCTGGACTGTCCATAGATCCGGTAAAGAGGTCAATGGAACTTGACCAATACAATGAAAATGCCATGGAAACGCTTGGGGGGGAAAGATCCGAATCTCCTCACTGCCCCCCATTAAAATTAACCTACATTTAGGCTATTGTTTATATGTGTATTTCACAATATTTTGAGGTGAAAATCAGAGTATAATGCTGTATGGATGTCAACCCCAACACATGTTCATGTCATAATCACCAATGAACTGCATTACAGTTAAAAACAACATTGACTATCACCATAGATTTCTCAGTGCTAGTTATGCTACCAGCTTATACGAACGGGAGTTACCATTTAGCAGTTACTTCTTCTAAACCTGAACAGGGACTACTTCTAAATGTTATGCAGCAAAAACAGCCAAATATATCAAAATTGGACTTTAGTAACCACATTGTAGGCCTGTTAGAATACATCAATGATAATGGGCTTGATGAATATCCACTTCATTAGATCAGATTTGAATGTGCCCCAATCCGGCATCCTTCTCCTATCCCCTGTTCCATTGACCTCATTACCGCATCTATTACTGAGCATCTCTCTTATCTCTATGGGGATAGTGAACTTGTCATAGTGCTGATGGCCTATACTTTACCTGAGCGCAAAACCCCTGTGCTCATTGGTCAACAAAGTGTATGTTATATGTAATCTGGTGTCCATTGTCCCAGGCGTACAGGACCTTCTCCTTGGGATTGTAGTCGATCTGGGTGGTGTAGGCGTATTCGTTGGTAAAGGGCAGACGAGGAATAGCCTCTGAGTTGGTGTGGGTGTCGTAGGCATAGTTCACCTCCCCTTCCTTCTGGTTGTAGACGTCCACAGCGTACAGCACCCCACAGATGATGAAGCAGTTCCCGTAGGAGTTCCTCTTCAGGCCCGTCCTCCAAGTTGTCTCCTTCTTCATGGACAGATCCCCAGGGTCCAGCTTACTGAGGACGATCACCTCCTGCTGAGAGTAGTCATAGTCCGTGGCAGGGTAGATCACCCACAGTCCACTCTCGTCCACGGCAAAGTCAATGTCCGAGTGGCCTCTCCACTTCCAAGGGGTGGTGTCCTCGTAAACCACGTCATGCAGGAGGGTCCAGGCGGCCACGTAACGCATCCTTAGGTCGTACTTAATTATGTTTTTGGTGAAAGCTCTGTTGTAGTAAAATGCTCCGTTGTACACCACATGGCCTGTGCCGATCCAGTTGTAAGGCAGTTTGAAGAGGTTGCTCCAACGACCTAACAGGACCAAATATATACATGTTTAGCGAGCGCTAACTACATACCATGTTGCCCCCACCCCCAGACATTATGCCAACATCATGTAAAATTAAGAATAAATCAAGTCATTCAGGGTTTCACAGGTGTCACAAACACAAACATTTTAATAGTTCCATAACAGTTTATACAATTTGTTCACGAGAGACGGACTAGTTTCTGTTTTATTATCCCACTCCCTGCTGTCCAAACAGATGTTCTGTTATTAGGGTTACACTCATATCTGGTCACATCTGCTCTCTTACATTTCCACCTCAGGAAGTGTGATTTAGATAATGAATGAAGCTGCAGCGAAGGACAAAAACAACCCCATAGCACAGCACTTTTGCCCCCCGAGGCCAGCCCATGCCTCTAATCCCTCAGCTATGGCCAGTTCAAATGGGAGGCCAGCCCTGCCTAAGCAGAGATCACAGCCACTCACAGAGATACCTAGCCATCCGCACGCTGCTGTGAGCTCACCACCCTTCTGGATATCAGAGCAAAATCTCTGTACGCTTTGCAAGATGTTAGTGAGTTTCAAAAAACATTGTCCTAACACCTCTAAATCAACCAGGCCAGTCCTGTGAGAAAGATCATTTGACCCAGTCAGTTAAGAGGAGTAATCTTATTTCTCTCTCCAATTACTAGAGCAAGAAGGGGTGGATTTTTCCCACCCAGCTGTTTTAGGAACTTTGTGTGTGGAATGAAAAGCACAGTATGACAACTAAAACCTGGAGTTTGAGTCTCAAGCTGCGTCAAGATCACTTTGAGTCAAAATGCATGTCGAGATCTACCACTCAGACAAAAAAGGACTTAAAAAACGTAAGTCTATGTAACACTAACCAATTAAAAACAGTTCTGTTGCAATTAGGTTTGTGCAGTAGGCTATAGGCCCAATACATTATCACTGCATATTGGCTACGCTTGAATTGTCGTGCCAATGTTGTTCTTCTCAGACCATTTTAAAATTATATTTAAAAATTGTTAGGCATATGATAACACTGGTAATAGATCATTTGTTGTATTACCTGTGAGGCATAATTATTTGAATATTGTTTTACTGGACTGATGGCCTGCATCTGATGGTCAGTCTGAGGGGAGGGAGCATCAGTCAGGAAGTTAAAGCTTGGTCGCAAATGGGTCTTCCAAATGGACAATGACCCCAAGCATACTTCCAAAGTTGTGGCAAAATGGCTTAAAGACAACAAAATCAAGGTATTGGAGTGGCCATCACAAAGCCCTGACCTCAATCCTATAGAAAATGTGTGGGCAGAACTGAAAAAGTGTGAGCAAGGAGGCCTACAAACCTGACTCAGTTACACCAGCTGTCAGGAGGAATGGGCCAAAATTCACCCAACTTATTGTGGGAAGCTGTGGAAGGCTACCCGAAACACTTGACCCAAGTTAAACAATTTAAAGGCAATGCTACCAAATACTAATTGAGTGTGTGTAAACATCTGACCCACTGGGAACGTGATGAAGGAAATAAAGGCTGAAATAAATCATTCTCTCTACTATTATTCTGACATTAAACATTCTTAAAATAAAGTGGTGATCCTAACTGACCTAAGACAGGGATGATTTTTTACTAGGATTAATTTTCAGGAATTGTGAAAAACTGAGTTTAAATTGATTTGGCTAAGGTGTATGTAAACTCCTGACTTCAACTGTATCTCTCTATTTTGCATGAGAATACTTGTCGAAACCTGGTCTATAATATGTATCTCTCTATGCCATGCCCACCTTGCTTGAAGTTGTCCAGGTTTCGGAACTCCACCAGGTTGTTGCCATAGTAATAGTTAGTGACGTAGATCTTGGAGTCCTTTGCCAGAGGATCCTTCATCCATGCTCCCTCATTCCTCCCATAGCTGTGCTGCTTCTCTGGTAGCTCGATAGACGCCAGGGTCCCCTCACAGTCTAGGATCTTCCCTGCCAAGTACAGCTCAAAACAGTCAACACAAAAACTACCAGAAATACTGGATAAATAATGGCCTGCATGAGTTTCCAATCATCCAATTTCACAGTCACACATATTCTGGCAGCTAAACGTTACATGCTTATCTGTTACTGAACTGAACAGAGTCACAGCATTGACTGTCAGTATTGCTGTAAATGAGCACATTCAGTTGATATAGGGTGTAGTGTAGTATACAGTAGGGTATTGTGTTGGTCAGGCTACCTGCTCTGTGTAGGATTGGCCGGCTGTTGTTGTCTGAGTTGTCCAGGAAGAGCATGATGGTGGGAGCTGGTCTGTCTAGCCTTTCTACTGCTGCTGCACTGGTGGTGGTGGTGGTGGTGGTAGTAGATGGCATTGTGGTACTGGCTGTTGTTGTTGTTGTTGCTGCCATTGTTGTCGTGGTAGTGACAGCAGTTTCTGTAGTGGTTGTCGAGTCAGCTGTGGTTCCCTTTATGGTTTCCAAGATGATTTCAGCGCCTCCGTCCTCCGAGTGTGTCTCTTTGACGTGTTGGACGGTTTGAGTCTTGGCAGAGTTGTCTGAGGATAAAGGGATGAAGTGTTGGAAAGCAGGCCCTGGAATTTAGTTACTCAAAATCAAACTCTGGAGGGGCCTTGTCTTCACGAGATTTCATTAGAATTAACTGACTAAAATAGAGCCTCAGAGCCACAGGCCCTGTATGAGCTGCTTTTGAGACCTCTGTCAGAGAGACAGACACTGTACAGTACCAGAGATTTCCCGGGGGCCACATCAAAGGGGAATGCATTAGTTATGCAGCACACAGAGCATGCCAGCTTCCTCTCACTTTCTCTGTCCCCTCCTCTGTAACCAAGTCGGTCCCGCTAACCTCTGCCTCTGCCTGTTTGGATTCAGAATTCCACAGTCCTCACATGACATTTTCTTATCCTTGGCCATGGAGAGAGAATAGTAAAACAGAGGACAGTACCAGGAGGAGAGGGCCAGGCTGAGTCTGCTCGCCTCTGTTACTCATATTACTAGAAATGTATCAGTCTAACTGAAATCCCAAATTTCCCGCCTGATACAAACTGCCATGAAGGTCATGGGTATGAGGCAACACTATTTCTGAACAGACCGTTAACAGACAAGCGGAGAAAATGATTTCAGATCCCTCCCATGTACTATACTCTCCTCCTCAAGTAGACGCTATAGGGTCCTCATGTGTAAGCTTAACAGGTATAAGCACTCCTTCATTCCCATGTCCATCAAATACCTGAACAGCAATATGTAAAGTGTGTTAGTACACCACTGACAGAATAAGGGAATAGGCAAAGTATTATGTATGTGGCTATATGAGAAGTGTATCATGCTATGAGTAAAGTGCAATGTATGTATTATGTTGAGTGTGTAATGTGCAGTGTTTATTTTGTATACAGCAGTACTGTGTGTCTAAGACAATTTTCCCATTGGAACATTAAAGTGAATCCTATCCTGTCCTATCCTGTTCTACCCTAGCCTACTCTCACTTCCTGTGCTGCTAGACACATGTGAGATAAAACGCCTCTCCCTGCTACATAAGCAGCGCATCTGCACAACACTCGCTCTCTGAACCTCATAGTGCCAGCCGTGCACACTACCTGACCACATGTATCTGTTAAAGGCTTAACAGCAAGATAGAGAGTCAGGGAAAGCCTTAGGAATCAGGAGGCAGGCATAGATAAGATAATGTGCTGTGGGTCTCTAGAGTCAAAATCACAGGTATTGTTGTGGTGAAAGAAAAGCCACATTGTCTTTTATCTGATAGATGCAATTCACCTTTGAAAAAAAAGGCCCTCCTGTTCTTTGTGAGAGATTATGGAAAGTAAGCTGATTCGCTTCACTGGATTGACAAAAGTGGCTGGACTCACCAAAGTATGGCTAAACGGCTAGGCATGGCAGAACACATGATCTAACAGCATATGTGCATCTGAACCTTGAGCAAACCTAGCATACCTATCCATTCAACTAGAGTTACACAGCAAACCAAAATTGGTTCCCAGAACATTCGTTAGGTTGTAGCAAATGTTCTCATGACACAAAAAAATGTCCAGACGTGCTGATGATTATAAAATGTTTGTATAAAACATTCGCCTGATGTTACTAGAACGTTCTTAGAACACATTTAATCTGTGCTTTAAATGGTCCCAGGATGTTTCTTTAGGTTGTAGGAACATTGTGGGCATATAACAAGAGATTCCGAAAACACTTAAACCGTCCAGTTAGGCTGACATTCAGATAATGTTTCTATCTGCGTGCACAAAACTTTTGATGTTGCAAGAATGTTAACAAAAAATCCTTTCTGAGTTCTTTATAGGTTCCCAGAACATTTAATTAGGTTGTGGGAATAATGTGGGTACATTACAAGAGATAGGTTCCCAAAACACAAAAGTGTGATGACATTCATACAATGTTTTGACCTGATATTACCACAACATTCTCAGCATGCAAATGTCTAGCTCCTTAAAACCTGTTTGGGATAGGGGGCAGCATTTTCACTTTTGGATGAATAGCGTGCCCAGAGTGAATTGCCTCCTACTCTGTCCCAGATGCTAATATATGCATATTATTAGTATTGGATAGAAAACACTCTGAAGTTTCCAAAACTGTTTGAATGATGTCTGTGAGTATAACAGAACTCATATAGCAGGCGAAAACCAGAGAAAAAATCCAAACAGGAAATGGGAAATCTGAGGTTTGTAGATTTTCAAAGCTTGGCCTACCAAATACCGTGTCTATGGGGTCAAGTTGCACTTCCTAAGGCTTCCACTAGATGTCAACCGTCTTTAGAAACTTGTTTCAGGCTTCTGCTACAAAGGAGAGGGGAATGAGAGCTGAATCAGTCATGGGTCTGGCAGAGTGTCTCAGGCTCGTGACGCGCGGTCCCGACAGAGTTAGCTCTCGTTCCAGTGCTTTTCTACAGACAATGGAATTCTCCGGTTGGAACCTTATTGATGATTTATGTTAAAAACATCCTAAAGATTGATTCCATACAATGTTTTTACATGTTTCTACGACCTGTAATGGAACTTTTCGAGTTTGTGTCTGGACGTAGTGCTCGCACCTCATGAAGATGGATTACTGGGTTGAACACGCTAACAACAAGTGGCTATTTGGACATAAATTATGGACTTTATGGAACAAATCAGTCATTTATTGTAGAACTGGGATTCCTGGGAGTGCCTTCTGATGAAGATCATCAAAGGTAAGTGAATATTTATAATGTTATTTCTAACTTCTGTTGACTCCAACATGGCAGATATTTCTTTGGCTGGATTGGGCTGTCTCTCAGATTATGCTTTTTCGGTAAAGTTTTTTTGAAATCTGATACAGCGGTTGCATTAAGGAGAAGTCTATCTTTAATTATGTGAATAACACTTGTATCTTTTATCAAAATCACCGGATGTTTCGGAATCAAAACATCACTGCACATAATGCAACATGAAAACTGAGATTTTTGGATATAAATATGCACATTATCGAACAAAACATACATGTATTGTGTAACATGATGTCCTATGAGTGTCATCTGATGAAGATCATCAAAGGTTAGTGATTAATTAACCTAACACATTCATATGTTGTGCATTCGCTGTAAAGCCTTTTTGAAATCGGACACGATAGGTAGATTAACAAGAAGTGTATCTTTCATTTGCTGTTTTGGACTTGTTAATGTGTGAAAGTTGCTGCCTTTTCAGGAGGAATGTTGTCGAGGGGTTCCGCTAGCAGAACGCCTGCCCTAGAAAGGTTAAAGAGCGACTGCCTTTAAAAAGCAACAAATCCCTCAGATGATTTTCTATGTTGCATCAATTCAAGTCTGAAACAGTTATTCTAGTGATACAATTGAATCCAAAGCGTAAATAGGATAATTTTGGTCATAAAGTCAGTTTTCTCTTAACCTCTCTGCGCACGGAACCCGGTAGCGGGATGAAATTCGACAACATACGGTGATCGCTACATAAATAGTCATATTAAACATTCATGAAAATACAAGTGTCTCACATATTTCGAAAGCCTAGAATCTTGCTAATCCAACTGCGTTATCAGATTTTAAAAAGGATTTACTACGAAAGAATACGATGCGATTATCTGAGGATAGAGCCCCATAAAAAACAGCTATTTCAACCAGCACAGGTGTAACAAAATCACAAATGGCAATAAAATAAATTGTTTACCTTTGACGATCTTCCTCTGTTTGCAATCCCAATGCTCATTGTTACACAATGAATGGTCTATTGTTTGATAAAATCCATTTTTATAGCCTAACACGAAACATTTTGTGAACCGCTTGTGTCGTGAATTCCGTCTCATTCCATTTTCGACGACACACTCGAGGTAAATACACACACAGAACGTGACTTTTCCAGTCATGTTTGGTGTCATTGCAATCAACTGGTTTGCGTGACGTATTGACTGAAAGAAACCAATTTGACGACAATAAGTAATGACATCATTGTGCACCAATGATTTGCCCGCTGTTTCGTTGATTGACTGTATTTTAACCCAATGACCACTGATCGTCTTGAAATCTAGCTGGGTAGATAGCCAATGAACTGAGGTAAACGGCAATATGTAATGTTTATGTGTTGGAAGACATTTACATTTACATTTAAGTCATTTAGCAGACGCTCTTATCCAGAGCGACTTACAAATTGGTGCGTTCACCTTAAGACATCCAGTGGAACAGCCACTTTACAATAGTGCATCTAAATATTTTAAGGGGGGTGAGAAGGATTACTTTATCCTATCCTAGGTATTCCTGAAAGAGGTGGGGTTTCAGGTGTCTCCGGAAGGTGGTGATTGACTCCGCTGTCCTGGCGTCGTGAGGGAGTTTGTTCCACCATTGGGGGGCCAGAGCAGCGAACAGTTTTGACTGGGCTGCGCAGGAACTGTACTTCCTCAGTGGTAGGGAGGCGAGCAGGCCAGAGGTGGATGAACGCAGTGCCCTTGTTTGGGTGTAGGGCCTGATCAGAGCCTGGAGGTACTGAGGTGCCGTTCCCCTCACAGCTCCGTAGGCAAGCACCATGGTCTTGTAGCGGATGCGAGCTTCAACTGGAAGCCAGTGGGAGAGCGGAGGAGCGGGGTGACGTGAGAGAACTTGGGAAGGTTGAACACCAGACGGGCTGCGGCGTTCTGGATGAGTTGTAGGGGTTTAATGGCACAGGCAGGGAGCCCAGCCAACAGCGAGTTGCAGTAATCCAGACGGGAGATGACAAGTGCCTGGATTAGGACCTGCGCTGCTTCCTGTGTGAGGCAGGGTCGTACTCTGCGGATGTTGTAGAGCATGAACCTACAAGAACGGGCCACCGCCTTGATGTTAGTTGAGAACGACAGGGTGTTGTCCAGGATCACGCCAAGGTTCTTAGCGCTCTGGGAGGAGGACACAATGGAGTTGTCAACCGTGATGGCGAGATCATGGAATGGGCAGTCCTTCCCCGGGAGGAAGAGCAGCTCCGTCTTGCCGAGGTTCAGCTTGAGGTGGTGATCCGTCATCCACACTGATATGTCTGCCAGACATGCAGAGATGCGATTCGCCACCTGGTCATCAGAAGACCAACCCATGTAGTAAACTCCGGCGTAAAGAGGGTCATTCGCCATTGAAGTTTCATACCGGAAGGAGCAACGCATGTTGCGCACAGCGTTGTTTTGGTAAAGCGCATATTCAGCTGTTTATATATCAATCAGTATGGCGACTAAGTCAGGGAAAGCTAAATCTAAGTCTAGATATACAGATGTAAACACAATTTTAGAAGAAATTGATCGAGGACGATTAATTTAGTGATTCCCAAATGGCGGAATATTTTTTGAACGGAGAGGACATCGTTTTGGACTGGTAAGTTCTTCTCATGCTAATGCCGTTGTTTGAAATTAACAATATAAAATATTATTTGTGAAATGAAATATACAGCCTATTTGAGGCTGTTGAGGGGAGGGCAGGCCCACAACAATGGCCAAAGTAAAATGGAGACAGTAGATACAGCTGGTCTGTTGTAATATAATAGAGACAGTAGATCTAGCTGAAATGTCATAATATAAATGAGACAGTAGATCTAGCAGGTCTATAATAATATATTCAACCTTATGTTCCCTGTACTCTATATATATCTGTTTATTATACCTGTTGATACAGGGCTCATATGTGAAACTATTCTAACTGAAAATTTTCTTTCACAGTGACACTGACTTTGAATGGGAGCCCCCAGTGCCAAGGTGTCCATCCCCCACTGAAGCTGGTTCATCCAGCTCCTGCCACAAGTGGTGTTCATCTGCCCAAATGTATTTCTGCAGGCATGGATGTGCTATGGCACCTGGTATCAGCAGCATAATATTGTATAGAGGACTGAGGGTCTTCCAAATATTGAAAGTGTTATTTTGTAAATGTATATATTTTTTTTCTTCATGTTTTTTCTCCATTTTTTTGGGGGGGGGTGTGTTAGAATACCATTTTGGTATTTTGTATATAGTTATTCCATTCAAAATGTATAACTTCACCAATTTGGCCACTTGGGTACATTTGGGCTACTATCACTTCATGATAAATGTCATGTAGCACACTCATTTTGGAAGTTATCATTCTTAAACTTTGCACAAGTACTATTGCCCTCTTATGTTTTTCACTGAAATTGTCCAAGGCACTTCTCCCCCGATTGCTCAGTTTGGTCGGGCAGCCAGCTCAAGGAAGAGTCTTGGTGGTTTCAAACTTCTTCTATTTAAAAATGATTGAGGCCACTGTGTTTTTGGGGCCCTTCAATGCTGCACAGTTTTTGTTGGTACCCTTCGCCAGATCTGTGCCTCGGCACAATAATGTCTCAGAGGTCTTCGGAAAATTCCTTTGACCTCGTGGCTTGGTTTTTATTCTGACATGCACTGTCAAATCTGGGACCTTATATAGACAGGTGTATGCCCTTCCAAATCTTGTACAATCAATTGAATTTACCACAGGTGGACTCCAATCAAGTTGAAGTAACGTCAAGATAGTCAATGGAAACAGAATGCACTCGAGCTCAATTTTGAGTCTCAGAGCAAAGGGTCTGAATACTTATGTAAATAAGGTAAGGTAAAACCTGTTTTCGCTTTATCATTATGGGGTATTGTGTGTAGATTGATGAGGGTGGGAAATTATTTAATCAATTTTAGAATAAGGTTGTAAGCTAACAAAATGTGGAAAAAGTGAAGGGGTCTGAGTACGTTCCGACTGCACTGTAGATGTAAAATTGCGCAACTAAAACATAATCTGCAATTTAAAAAAATTATGACAGATTTCTTGAGTTATCTTAGATTCATCCTGGGGATTTTGAGTAAGTGAAATAGGCTTCCGTGTCTACAGTGTCTCATGCAGGACAAACATCATTAACCAAATGCAGAATCAGTCAGAAAACACTCCTCCAAGACTGAAATCGCATTACAGCGTTACAAGTACACAGCATATGAAGAGGATGGGAATATTTGAATAACTCAAACATTTAGTTCTGTTTCCTGATTGACCATATTAGAGTGAAAAAACCCTGAAAGGCCACAGTTATCTCCTGGTGGCACAGAGGGTTAATGCTCTGGTTGCTGATTTTAGGTTTGCAGATTCAATCCCACATATTCTTTAACCATGTTTCTTTTGAAGAAAACGGTGAAATTGAAGCTCAGATACACTCTACTAAAAGAGAGGATGTATTTATTTCATCCAGATTTTTTAAATCTAGCCAGAAATGCAGAATTGAGACTAACTGTAAAAATAAAACATGGACTGTTCACATTTTTAAAAGACACACCCAATATAATTCCTACTTTGAGTCGCTTGACATGGCCCCCCCTCTCTTATTGTTCATAATCTGAAAAGCAAAACTGATCCTAGATGAGCACTCATCGTTTTGGATACCTTGTAAATATGGGCCCAGCAGTATGCCATATATAAAGAGGATGGGTGAGGTGATGGTGAATAACTCAGTTATCGGGTATATCCCTGGGTTAGTTATGTGTAAGAAGGCTAAAAAGGAAGAATGGAATTCCTGATTGACCATACTGCCACACTGAAAAAAGAAGGCGTAAGAGAGCTTCCCTGGTGTGGCAGAAGATAAAAAACCTGACTTGGGAACCAAACATTGTTGGTTCAAACACCACATGTGCATATTTTCAGTGTATGAAGTGTAAAGATATAGTTGTGTTTGTACTGTATGATTGAAGGCTGTTCCAATGTGCTCTAAATTAAAATGCTGTGTACAATACAGTCCTCAAATGCAAATTGCCATTAAATCTGTAGAGAAACATACTGGGATGTATTCCAATCTGCTTTAAGGAGCTACACATTTGCATGCTGAGAATGTAGTGGTAATATTAGGTAAAACTTAAATATAACATGTTCTAGAAATGTTCTGAATACCTCTAAGACAAGGTCAACTGTGGAGGTCTAGTCAAAAGTCCGGACACACCTACTCAGTCCAGGGTTTTTCTTTATTTTTTACTATTTTATACATTGTAGAATAATAGAAGACATCAACACATATGGAATCATGTAGTAACCAAAAAAAGTGTTAAACAAATCTAAATATATTTTATATTTGGGATTTTTCAAAGTAGCCACCCTTTGCCTTGACAACTTTGCACACGCTTGACATTCTCTCAATGTCTTCACTATTATTCTACAATAAAATAAAAACCATTGAATGAGTGGGTGTGTCCAAACTTTTGACTGGTACTGTATGCTGCGTGAACATCAATGGAATATTATGTTAAACCTAAAACAAATATACTATGAACGTCATAAAAACAGACTTAGTTGGAAATTGTGGAACATTATGCAACATTGTGGGAATGTTCTGTGCAACCTTTGTGAATATCACAAGAATATTCTTGTAAAATTAAGGGAATGTCCTGTGCAACCTAACTTCAACATTGAATGAATGTCATCACAACTGAGCATATTTTTTTATTTTCGCAACCATGTGTGTGAGGTGTATACTTTTGTTTCTAAGTAGATTTGTTTAAGACTACCAAGAAACACTGTGTGACACTGATTTAACCCACGGCAGTAAAATGTTTTAAGATGGTGTGTCGCCTTGTTAATGTCCAAAAGCGGAAGGCTCTCTTTCCATTTCCCCTGAAAACCAGAACATCCAGTTGTTGGGGACTCGGCAGAGGCTGGCAACAACCTAACCAACGTTCTGGGAACTTTCACAGAACCAATTTTGGTTTGCTGGGAAAACGGTACTTGTACATTGTGTTATTACATTACCTGGAAAACTAATGAGAACTTTTTGTGAATGTTCTGTGGTGATGTGCAGAACAAGGAGAACAAACCAAAGTTATTTATTACATTAAAAAAAGTTTTGGGGACGTTATCATACTAATGTTAGATAAAACTCGAGATTAATGGGAATCTTAGCTAATGTTCTGGGAATGTTCTCGGTTTGTTTGGTATTGAGTATTAACTATTCTGTAACCACTCCCTCTTCAATCAGGGTTAATTGGAAAATGCTTTGTTTAAAAGAAGACATTGTATCATCATATCTTTGTACTCCCTGATGAAGGCCATGCAGCCGAAAGCTTCGGACTTTTAAAATCTTTGTTCCATTGAACATGCTATACAAATAAAGGCATTTTTATTAATTATATGAAGAGTGCCTTGGTCCTTCTTTCTTTTTGTAAACTTAAAGAGGATTTGAAGGAGTCAGGAAATGTTTTGTCAACTTTCATCTGCACAGTGATGAGGTTCTCCCACACATTGTGTGCTAGGCGTGAAGCTGGGGCATGTCCTGGATGTGGCAATGTTATTGAAACAGCATTCCTTTAGCTCGATGTATTATGTCAATACAAAAAATAGATTTCCTGCTCGCTGAATGCACACAAGCAATGTGATCCTCCAATGGCCCAAGCCCTGCTTTGTTAAAAAACAACAGCAGGATAAGTCTTGTCCTGAGGATCTGGTGATCTACAAGATGAAGGATTCACTGTTTTACTTCCTCTAGCAGAGCTGCCAAGAGTATACATGTAGCAGGAAGATTTACACTCTTTTATCACACCAGTGCGAGAACATCATATTTCACTCAAATCTAAATGACTTGATCTATACAGAAATAGAATGTACAATATCTGTCTCCGTTGGGAACATGAAATATTTCTGTATTCGTTTTTTAAATTTAGCTAGGCATGTCAGTTAAGAACAAATTCTCATTTTATAATAACCCCGGCCAAACCCTCCCCTAACCCGGACGACGCTGGGCCAATTGTGTGCTTCTCTATGGGACTCCAGATCAGTGTTGTGTAATGCAGACCCCCCCCCCCAAAAAAAAACCTTACATTTGAATTGGTTTAGTTTAAAACAATCACAATAGGGTCTGAGCACATTAGAACAGCATATAAATGATCTCATACAGGCTGGCTGAGCACTGCTAACTCAGCTGAAGTCACATTCTAATGTTGTCTTAAGGGGTGAGGGGGCTCCATACACACTGGGCTGGGAGAGAGAGTGGTCAAACTCTCCCCCTGTATCGGCCCCTTTTCTCTCACCTTTACCGCCTGTGACATGCCCGTCCCCATCCACCTTGGCTGCTTTGTAGTATGTGATGCCCCTCACTACCCCCGGCTGGTGCCCTGCCACCTTGGCCTTGGCTGTGGGGTCAGGCTTGATGGGCTTCCCAGGTTTGGTGCTCTCTTTCTTGGGTTTTACAACCTTTTCCTTGGGCGGCTTGGGAGGGGGCTTAGATGCAGGGGACTTTTTGTTAGGTTTTTTTACGGTCTCTTTGGTTTTCTCATCATTGGTGTCCTGTAAACATTAACATTCAAGCCTGTGATTTACGGTGCGTCTGTGTGGGCATGTGAACGTTTGTGTGTGTTTGATGTGCAATTTGTGAGCAAGCTTTTGTGTGTGTGTGTGTGTGTGTGTGTTTGTTTGAGACACACTTACCTGAGCTTTGGTCTCTGTTTGGTCTTTCTGCAGTAGCTGCAGCCCCAGGCTGGAGATCTCCTTCTTGATGCTCATCATGATGTTTGAGTAGTTTTCATACCTCTTAAACTGGTTCGTCAGAGTGACCATGCTGTCCCTTACAAACTCATTGTCCCGAGTCAGGTTGGTCTTGATTGTCTGGAGAAACAGACGTGTTCTAAGAGTCAGACCAGTCCATTGTACAAATGTGCAAATAACTCTAACCAGAAAGGAACCCTTTTGTAAATAGATTATAAAAACGTTACTTTGTGTGACTCGTTCTCTGGCGGAGCCAGTCACACAAATCTCTATCCCCATTCTAGTACATATTTTCCTGTTAGAGAAGTGAATAACTGTAGGGTTACTGTAGCCATGCAGTTTAGGGGGGGGGGGATTACTAGTATCCAATCACAAACCATTTAATCAGCTCTGTCTCCATAAAGGACCGTAGACAGCTTTAACAGCTTAGAACCCTTGGAAAGATCCCAATACACTCAAACACAGTATGTAGAAAGGCATGCAAACCTAGTGTACCCTGGTTGTTGTTTTATGTCCAAGTTATTGTGGCACTTGTTCCACTATACCAGGATGTTGTTTTTTGTACTTACCTCCTCTAGTGTGTTCATCTGGGAGACCACCTTATTGATGTAGGAGTGAACCTTCATGAGGTCCAGACTGTACAGCGTCCCCTCCAGTAGGTCCACCATGGAATGGAGCTTCACACCCACAGCACAGAGGAGAGTATTAACATGAAACAACAACCAGGCTTAATCTATGGCTGAGTCTAAATCCACTGATGATGGCCTGGGGCCGAAACGTTTGTGTTTTGTTTTCACCTTTCCATTATACAAATTCTTGCACTATCATTTTTTGGGGGGGCACAGTGATGTTCTAATAAACATGTTTATTTTTCATTCAAGCCTCAGTTTTTGACAATGTGCGGGTCGCCATCTCTTCCAGTATTCTTTTTTTTTTTACTCCTATGTACCTGACACTATTCAGTAGTAAGGAACTTAAAAGAGTGCAGAAGGCCTAAATCCAGTCAGATCACACATCTGGTTCTGGTTGTTCTGTTCATATGCTACATAGCGTGCCTCCTCTCCTCTCACTGCCAGTTAAAAAGGAATGTGTGCTTCAGATATGAAGGTCCTCAGAGGTGCTGAGATGTTATTAGCAGATGGATATCAGACAGACAATCCAGTGATGTCATAGTGAACTGTCTGTGTAACAACCTGGGACACCTTGAAGCTTTCATTTGAACAATTACACATGAAATCCTGTTTCTGCTTCTCCCATGGTTACGTATACTGTATCTTCAGGATCAAACCACACACATGTAATCAGGGTCTCTGGTCACTGTCTTTACACAGTCAATTACCTGATTTTACTACTAACATTTACACTTATAAGGTTATTTTGCCACCAAGTTACAGTTAGTGTCTGTTACTGCTGCACCTCCCGTCACCTTGAGAAGCTCTGGGGCCTGTTTCTTCAGCTTCTCCATCTTCCACTCGTTCTCGCAGGGGTTGAGGGATGAGGGAGGGGCTGTGCAGGAACACTTGCAGTCCGATCCAGAGCTGACGGTCTCCACCGTGTAGAAGTCCTCCACCCGTGCTTTTCCGCTCCTCAGATGCTGGCACGCATCCTTGCTCAGTGGCCTCATGATGCACTTACATCGACAGTCTGAGCCCTCCGATGTCATCCGCACCGGCTCTGTCTCCCCAAATATCTGACAAGAGAGAGAGTTGAAGAGAAGGGATGAAATGGACCGATTACACCGGTTTTAAATAGAGTGGTGTAGGAGTGGTTGACTAAAGTATTCTTGACATGTGTGAACTGGACATGGTTCCCGTCCCTCAGCTACAGGAGGCAATCACAGCCTGGAATGATGTCACAACGTGGGGTTGAATGTGAGAGGGCCAGTCTGGAGGCTGAGCAGCATTCAAGCAGAGACATTCTGTGAAAGCAACTCTATCTGACCCATAGTGATCAATGGTCAGGATTTAACTTTGACATTATGATTCATAAATATATATGCTGAGCTTGGGTTCTCTCACAGGAGTCTATGGAGAGTTGTTAAAATGTTCTGAATGACTCCCTGCCCAGTGGACATACTATGAATAGTAAATACATTTTCTTAGGAGAGAAACAAAAGCAAGGAAAGGAAAGTGATCCTGGGACATTTACCACATGCTTCATCTCCTTTGAAGCACATGAAAGGCCCAGTCAGACATTTGATATACCATAGATTTATTGCATATCTTATTGAATGTTCAGTTGTTGTAGGTAAGAGGTCAATGAGTGCCAAACCTTCATTCCACAGAGAGCTTAAGGTGTCACAGTAGTTCTCAAGTGCCTGTCTCTCTGTCTGTTGTCTGTGATGGGCACTGCTCTGTTCATCTTCCCATGTCTGGCCATCTCTCCCAGCGCCTCATGTGAGAATGGCGCTGGAGGGAATAGCAGACGTTTCACGGGCATCTGACCAATTGTGCTATTTTGTGTTATTATTTTTGCGATGATGGTAGAATAAAAAATAAAAAATATTTTACATAATGTTTCCACCATCATTTCTTATGGTCAGAAAATAGCTTCTGGACATCAGAACAGCTCTCATTAACCTCGATTTGGACGAGGCGAAAGACATTGATTATCCTGGACCAGGAGGAGACGGTGCTATAGAGGCCGGCGTGTGGGACACCTGATGAGACTACGTCGAAGAGTGGATAAACCTCCTGTACCCTCCGTTCTATTGGCAAACATGAAATCTCTGGAGAATAAACTTGATGAGCTCTGTTCGAGACTATCCTATCAACGTGATCTGAAGAACTGTAATATCCTATGTTTCTCCAAGTCATGGCGGAACAAGAACATGGGAAATGTAAATCTAGCTGGTTTTTCTATACATCAGCAGGACAAAATGGTGGTGTCAGGTAAGCTCAGGGGAAGGGTGTGTGTCTCTTTGTTAACAACAGCTGGTGCGCAATCTCTAACATTAAGGAAGTCACGAGGTTCTGCTCGCCTGAGTTAGAATACCTCATGATAAGCTGTAGACCATACTATTTACCAAGAGAGTTTTCATCTATATTTTTTGTAGCTGTCTATTTACTCCCACAAACCGATGCTGGCACTAAGCCTACACTCAACGAGCTGTATAGTGCCATAAGTAAACAAGAAAATGCTCACCTAGAAGTGGCACTCCCAGTGGCCTGTGACTTCATAAAATAATAATAATAATTGTGGTACTTTTTACCCCTTTTTTCTATCTCATTTCATGATATACAATTGTCCCATTGCTGCAACTCCCATACGGACTCGGGAGAAAAGAAAGACGAGAACCATGCGTCCTCCGAAACATGACCCTGCACTACTTCTTGAGACACTGCTCGCTTTATCCAGAAGACAGCCACACCAATGTGTTGGAGGAAACACTGTACAACTGGCGACTGAAGTCAGCGTGCGTGCATGGCCGGGCCACCACAAGGAGTCACTAGAGCGCAATGGGACAAGGACATCCCAGCCGTCCAAACCCTTCCCTAACCCGGACGAAGCTGGGCCAATTGTGCACCGCCTCATGGGTCTCCCGGTCGCAGTGGCCGGTGACTGTAATGCAGGAAAACTGAAATCCATTTAACCTCATTTCTACCAGCATGTCACCTGTGCAACTAGAGGCAAAAAACTCTAGATCACCTTTACTTCACACACATAGACACATACAAAGCTCTCTCTCAACCTCCATTTGGCAAATCTGACCATAACTCTTTCATCCTGAGTCCTGCTTGCAAGCAAACATTTCAATAGGAATTACCAGTGATGTGCTCAATATGGAACTGGTCAGATGAAGCGAATGCTAAACTACAGGACTGTTTCGCTAGCACAGACTGGAATATGTTCCGGGATTCATCCGATGGCATTGAGAAGTTTACCACATCAGTCATCATCTTCATCAATAAGTATATCGATAATGTCGTCCCCACATTGACCGTATGTACATACCCCAGCCAGAAGCCATGGATTATAGACAACATCCGCACTGAGCTAAAGGCTAGAGCTGCCGACTTTCAAGGAGCGGGACACTAATCCAGATAAGAAATCCCGCTGTGCCCTCTGAAGAAACCTTCAAACAGGCAAGCGTAAATACAGGACCAAGATCTAATCTTACTCCACAGGATCTGATGCTTGTTGGATGTGGCAGGGCTTGCAAACTATTACAGATTACAAAGGGAACCCCAACCGCAAGCTGTCAGTGATGTAAGCCTACCAAACAATTGAAATACCTTCTATGCTTGCCTCGAGGCTAGCAACACTGAATCATGCATGAGAGCACCAGCTGTTCACGATCTCCGTAGCCGATGTGAGTAAGACCTTAAACAGATTAACATTCACAAGGCCACAGGGCCAGACGGATTACCAGGACACTTACTCAGCGCATGCTCTGAACAGCTAGCAAGTGTCTTCACTGACATTTTCAACCTCTCCCTGCCCCAGTCTGTAATACCTACATGTTTCAAGCAGACCACCATAGTCGTTGTTCCCAAGAATGCCAAGATAACCTGTGTAAATTATTATCGCCCTGTTGCACTCACATCTGTACCCATGAAATACTTTGAAAGGCTGGTCATGGCTCACATCAACACCATCATCCCAGACACCCTGGACCCACTCCAATTCATATACCGCCCCAACAAATCCACAGAATCTCTATTGCACTCCACACTGCCCTTTCCCACCTGGACAAAAGTAACACCTACACGAGAACAGTGTGCATTGACTACAGCTCAGCATTCAACACCATAGTGACCTCCAAGCTCATCACTAAACTAAAGATCCTGTGATTAAACACCTCCCTCTGCAACTGGATCCTGGACTTTCTGATGGTCAGCCTCCAGGTGGTGAGGGTAGGCAACAACACATCCGCCACGCTGACCCTCAACATGGGTTCCCCTCAGGGGTGAGTGCTTAGTCCTCTCCTGTACTCCCTGTTCACTCATGACTGAGTGGCTGCGCACAACTGCAACACCATCATTAAGTTTGCCGACGATGTGACGGTGGTAGGCCTGATCACCAATGATTAGTAAGTCTACAAGGAGGAGGTCAGAGACTTGGTAGTGTGGTGCCAGGACAACAACCTCTCCCTGAACGTCAGCAAGTCAAAGGAGCTGATCGTGGACCACAGGAAATGGAATGCCGAGCACGCCCTCATCCACATAATCGGGGCTATAGTGGAGCAGATAGAGAGCTTCAAGTTCCTCGTTGTCCACATCACTAAGGAATTATCATGGTCCACACACACCAATACAGTCGTGTTTTCCATCAACACAGCCTCAATTCATCAGGGCATGGACTCTACAAGGTGTCAAAAGCATTCCCCAGGGAGGCTGGCCCATGTTGACTCCAATGCTTCCCACAGCTGTGTCAAGTTGGCTTGATGTCTTTGGGTGGTGAACCGTTCTTCTTCTTCTTTTTAAATTTTACCTCATTTTCTCCCCAATTTCGTGGTATCCAATTGTTTTTTAATAGCTACTATCTTGTCTCATCGCTACAACTCCCGTACAGGCACAGGAGAGACAAAGGTTGAAAGTCATGCGTCCTCCGATACACAACCTAACCAAGCCGCACTGCTTCTTAACACAGCGAGCATTTAACCCGGAAGCCAGCCGCACCAATGTGTCGGAGGAAACACTGTACACCTGGCAACCTTGGTTAGTGCGCGGCCTGCCACAGGAGTCGCTGGTGCACGATGAGACCAGGATATCCCTACCGGCCAAGCCCTCCCTAACCCGGACGACGCTAGGCCAATTGTGCCTCGCCCCACGGACCTCCCGGTCGCGGCCGGTTACGACAGAGCCTGGGCGCGAACCCAGAGTCTCTGGTGGCACAGCTGGCGCTGCAGTACAGCGCCCTTAACCACTGCGCCACCCGGGTGGCCCTGGGTGGTGAACCGTTCTTGACACACACAGGAAACTGTGGAGCGTGAAAAACCCAGGAGCGTTGCAGTTCTTGACACACTCAAACCAGTGCACTTGGCACCTACTACCATACCCCGTTATAAGACATAAATCTTTTTTCTTGCCCATTCACCCTCTGAATGACACACATACACAATCCATGACTCAATTTTCTCAAGGCTTCAAAATCCTTTAACCGGTCTCCTTCCGTTCATCTACACTGATTGAAGTGGACTTAACAGGTGACATCAATAAGGGATCATAGCTTTCACCTGGATGCACCTGGTCATTCTATGTCATGAAAAGAGCAGGTGTTTTGTACACTCAGTGTATATAGCCAAGTCCTCGTTACTCATTGTGTATTTATTTATTGTGTTTTTATTTTTCTATTCTATCTCTTTTTTTCTCTCTCTGCATTGTTGTGTAAGTAAGCATTTCACTGGTAGTCGACACCTGTTGTTTACGAAGCATGTGACAAATAAACTTTGATTTGATGTAGAGGCCAGGGGGTCGCTGCACTCTGATGCTAAGCTCGTCTTCCAGTATCTTCTGGGAACCAGCTCCCTCTCAGACCCTCTGTCCAGGGTTAACCTGTCATCTTCCCCCAATGAGATTTAGGGATCTCTATAAACCCTGTGGCAGGCCCACATGTGGTACCACTTAGGGGAGAGTGGGGTAAGTTGAGTGTTTTTTTACATTTACGTTCTTTCTGACAAAGGTCTCTACATACAGTGCCATGAAAAGGTACTTGCCCCCTTCTGATTTTCTGTATGTTTGCATATTCTTTTTATAATTAATGTTCTCAGATCTTTAACCAAACCTAATATTAGATACATCAAATCAAACAATTTATACTTATTTAATTTAGTTAATTAACAAAGTTATGCAACACCCAATTCCCCTGTGTGAATAAGTAATTGCCCCCTTACACTCAATAACTGGTTGTGCCACCTTTAGCTGAAATGACTGCAACCCTTACTGCAACTCTTACTGTAGTTGTTGATCAGTCTCTCACTTCGCTTTGGAGGAATTTTGGCCAACTCTTGCATGCAGAACTACTTTAACTCAGTAACATTTGTGGGTTTTCAAGCATGAACTGCTCGTTTCAAGTCCTGTCACAACATCTCAAATGGGATTAGGACTGGACTTCGACTAGGCCATTCCAAAACTTCAAATATATTTCAGGATGGTATGTATCGCTGAAAAGAATTAGAATTCATGAAAACACTACAGTTTTGAAAACATCGCTTGTCCAAATAAAGTGGTCTCTTGGCACCACTTACCCCTGGTATAGGGTAAATTAAGCCACCTACAAATTTCTGTACTGAATGAAATATTACCACTAACTTTTTAAAGCCATGTCTATCTTTATTTCCCAAATACAATTCAACACAATCATAATTGCTTTTTAAAATGTTAATAATTGTAAGAATATTTTAACTAAAAAACACTACTTTAAAAAAAACACACTTTTGTCACGTGTGCTCTTTCTCTGGCCTCTAGGTCACCAGGCTGCTTGTTATGGCGCACACCTGTCACCATTATTACACGCACCTGCACGTCTTCAGACTCACCTGGACTCCATCACCTCCCTGATTACCTTCCCTATATAGTCACTCCCTTTGGATCCTTCCCCAGGTGTCATGGTTTCTGTTTCATGTCTGTGTGCTGTTCTTGTTTTGTATTATGTTCTGTTCTGTTTGTTTGATTAAAACGCTCACTCCCTGAACTTGCTTCCCAACTCTCAGCGCACAGTGTTACAACTTTTAACATAGGCCAGGTCATGTTACCTCATATCCCAGCGATAATGCCTTGCATTGACCCTGAGAAGAAAACACTTATATTTGCTCAACTTGCCATTGGCTCAACCACTGGCTCAACTTACCCCAAGGCAAACATTTTGACTATTGGCTCACACAGCTACAAGGATGCACCTTCATGCTAGATTTAGGACTTCATATTGAAGCTTATAAAGACCCCAACTGACGTATAGAACAATCTTAAAAGTATCTACTTTGGTTAAGATACAAGCATCATGAAACATCTAACACACTAAATGAATCTGACTTGGTGAAAATCTGTGTTTTGGACCTAACTTGCTTACCACTTTTCCCATGTGGTTTCTTCCTTCACAGACTATGAAATGATGACCTCTTCCTAAATATTTGGTCAAATCATACATTGTGTGTATGGTTTCCTAGAAGAAAGGGTGACTCATCTTACCCCTTTGACTCAACTTACTCCACTCTCCCTTACAGCAGTACAAGAATGCAGCACGGGATTCTTCATTAAATTATCTGTCTGTCTCTATCTCTTTGAAATGAAATGTGACTGTCTGTCTGAGCCCTTACTTTGCCACATTGTATCAAGACATGATAAACATCTCAACTCTGCACTCAATCAAGGTATTTCTGGAAGATTCGTCAGTCCTGTCCTTCACCAAATCCACACTGGGCACGTAAACTGTAGATAGGGGCAAACATCTATGGAGATCAAGTCTTCTTGCCAATGTGAGTAAAGAGAAAACCCAAGGAGAGCATCCACACAACTGTGCACAAATATCCAGTGACTGAGTGGTCTCTGGGAGTGAGGATTTTTATGGAGGCCAGACCCTGCAGGCTGGTGAGGGGAGAGAGAGGGGTGGAGAGGGGGGAGGGGTGGGCTCATTAGTGGAGGAATGCAGCCTGTGACAGCGGTGGGGGGCAGTACCCTCCATTACTGTAGACTTACACTCAGAGGGGTCTTTGATTATGGGGCAGGACCCCTGTGTGCATAGTGGCCAGCCATTCCTGACCCATGTCAAGTAAAAAAGGCAGTGGGTTGACAAATGCTACATCCACATGAAAACAGAGTGGATTAGCAGATTAAAGTTCCCTTGGAGGGGTTGTGCCCACAGCCCTGCTGCACCTTATTGTTCCATCACAGACCCAGGCGATCCAAACCCAGCCTGCTCCTTAGCAACATCAGCATAAGTTGCTTCTAGTACCAACTAAGCATGGCAAACCTAGTGGAATTCCTGCCAGCTTGATTGGGTTTGGTTGCCTCCTCGACACCTGTATTTGGGATAGTGTGCATTTGTGTATTGACCAACAGGGAAGAGTTCATACACACCATTCATGTGCAGCATCTTCCCTATCAATCCTCTTTCCTTTACACACAGACCGGAGCAAGTTGGACGTCAGCTGTCCTAATTCTAAAGAAATTATATTGGCTGTGAGAACCGTTATTGTCCTTGCTCTGTTCATATGAGAACAGACACCAGAGCGTTCGTAATTAAGACCGTTAAGAGCCAGCATGCTTTGTGCTTGGCGCCGTAGGCTTTGACCTCTGAGAGCAGTCAAGTTTCAGGTCAAAAGAATAGGACTCAAATACAAACTTTGGTCTGCACAATCGGCGGAAGGGACCCGACTGCACAGCTTCACATTCACACACTCCACAGACCACAGTACATGATTAGATCACTCACTCACTGAAGGCCGTGGCCACTCTTACAGCGACTAAGTGAAATCCCAATTGTGTCCACAACTGCTAAAAACAAGATACATTGCACACAATGGCTGGCACATTCCAGGCACTTTTAAGGCTTATCTTTAAACACAGAAAACCAATGTTATTATATGATGGCCTTAAGCGTTACTGTAACATTAACCATGGTCCGTATAAACAAGGATGTCCGTTTCAGACCGTAGGTTTTGTATAATTGTTCAGGCCATCTGCATGTTGTTACTAGGCATACGGCATATAGACTTAACAATGACACTGTAGCTTTCACAAACAAGATAATTCATGTAGGATACTTTCCACAAGAGTGTTTATATTTCTTAATATAAACAGATAAAGAACAGACCCTGTTCCGGGTGTTGTCCACTTCAAAGACGCTCAACTCAGGAAACTGTTTCTGAGGTAAACTGATACAAAGAAATACTTAGTATGACTACTAGAGTGGAATGAATCCACACAGTGTTCATGTCTGGAAAGGGTTTATCTGATGACTAAATCAAAGCAATGATATTTCAGGATAAACAAATGCTAAAGAGAAAGCTCATCTCAGAATCACCGTCTACTAAACTGGAATTCGATGGCCATAATCCACCAGTTAGGGTTTACACAACAGATGATGGAATATTGACTCAGCTTGACTTTAAGATCATTTTTGACCTATGAAGATATCTGAACTATTCGTTTAAATTCCCCGACGTATCACCTTGCTCTCCAGTCTAAACATTAGAGACAAATCTGGAGTCTAAATTCTTGTACAGAAAGTCCACCTGATTCCTAATCTAATTAGTATTGCTTATGATAAACAGACTTAGTGCCACTGTAAATCTGAACCTGGACTGCAAAAGGAAATGTAAGCCTTCAGCCTGGAGATGAACCATGAGATTGCAGTCCCTAACCTGAACAGAAACTGGCATTAGCACGGGGACGTTAATTAGCTGGACACAAGCTTACTGAGCACTTGCTGCTTTTGGGGGTACACATCCACATTCCATCCAAGGCTTGCTGCGTTTACACAGGCAGCCCATTTCTGATCTTTTGCCACTAATCGGCCTTTTGACCATTCAGATCAGATCTTTTGCCAATAATTGGCTGTGTAAATGCAGCCATAATGTGTCCGACTGAGCACACTCAGAACATTCTGGTTAACCTCAGTGGCTACTACTGATTGAGCCTAATGAGAGAAGAGTGAGGCAGAGAGAAAGAGGGGCGGATAAAAAAGGTGATGGAAGAGAGAATCAGCTAATCTGTGGAACAGTATCAGATGATTTATCTGTAAACAGTTCTCTCTTAATTATCAGCGCATGTCTGGGGACCACAGCCATGAATGGAATTAGCTGCAATTGCTTTCCTCCCCAGATGCTGTTGTTTTGGGAGCCAGATGTGTGACAGGGCCCACTGGATAGATTGATGGAACTGATAGATAGATCAGTGTCTAATATTCCACATGATTGTACAATTGTATCAAACCTTTACTTGGATGTTTTTTTCCCCACCATAAAACACAGTGAAGGACCATGGATGTGATAGATGCTGAGTGAGAATGTGCCAGCTGAAGGAGACCCACTGGGCACAGGCGTCAATTCAACATCTATTCCATGTTGGTTCCACGTAATTTCCTTGAAATTACATGGAAACAACATTGATTCAACAAGTGTGTGCCCAGTGGGGATATCTTTCCTGTGTGGAACTAATAGGAAGACCAAGCTGGCTCCTCATTGGGCACAAACTCACATCATAGCAGTCAGACACAAAGGCTGTGTTTACAAAGGCAGCCCAATTAGGATCCCCCCCCCAATCTGATTTGTTTTTTGACCAATCACATCAGATCTATTCATATCAGATCTTTTTCAAAGCTAATCTGATTGGTCAAAAGATCATAATTGGGCTGCCTGTGTAAACACAGCCAAGGAGGCATACAGTAATGCAGACTGGGAAAACAGGTGGAGGGCAAGTGGTGCAGAGAATGGGTGAATCATACTTCCCTTTGGCAATGTGGTCCTCTGGCAGCCATGTTCTGTATGGAGCATCCTTAGATGAAGGGCTCAGACAAACGGGGTTGTAATTTCAGCTCTCTTTGTGTTACTTTTCTCCTACATTACAACGCTCAGAGGGAAAGGGAGATTGCTTTTTGTTTGCTGTTGTGGTCTGTGTCACTGTCTCCTTCATTTCCGGCTGTTCAGAATTAGAGCCCTCTCCCAGCCGTACTGGGGCCAGGGGCCACTGAGTCCCCCAGACAGACAGACTGACTGACTGACAAGTCTCATTAACTCATTAAGTCCCAGTGACACACCAAGTCTTGTTAGTTAATTACTCTGATAGAGGGGCATTCTGTGAGTCTCCTCCCTATGTCTCGGTGTCCGTCTCTCTCTCTGCCCTCTCATGGACCTCTCGGCGGGATTCCTGGGTTTGTTTACAACCAAAACAAGGGGCAGGTGCACATGCCTGTTCCCATGCCACTACTCCCTCTGTGTCCTCCTCTGAGCTGGCTTTGTCTCACAATCATCTCAGTGCCACCAGTGGGCAATGTCCAATGGGACAGAGGGGGACAGAGGGCATCCAAGCAGCACACAAGACAGGCACATGAGATGAACACAGAGAACAGAGAGAACCATAGCCGTGCTAAAATCAATCACAATTTTGTTAGTGATCCAATACTATGCTTTTGTATTTGTATTTATTTCTATTTATTAAGGATCCCCATTAGCTGCTGCCAGGGCAGCAACTACTCTTCCTGGGGTACAGCAACATTAAGGCTGTTGTACACAATTGAAAATATTACATGCCATTACTTTTCATAACACTTTTCACAACACATTACGTGTGTTCCCTCAGGCCTCTACTCTACTACCACATATCTACAAGTCCACATCCATGTGTACGTGTGTGTAGTGTGCGTGTCTTATCATGTGTATGTGTGTCTGAGTCTGTGCCTGTGTGTGTGTGTGTCTCTTCACAGTCCCCGCTGTTCCATAAGGTATTTTTATCTGTTTTTGAAAATCTGAATCTACTGCTTGCATCAGTTACCTGATATGGAATAGAGTTCCATGTAGCCATGGCTCTATGTAGTACTGTGCGCCTCCCATAGTCTGTTCTTGACTTGGGGACCGTGAAGAGACCTCTAGTGGCATGTCTTGTTGGGTATGCGTGGGTGTCCGAGCTGTGTGCCAGTAGTTTAAACAGACACCTCTGTGCATTCAGCATGTCAACACTTCTTACAAAAACAAGTAGTGATGAAGTCAGTCTCTCCACTTTGAGCCATGAGATATTCACATGCATATTATTAAATCCTTTGACAGAAGGCCTTGGTACAGTCCACTTGAATCCTGAGTTATCAGTTGTGTAAGTTGTTACCCTCAAAACATTTGATGATCATTGTAATAATAAGGGATTATCATTGTTATGAGACATTTTACACTCCACTGTTCTTGAGAGGACACAAATACCATGATGTGAACACATGACACTTGTGCTCAATGTTCTAAATGTACCACACTTCCTCTCATGCACAATGAAGAAAATCTGCTCGACAACCTTCATGTGCTTGTGTGCGTCTTGTTTTGTGCCCATTTTTGTTCCTTCTTCTACAGTGGGGAGCAGGGATTAGACTCTCCTCAGGGGAATGCAGGTCTATGAGAGAGGGGTTACTGAAGTCCAGCAGCTGTGCAAACAAGGCAGGGCAGATATTACTGTTACCCCACTGGCTGCCATCTCTTCCCACATTTCATCTGGCATCAGGCCGTACACATAAAAGGCGCCAGGAAGCCTAGTGGTTAGAGCAAGGGTATTCAACTCTTCCCTACGAGATCCGGAGCCTGCTGGTTTTGTCTTCTACCTAATAATTAATTGCACCCACCTGGTGTTCCAGGTCTAAATCAGTCCCTGATTAGAATGGAACAATGACAAAATGCAGTGAAACTGTCTCGAGGTCCAGAGTCGAGTTTGAGGGTGTTAGAGCATTAGGCCAGTAACTGAAAGGTTGCTAGTTTGAATCTGTGGCTCTGCCCCGAGCAAGAAACTTAATTGCTCCGGGGTTGCCTAAATAATAGCTAATCCCTGGCAGTTACCCCAGTCTCTAAGGGTGTCTCGGGGAGTGGGATATGCAACAAAAAAAAAAAGTCCATTTCACACCACACTTGTACAGGTTACACACATGTACATGTGTGAAACAGGACAAACATAAGCACGCCCTATTTGACCTTTCACTGGGGAAACCTAATGTAATGGTTACTTAGTCTGATGTGCAATAAGGGGATTCAAAGTCTATACTTACACGCCAAGAAGGCTGATGTCATGTTCAATAATGACATACATCTATTCTTTATATCAACACGTGTTCAGACTGAGAGAAGGGAGAGAGTCCGTGTCTATGGTCAGGCAAATTAACTGATCTCTGACTGGACACCTGGTCATACAGGGCAACAGTTGATATTGGGGAATTGGCATTTTAATTTGGAAATCACATGGATAATTGGAAGAGCATAATGTTTATCGTTTGTTATGCAAACTGTTTCCCGCTTTCAACAACCTCACGTCACAAGGGAAGCGTCGATCGCTCCTTCGCGCACGTGAACGAATTAACTAGGCTAATTTGCGCAAATTGTGCAATCATTTCGTTGAAATACGTTGACTTTAAAGTGGGATAATGTGTTTTTTAAAGAGTGCATAAAACATTGGTATTCAGATATTAAGTTAACAATAATAAATGTACTGTAGCAGAGCTGCAAGACAGGGTTGCCAAATTCGTATTAATATTTTAGGAATTAGATCCATTAAATATGGGGGAGTTCCTTACTTACTTGTGCCATTGCAGCATTTATATTGGTGTTATTAGTCTATAACCAAGTCATGCCCATAACTTACCTTACTCTGTGCAGTGGCATCTTTACACACCACCAGTAGGCAAGCTAATAAATTCGTAAATCTCCACATTTTCCTCCCAGGTGCTTGATAGCAGATAAAGAATCCCTCAGCACAACTTTTGGAGTCGGAATGACAAGGTCGGTTACAGTATTACTCAATCCATAAATTAGGACATCCGCACGAGATATTAGGGTTCCATTGCCACAGACCCAAATCGTATATGTAGTTGCTGTAATATGCGCAACAATCAGTTTTCCAAGCTGATAAGGCGCTGTCCACACACTAGTCCTCAACTCTGCGCATCAGGGGTAAATGATCATCCACCAATCTTCTCTTCTCCACACATGGGAGGGGCAATTTGCACACACACTTGACATGAACTTGGGACATAATATTTCTTATCGAATCTTATCTTTGGAGTAATTTCAGACGTGTTTCATTATAGTTTAATAACTTTCTAATATTCCATACAACTTTTTACAGCCTTTATTGCGACAAATCTGACAATTAGCATTTACGCATGGCGCACAGGGATATGAATTACACGTAACAGCTGCACCTTTTCTATATAATTTTAGCATTCATTTGATAAATGAGTGGCACAAATAAAATGCATGCACAAGTTTCAGAGTTGTCTCACTGGTGCTCGCAACTAGCCCTACTGCCGCCAGACGGCACTATTATAATAGCGCCATCTGGCAGCAGTATGGCTAACTCGCAACAACACAGGACCAGGAGAGACAGGACACAGATGGAGTGGAATGTAAAAGAGTAGCAGCACCATCTCCTGGCTATTTGTAAAACCTACAGTCACTGTGTTCTTTGAGGTCTTCTCGTACCGGGGCCCCGACTCAATCAAACCCCCATTGCGGAATTGACGCAGTAGAAGGTTAGATCTTGTCCCTGTAATCAAATAAAATCACAGCATGGTTTTGGGTAAAAAGGGCACTATAAACCTACTAGTCCAACATAGACTCCCTAGTATAGGTCTTCACAGGTCCACCCGAAACCGAACCTGATACCTGACATTGGGACCTGAGCGGGTACTGGTCCAAAATTAAAACTTGTCTATCTGGTCCGGGTCGGGTCCTGTTTGAATGACAACGGGTCTCGGGTTTGTGTAACCACAGCTGATAGACATGAGTGAATCTGAACACAGCTCTGCATAGCCTATAGAATATACATTTTACGCTAACAAGGTAAATGTATTGACTTATAGAAGGCCTAGCCAACATATAAAGACCTATTTGTTAACCTGAAGAGCATCTTGGCTGATAAACATATTTTATATGTCAGTCTGGTCCCTATCGGACCTTTTAGGTTACGGGTTGGGTTTAGGTCTGGTTGTCCTTGGGTCCATTCGTGTTCGGGTCGGGTCTAGGTCTGATTGTCCTCGGGTCCATTCGGGTTTCGGTCTGATTGATCTCGGGTCTGTTCGGGGCAGTTCCCCCAACCCCCCAAAATCTGGGTACAATCGGGCCTGGGTCTGATCGTCCTCGGGTCCGTTCCTGTCCGGGTCCAAAAAGTTGATGAAGACCTCTACTCCCTAGGTAGCTTATACAGACCTACAGTGCCTTCCGAAAGTATTCAATGACCTTGACTTTTACACATGTTGTTGTGATATAGCCTGCATTTAAAATTACATTTAGATTTTGTGTCACTAATCTCCACACAATATCCTATAATGTCAAAGTGTAATTTTGTTTTTAGACATTTTTACAAATAATAGTAATGATTTCTGAATGACTACTCCATCTCTGTACCCCACACATACAGCACAATTATCTGTAAGGTCCCTCAGTCGAGTAGTGAACTTCATGCACATATTGAACCACAAAGACCAGGAAGGTTTTCCAATGCCCCGCAAACATGGGCACCGATTGGTAGTTAAGTAAAAAATTATGAATTAGGCTTTGGATGGTGCATCAATATACCCAGTCACTGCAAAGATACAGGTGTCCTTCCTAACTCAGTAAGGAAACTGCTCTGGGATTTCACCATGAGGCCAGTAGTAATTTTAAAACAGTTACAGAATTTAATGGCTGTGACAGGAAATAACTGAGGATGGATCAACAACACTGTAGTTACTCCACAATACTAATCTTTGTACAGAATACAAATATTCCAAAACATGAATCATGTTTGAAACAAGGAACTAAAGTAATACTGCAAAAAATGTGAAAAAGAAATGAACTTTTTCTCCTGAATACAAAACATTATGTTTGGGGCAAATCCAACACATCACATCACTGAGTAGCAATCTTCATATTTTCAAGCATGGTAATGGCTGCATCATGTTATGGTTATGCTTGTCATCAGCAAGGACTAGGGAGTTTATTGGGGGGATAACAATAAATGGAATCGAGCTATGCACAGGCAAAATCCTAGAGAAAATCTGGTTCAGTCTGCATTTCAACAGACACTGGAAGACAAATTCACCTTTCAGCAGGACAATAACCTAAAACACTATCTACACTGGAGTTGCTTACCAAGACGACATTGAATGGGGCCTAGTAACAGTTTTGACATAAATTGGCTATGGCAAGACTTGAAAATGTCTGTCAAGCAATGATCAACAACCAACTTCACAGCGCTTGAATAATTTTGTAAAAGAATGACTGGCAAATATTGTACAGTCCAGGTGTGCAAAGCTCTTAGAGACTTACCCAAAAAGACTCACAGCTGTAATTGCTGCCAAAGCTGTTTCTAACATGTATTGATTCAGGGGGTTGAATACTTATCTACTCAAGATATAAGCCCTATTATATCTTGTTCTGAAAGAGCTGCAAAATCTGGACCCCTACAAATCAGCCGGGCTAGACAATCTGGATCCTCTCTTTCTAAAAGTATCTGCCGAAATTGTTGCAACCCCTATTACTAGCCTGTTCAACCTCTCTTTCGTATTGTCTGAGATTCCCAAAGATTGGAAAGCTGCCGCGTCATCCCCCTCTTCAAAGGGGGTGACACTCTAGACCTAAACTGCTACAGACCTATATCTATCCTACCCTGTCTTTCTAAGGTCTTTGAAAGCCAAGTTAACAAACAGATTACTGACCATTTCGAATCCCTCTGTACCTTCTCTCCTATGCAATCTGGTTTGAGAGCTGGTCATGGGTGCACCTCAGCCACGCTCAAGGTTCTAAACGACATCATAACCGCCATCGATAAGAGACATTACTGTGCAGCCGTATTCATCGACCTGGCCAAGGCTTTCGACTCTGTCAATCACAACATTCTTATTGGCAGAATCGACAGCCTTGGTTTCTCAAATGATTGCCTCGCCTGGTTTACAAACTACTTCTCTGATAGAGTTCAGTGTGTCAAATCGGAGGGCCTGTTGTCTGGACCTCTGACAGTCTCTATGGGGGTGCCACAGGGTTCAATTCTCGGGCCGATTCTCTTTTCTCTATACATCAATGACGTTGCTCTTGCTGCTGGTGATTCTCTGATCCACCTCTACACAGACGACACCATTCTGTATACTTCTGGCCCCTCCTTGGACACTGTGTTAACTAACCTCCAGACAAGTTTCAATGCCATACAACTCTCCTTCCGTGGCCTCCAACTGCTCTTAAACGCAAGTAAAACTAAATGCATGCTTTTCAATCGATCGCTGCCCGCACCTGCTCGCCCGTCCAGCATCACTACTCTGGACGGCTCTGACTTAGAATACGTGGACAACTACAAATACCTGGGTGTCTGGTTAGACTGTAAACTCTCCTTCCAGACTCACATTAAGCATCTCCAATCCAAAATTAAATCTAGAATCGGCTTCCTATATCGCAACAAAGCATCCTTCACTCATGCTGCCAAACATACCCTCGTAAAACTGACCATCCTACCGATCCTTGACTTCGGTGATGTCCTCTATAAAATAGCCTCCAACACTCTACTCAACAAACTGGATGCAGTCTATCACAGTGCCATCCGTTTTGTCACCAAAGCCCCATACACTACCCACCATTGCGACCTGTACGTTCTCGTTGGTTGGCCCTCGCTTCATACTCGTCGCCAAACCCACTGGCTATAGGTTATCTACAAGTCTCTGCTAGGTAATGCCCCGCCTTATCTCAGCTCACTGGTCACCATAGCAGCACCCACTCGTAGCACGCGCTCCAGCAGGTATATCTCATTGGTCACCCCCAAAGCCAATTCCTCCTTTGGTCGTCTTTCCTTCCAGTTCTCTGCTGCCCATGACTGGAACGAATTGCAAAAATCTCTGAAGCTCCCTCACTAGCTTTAAGCACCAGCTGTCAGAGCCGTTTACAGATCACTGCACCTGTACTTAGCCCATCTACCTACCTCATCCCCATACTGGTATTTATTATTTTATTTTGCTCCTTTGCACCCCAGTATCTCTACCTGCACATTCATCTTCTGCCGATCTACCATTCCAGTGTTTAATTGCTATATTGTAATTACTTCGCCAACATGGCCTATTTATTTCCTTAACTTACCTCATTTGCACTCACTGTATATAGACTTTTTGTTTTCTTTTGTTCTACTGTATTATTGACTGTATGTTTTGTTTATTCCATGTGTAACTCGGTGTTGTTGTATGTGTCGAATTGCTACTCTTTATCTTGGCCAAGTTGCAGTTGCAAATGAGAACTTGTTCTCAACTAGCCTACCTGGTTAAATAAAGGTGAAATAAAATAAAATAAATAAAAATGAGTGTTTTATTTTTGGTAAATGTGTGAACAATGTCAGCATTTTTTGTCCATTTTGAAATTAGAGAGGATTTGGGGTAAATCTTTGTTGACAAAAATGAATTAAATCCATTTTTATCCAACTTTGTAAACGCAACAAAATGTGGAAAAAGTCGAGGAGGTTGAATACTTTCCAAAGGCACTGACTGTATACAGTAGACAGTTTTAAGGTTCCGTTAGTAAGGATTTGAGTTAGATGACAATGCACAAACCATTCATTCTACGAAGCTTAATTAACAATGGTTCGTTTTGGCCAAATAATCTAAATAGATATCAGAAATATAATGGTGATAGACAAGTGACAACAACATTTGGCATACTTTCCCCCAGAATCACTTTTCAAGGGTCAATCACGTTGGATTATTATGGCCATTATTTTTCACAGCCCTTGAATACCATTTTAGATTATCCAAGTCAACTTTGTATAACACTTAATAACAATACTTTACCGTTCTAAACTGTTGCAAAAATCTGACGGCCAACTAATTGCCAACTCAGCGGAATGATGCAACTATGTAGGTAGCCGCAGCACCCCCAACTACAAACACCGCGGCCAAACCCTACATAACCCAGAATTCCTGCTACAGCGCGTGCGTCATTGCGTAATGTTCAGGGTGCAGGTTTGTGTAGGTATGGGGGTGTGGAAGAATTGTTATTCTTACTGACACTCGAAACCATGGGGCTACGGTCCGTCCATTGAGACAGGAGCGCATCAACGCAAAGAAGACAGCTAATTGCATTATCGAATTTAAAATAGTGTTAATAGGCGCCCTGTTGATAGAAAGGCGCGCATGCAGCTTTTATGAAGGAGGATGGAGATAGAGAAGAGGACGAATGGGTTCGATTACCCAGAGAGAAACAATGCGAAGTCCGTTAACGGTACGTGTTCGCATCCTTGCTCCAATTCCATTAGGAATGTATAGTGGATGTTAACACCAGGCTCCTTGCTTTCTATAGGCTACATTTGATCAAGTTTTTTTTATCAGGTTTTGTGCATGCGAATCTATACATGTGGAATAAACATTTACAGTCATTGGGGAAAACACACAGGCATATACATATCTCAATGTCCTTACATTCATGATACACTATTATAGAATTACTGTAACATAGTTAATCATCCTGTTTTCTAGCCTACATCATATTCTGCTTATTCTATGTGGGGTGTTATAAGGTGGAAAAATATAGTATCCTTCTCACGAGCTGTTAATTGCTATTTCAAAATGTGTCTTACCTATGGGACTTATCTGACCCAGTGTGCTCCCTGCGATCTATATGATAGGCCTACTTTTGTTAGTCAGCCTTGATTCTTGCATATTTCACACTGTGATGGGTTTGTGGGTCGTTTGTTGAGAATAGAGGTAGGAATGTTTTTATTTGGACGTGGGCAGTCAGCGGTCTTTTGGAGATCGTAAAAGGTGAACTTTTGAACTTGGAGAACGCCCTGAAGCTATTAGGTTTAGTCACAAAATCCTGTGTTGGCTATTACCACCACAAAACATGGAAATGGCTGATGACCAAGACAAGGCAGCGAGAGAAAGAGAGAGAAAACATTGCGTTTTAATAATTCAATTAATCCAATTGGAATGACAAATTGACAACATTGGCTTAGATCTGTTAATAGACCAATTCTCAGTAGAGAGATAAACATATTTGGCATCGTTTTAAATCGAATAAATCAACACAGTTAGAGGCTATTAAAGAGTAGCTATACGCCTATATTGTTTGATCATTTTTGGTGAGATGATGCCATCCATAATTGCACTATGTATGATCTCCTGTCATAGCTATATATTGAGGACCCAATTCACTATTCCTTATAAGGCTATACATCACACATTTGGTTATATTTCGTTTTTAAAATGATTTCTCTCATGCACGAAGGCAGGTTGACAAATATCGACACGTTGTTTCAAGGGAGGGACATTAGTGTCTCATCCAGGCGCCAGTGCCTCGTGCCCCAGTGTGGGTGTGAAGATTTATTGTCATTTCGAGGATTAAAATTCCTTAGGCCTTGACGAGGAATAGTAATAGAAAATGACTGATCGAAATTAAAGTATATATCACATTATGCTAGTGGACCATAAATGAATTGATTAATCATATTTGGACAAGAATGAGGCCAAAATGCACTAATTCGTGGTTTAGTATCAATAATGTTAAACCGTGTAGCCCACTGTAGGCTATTTAAGATTTAATCTGTGGCATTTATATAGCCTAAGGTTTTGATTCCTTTCATGTATGACAATTCTTTTTTGTGTGTGCAAACATTATTTCAATGACAAATGTGGAGATTCACCAAATTGACTAAAATAAGGGATTAATAGCTCATTTTGGGCGGGTTCGATGGAACTGAATGATTTACATTCGTGTACAAATGTTACATTTAAGGTATTTAACTTTACTGTAGTTACATTTATAATACGTTATTAGAAATTGTGCTTATAAACTGATCATAAACGTTATCACATGGTTTAAAATAAAATAAAGTAGCTAATTTAAATTAAATTAAGAAAATACAAGTATGGCGTGTTGTTCATGTTTATTTAATTTGGCCTAAACCTCGTAATAAATACACAAGTAAATATTAGTATTTTTTACAAATTCTTTACAAATGATTTCCATATCGTTTGCCAATGGTTAATTAACTTGTTCATTATGCAAATGTAAAACATACTTTTAAATAAGTATATCCTGAGAAAAGGGAAACATAAAAAGGTATCTAAAAAGACATTAGTGGGCCTAACATATTTACCTAAAAATAATAGTTTGGTCCCCCCCCTTAAATAGTTATATTCTTCAAGGTTCTGATTTCTTCATCAGAGAATTCGAAATGACCCTAAAAGAACCTGCCATGTTCAGTTCTATTACTGTAAAGAAATGCATGTGTCTAGAGTAAGTATGTTATATTCCATGGAAATGTTCTTCTCAAATGAAAATAGAGAAAATGAAATACTTTTAAAAGACTATTCATTTGCATCAATTTAACATTACCATAATTACCATAAAATACTCCAATTGTATTTTATTTTCAATATTATTATGAAGACCTCATTGTGGAATTCCTTCTCAGTTGGTTTATTGACAATTTCACAATTAAACAATATTGCAATTTAGTATAGCACTATATCAGGCCATTAATGTGCTGGCTATGCCAAAGCTTTTAAAAAACGGTATAGTCCTCTGGCAAAGATCCCTGTTGCACTACACCCTATACTACAGTATCACCAGTCACCACTGACAGAATGTGAAAATATTCTAAACACATACTCATTTACTGCTTATCTAATAGCTTGGCTTATCTCTAAATTCATTCCAAGAGAAACTCAATTCCCATTGATCTGAGTGTCAGGACCTCTACATTTTCCTCTAATCAATGGAACAGGTCTGTTTTAATGTAATTGTCTTCACATTAAGTTAAATAGGAAAATAAGTTTGTGTGAATCTGTTGTGGTTTAGCCTCAGGGTGGTAAGAGGGCCTGGCAGATCTCTGCAGACACAGTGAAAGAGAGTGCTTTGTCAGTCCTCCACTCCGGTAGGGGCTGGGGGAGGTGGGCAAGGGACCATGGGGCTTTCCTTTCCCTGGGGGGACAAACTGTGTTGTGGGTGGAGAAGGAGGAAGGGCAGGATACGACCCCTGTGGTGCTGCTGAATGATGATTGAAGATTACAGTAGGGGGGGGGGGGGGGGGGCAGCAGGCAGATGTGATCCATCATGTCCTTTTTACCAGAGAGATTCTTAACTCGACTCCCGGCCATATCTTAGCTCCATCTCTTACCTCCCAATCTGCATCAACCCCGCTATCAGCAGACACAAGACACTGTCACTCCCTCTACCTTTTAGTTCATTTTATTTAAACAAATATTGTTGAGAGTCAATACTATGAAGGAAAGACTAGTGGTGACAAATGACTGATTATGTAATTAACCTGATTAATACTAATTAGAGTTGGCCTTTACAGAGATCAGGAAAATATATTTTTAGGGCAGAATCATAGTAGAGGAATGACAGAGTGTCATTTTGTTGGGTATAATGCAACAAAACAGGAGGATAGAAGTCATTAGAGAAACAGGTCTTTATGGAAATAATGTGCAGGCATAGTGAGAGGTATTTGCTCTGAGGGAGATCAGCAGGGTTGGGTAGGTTACTTTCTAAATGTAATCCTTTACAGTTACTAGTTACCTGTCCACAATTTTAATCAGTAACGGTGCTTTTGGATTACCCAAACTCAGTAACTTAATCTAATTACAATACATTCAGTTGCTTTTAGATTACTTTCATGAATCTTGTTTTGGTGTTAGCTCTCCAGAGTGGTTACTAGCTGGCACAGCCACAAAGTCATAAAATCTGATTTTAAACCCTGTCCTTAACCACACTGCTAACCCTAATGCCTAACACTAACATTCAATTAAACAAGTGCTATTTGCATGTGAAAAAATGAATGCAATATGCCGCATTTGCTATAGGCCTATTGTCAAACAAAAATTGGTGACACTTTGATATCTCAATAAATTGTAGCTGTTTAAGTCTATCAAACGTGGACAAGTTTGAGCATGTGTCTGTTAGGAGATTGAGCAATAAAAGCCCCACTGGTGGTCTTCTTAAATGAAACTTGTTTTTGAGAGTACAATAGGTCTGCACCAGGGGAGTTTTTATTCCATAGGCTGGGATTCATGCTATGCAGCTGTTGCAAGAGCGCATTTTTCACTGGCTGTTCACTGGGTCATATTCATTATGCCGATTCTGTTGCAAAACGTTTCTTAAACGGAAGCAAACGGGAGGCACCTAAATTAATGTGTCCAGTAGAAACTCTTGTTTTGCTCTGTTTGCTTCCTTTTGGTTAAACAGTAAACAGTTTCGATAATGAATACACCACTGGTCGCAAAAACAATGACTGATAGGCAGCTTCAACTTCTTCAATTCAACTAGTATTGGGTTAAAATACACATATAGGCCTACATTTGCCATCCACAACAATTATGATCCGTAACTCGCAAAAAGCAAAAATGATAGATCAGTGCGATTTACATCAATGCACTACTGAGCCTAGATATCAATAATAAGTGATAGCTACACCACTGCTGTCGTCCTAACCTCCAAGTGTTTATTCAAGTTGGATCATCTTTGTATGCCAACAACAGTCGCATCGTTGGAAGACAGATTGGACGGTAGCTTATACAAAAGCCTATTCCGTCTCCTTTCATGCCATCCATCAAACACATTTGGTGTGTCATCATAGTGGTCTCTAAGTTGTGGTCAGGCATGCTCAGGCAGAATCAAACTTAAATTTTCACTTTTTTTCAATGCTGATTTGAATGTCATTGAGAAAACAGAAAATGTGTCAAACAAATGTTTGTAGAAGTAATCATCTAGTTTTGTATCTGTAATCTGAATACAATATTTTTGCTGGTATGATGACAGATTTCAGTTACCGTTTTGTGTAATCTTTACATGTAGGCTAATCTGTTACTCCCCAACCCTGAAGATTAGCCACTTCTATGCTTTGTTATACTTTATGTGATATGTATATATTTTTTAAAATTCAAAGACACAATGCAGATCTATTATGGATTTGTGTATAAATGTGTGAGCAAATTATTTACCTTCTGATATGATCAAACAGGACCAACATAAAAATGTTCCGAAAATCTATTAGATTTGACAGATTTCTACAAATAAATAGAAATGTATATGTCATTTTGGTTTTACAGAATACTAATCATGATACGAGCATCAAGCTCTGTTCCTCGTTGTCTTGATAGAGAATGCCATGGCAAAATTCCCCAAACAATGACAGTGACTAAATGATGACCATTGCCCAACATGTACTGCCTCAGCAGAGCTCTATTAGTAAGGACACAATGTATTGCTGCTCCTGGGTGCTCCTCCTGTCCCGGTGCACTGACGGTAAGTGCCGTTACCAGGCAACACATTATTTCGGTCAGCCCTGTAATGATACAGAGAGCAGAGGATAATTAGATCGACGACTGGTGACCCAGCAACCAGCAGGCCTCAGGAATCAACACTTCACACTGTAGAGTCAACTCAGAACGTACACGACTCACACATAACAATACCCAAATCACCAGATGCATCATAGTATTTAAAACATTCTCCTTTTTCTTTAGTGTGAAGATGTAAGTCGTAGGACATAATCAAGTCATTTTGCGTGATTTGTGTCCGTCTTGCAGTCAACACACTGGAAAGCCAATGCATTTGCACCTATGGGCTGAGACTTATGGAGATGTGGCTCTTGAGGCAATAATGGCCAAGTCTCTGTCGACCCCCAAACAACCCAGGAAAAGTATTTACAACCTCCACTTGATCCATGAGCTAGAGGAGAGCCACTGAGCCGGCCTGGAGGAATAACAAGGCCAGTTACTGACAGGCAGGCAGAGATGTTTTGTTCCTTTATCCAGCTAGCAGCCCAACAGAACACAGAGCAGAACCCTTAAGGTATGGACAAGGAATTAACAGCTGGTATTGAGATGCAGGGGGGCTGGCGTGGCGGGTCATAAAGTTTTTGGGGGGAGGAGACAGTACAGTAAGGGCATCAAGGCAGTTGGTACAGTGACATCGCAGATGCGTGAGTCTAGGGCCAGGCTTTTGTCAGGGCTCTGTGATATTCAACACGTTGGCCAGCCAGGAGCCGTAAACGTCTACAATTTGAGTTTGAATTTGGGTGGAGGATGAGTTTACAGGGAGCTGTAAAACACTGAACTTGGTATGTAGAGTAGGGATGCCTTTCCTGTGGATCTCACAAATCAGAGCCAGGGTATTGCTACAGGAGACAGTTGTTACGGGCTATAAAAGTGCGGCTTCCCCTGACTCTGACACATTTATTCAAATTAGCCCCTCAAACTTAGTGCAATCAACACTAGAGTAGTGACGGATGTAGTGTACCTGGGTTTGATATAAATCTCTGTCGATAAAGATACGGCAGGTCTCTCACTCATTCATTCTTTTGGAAAGGAAACAGATTTCATTAATGAGACGTTCATTTGTTACCTGAGCCATATGCACTGATTTAAGGCAGCACAGTGAATTACTGACCCTGACATTTCACAGTCAACAGCAAAGACACACAGTCACATTCCCAATGACTGTTTTAGCAGGAATCTGCTAACAATCTGGGCTTTCTAAACTTTCGTCCTCATCACTTCACAATCCTCACAAACTCTTCTAGAGTACATGATTGGCCAGTGGACATTCTCCAACTCTCTTTGAAAACTTGGAGGACTCAGAGAGGGTCAAAACAAAACTCAAGAAGATAACATGTTCCTTATAGTGTCACATGAATGGTGCCATAACTTTTCTCTTATTTATTGGCACTCATTTAATAAGATAATTATTATCATATGCCCTTGAGCCATCAGTGTGTGTGTGTGTGTGTGTGTGTGTGTGTGTGTGTGTATGTGTGTGTGTGTGTGTGTGTGTGTGTGTGTATACTACGCTATCCAGCCCAGTGCGTGGTAATAAAACTCTGACCCCTGTTATGATGAAAGGGAAGTTGATCCTTTGAGCGTGTCGGTCGACCAGCTGTGAATGACCCCCGCCCAGCCCCTCTGTGGCTCTGACCAGGGCTTGACCTGAGAGCTGAGCCGAGGGGGCTGGTGGGATTAGTGCCGATAAAGACATACAGTCAGCATCTTTAACCAAATCACCTACTCTAACAAATTACACCAACATGGCTAGAGGACCGAAAAAAAGCATATAGAAATGAGCGAAAGTGACATTTACATTTTTTCACCCCACTTATATACTGCAGGTTTTAGAATCTCATATCTACTGAAGACTGCATTTAAGGTTAATAGGTTGTGTTACTCATACTTTAGGATACATTTTAGACTGAGTGCGGGACATAGGCCACGTTTACACAGGCAGCCCAATTCAAATATTTTTTTTTCAGTAATTGGTCTTTTGATCGATCAGATCAGCTCTGAAAAAGATCTAATGTGGTTGGTCAAAAGACAAATTAGTGGAAAAAAGATCAGAGACCCTGTTGGAGGGAGTGAGCCGCCCATCCGAGATTAGGGAAGTATGCATTGTTAGGCTGGAGGGGGCAGAGGGGAGGACAGAGTAGACATTGTGCTGCGTGGTATTACATACTGGGGTCAGAGGTCAGGTGTAGAGGCCAGAGGGATGACCACAGCACAGCCTGTGGATCTAATACTGGAGTTCCTCCGCAATCTGTCACATTTCATATCCATGATGGTGTGATGAATAGTGCTGGGCACGGTTTCCCGATAGCGATGGAATGTATCTTTTAACAATGTATCTTTCCTACAATGGCCGAAAATGTTCACTGACTGAGACAGGTTAAAAAAATCATTTTTAAGCCTTGAGACAATTGAGACATGGATTGTGTAGGTGTGCCATTCAGAGTGTGAATGGGCAAGGCAAAATATTGAAGTGTTCCTGATAAAATGGCGCCGGAGAAGAAGGCAGACGTTTTAAGTGTTTTGTGTGTTTATTTGCGTTGTTTGTAACTTATTTTTTAAACTTAATTTGTACATAATGTTGCCGCTACCATCTCTTATGACCGAAAATAACTTCTAGACATCAGGACTGCGATTACTCACCACGGACAGGCAGAATCCTTTTTTTTCCTTTAACAAGTCTGACGAGCCCGACACAAACAATATACTGATTTCTCTGGAAAAGGTCCAGATCCCCGTGATTTGCGTGAAGAGGAGGCGGAGTAAAAGGGCCCGGGAGGGTAGGCTGCCTTCTGAGAATTCGTAGGCGATCAAATTAACCCCCACTTTCCTCCATTCTGCTAGCAAACGTGCAATTTTTGGAGAATAAAATAGATGACCTACGCGGAAGATTAAACCACCAACGGGACATTCAAAACTGTAACATCTTATGCTTCACGGAGTCGTGGCTGAACGACGACACTATAAACATACAGCTGGCTGGTTATATGCTGCACTGGCAGGATAGAACAGCGGCGTCTGGTAGGACAAGGGGCAGCGGACTATGTATTTTTGTAAACAACAGCTGGTGCACGATATCTAAGGAAGTCTCGAGCTATTGCTCGCCTGAGGTAGAGTATCTCATGATAAGCTGTAGACCTCACTATCTACCTTTTCGTAGCTGTTTACATACCACCACAGTCAGAGGCTGGCACTAAGACAGCATTGAATGAGCTGTATTCCGCCATAAGCAAACAAGAAAACACTCACCCAGAGGTGACGCTCCTAGTAGCCCGGGGACTTTAATGCAGGGAAACTTAAATCCATTTTATCACATTTCTATCAGCATGTTAAATTTCCAACCAGAGGAGAAAACTGGACCACCTCTACTCCACACACAGAGACGCATACTAAGCTATCCCTCACCCTCCATTTGGCAAATCTGACCATAATTCTATCCTCCTGATTCCTGCTTACAAGCCAAAATTAAACCAGGAAGCACCAGTGACTAGATCAATATAAAAGTGGAAGGATGAAGCAGATGCTAAGCTACAGGACTGTTTTGCTAGTACAGACTGGGAGACTGGGATTCCTCCGATGGCATTGATGAATACAGTCATTGGCTTCATCAATAAGTGCATCGATGACGTCGTCTCCACAGTGACCGTACGTACATACCCCAACCAGAAGCCATGGATTGCAGGCAATATCCTCACAGAGCTAAAGGCTAGAGTTGACACTTTCAAGGAGAGGGACTCTAACCCGGAAGCTTATAAGAAATCCCTCTATACCCTCCGACGAACCATCAAACAGGCAAAGCGTCAATACAGGACTAAGATCAAATCGCACTACATCAGCTCTGACGCTCATCGGATGTGGCAGGGCTTGCAAACCATTACAGACTACAAAGGGAAGCACAGCCGAGAGCTGCCCAGTGACACGATCCTACCAGGCGAGCTAAACTACTTCTATGCTCGCTTCAAGGCAAGCAACACTGAAACATGCATGAGAGCATTAGCTGTTCCGGAAGACTGCGTGATCACGCTCTCCGCAGCCGATGTGAGTAAGACCTTTAAACAGCTCAACATTCACAAAGCTGCAGGGCCATACAGATTACCAGGACATGTACTGCGAGCGTGCGCTGACCAACTGGCAAGTGTCTTCACTGTCATTTTCAACCTCTCTCTGTCCGAGTCTGTAATACCAACATGTTTTAAGCAGACCACCATTGTGCCTGTGCCCAAGAACACTAAGGTAACCTGCCTAAATGACTACCGACCTGTAGCACTCATGTCTGTAGCCATGAAGTTCTTTGAAAGACTGGTCATGGCTCACATCAACACCATTATCCCAGAAACCCTAGACCCACCCCAATTTGCATACCACCCCAACAGATCCACAGATGATGCCATCTCTATTGCACTCCGCACTGCCCTTTCCCACCTGGACAAAAGGAACACCTATGTGAGAATGCTATTCATTGACTACAGCTCAGCATTCAACATCATAGTGCCCTCAAAGCTCATCAATAAGCTAAGGACCCTGGGACTAAACACCTCCGTCTGCAACTGGATCCTGGACTTCTTGACGGGCCGCCCCAGGTGGTAAGGGTAGGTAACAACACATCCACCACACTGATCCTCAACACAGGGGCCCCTCAGGGTGCGTGCTCAGTCCTCTTCTGTACTCCCTGTTCACTCATGACTGCATGGCCAGACACGACTCCAACACCATCATAAAGTTTGCAGATGACACAACAGTGGTAGGCCTGATCACTGACGATGATGAGACAGCCTATAGGGAGGAGGTCAGAGACCTGGCCGTGTGGTGCTAGGACAACAACCTCTCCTTCAATGTGATCAAGACAAAGGAGATGATTGTGGACTACAGGAAAAAGAGAACCGAGCACGCCCCCATTCTCATCGACGGGGCTGCAGTGGAGCAGGTTGAGTGCTTCAATTGCCTTGGTGTTCACATCACCAACAAACTAACATGGTCCAAGCACACCAAGACAGTCGTGAAGAGGGCACGATAAAACCTCTTCCCCCTCAGGAGACTGAAAAGAACACTTAGGCTGGTCATGGCTCACATCAACACCATTATCCCAGAAACCTTAGACCCACTCCAATTTGCATACCGTCCCAACAGATCCACAGATGATGCAATCTCCATTGCGATCTCTGCTGGGTTTTAAACGCTCAACGGTTTCCCGTGTGTATCAAAAATGGTCCACCACAGAAAGGACATCCAGCCAACTTGACCTTGGGAAGCATTGGAGTCAATATGGGCCAGCATCCCTGTGGAATGCTTTCGCCACCTTGTAGTCCGTGCCCTGACAAATTGAGGATGATCTGAGGGCAAAAGGGGGTGGACATCAATATTAGGAAGGTGTTCCTAATGTTTTGTACACTCAGTGTAATTATTTCACAATACTGACGATGGTTCAGCTCCTTGAGAGATATTACTTCCTGGCACATCATTGCGCACACGTTAGGCTACACCATTAAATATATTGAGACAAATATATTAGCCTACAAGTAGAAAAATATAACTAAATTGATTGAACATTAAATGTATTTCAATATTATTGAAATAGTCATATAATCGACTGTTTATATTTGAATGCAGTCATCTTAGTTTTAATGTGAAGCATCTTTTTATACATCACTTGTTTGTATCAATTTGCAAAGACATTGGCAACTTTGCATTTGTAGTCACTTTGTTCTGAGGTTATCAGCGGTCACATAGAGATTTGGGGCGGGAGGGTAGCCTAGTGGTTAGAGCGTTGGACTAGTAACTGAAAGGTTGCAAGATTAAATCCCCGAGCTGACAAGGTAACTATCTGTCGTTCTGCCCCTGAACAAGGCAGTTAACCCACTTTTCCTAGGCTGAAAATAAGCATTTGTTCTTAACTGACTTGCCTAGCCAAATAAAGGTAAAAGAAATGTAAGAAATTATAAACCATGTGATTCTATGTTTAGCGGAGATCTTCTGTGTATAGAGTCCAACGACACACTTAGGTGTTCTATGAGTGGTCTGAGGCAGGCGTTAACTTACAAGGGTTTTCAGGTGCAAGGTTAATAATGATGGTTTTGGAAAACATCTCAGAGATTTAATGAAGCTCCTACAAAGGTTTGTATGATAAACTTAGTCTTAAGATGCTTTTGGTAAAACCCTGGCCCTGCACGATTAACCAAAAATGTGGTTATTTTTAGTTTTTTTAAACAGCTAATTGACCTACATCGGTTACATTTTTGAATTCCATTTAGTTTGTGCACATTTCTCTACAAGACATTGCAGCAGGTAGCCTAGTGGTTAGAGCGTTGGATCGAGTCCCTGAGCTGACAAGGTCAAAATCTTGTTGTTCTGCCCCTGAACAAGGCAGTTAACCCACTCTTCTCCGGTATGCTGTCATTGTAAATAAGATTTTGTTCTTAACTGGCTTGCCTAGTTAAATAAAGGTTAAATAATGACTTTTTATCAGATCAAGCCTGAACTGTGTGATGGAGTAGGGAGTCACAGTTTCCAACAGGTCAATATTCTACATAGTTTTGCACAGAAAACATGGTAATTAACTACAATGACCATAGACCATTGCCCTCCTACTTGTCCGGTCTGTGTATCTCGTTTACACCTGCTACGCTAGGTTAGTCTGGGGCAGACATGGAGAGGGAGACAGAACAATGTGCGGTCGAGAGGGATAGAGGGCAGTTGCTTCGCAAGGTATCTCTAACTGAAAATACATTATATAAGTGATTGATAGTTGGTATTCAGCAGTCATAAAAGTATGACTTATTTACTTTGAAGAACTACTAAAATAGTGATTTTGGCAGACAGCATAGGCAGCAGCTCTATAGAAATGAGACGATGACTTGGAATGAAATAATAAAGTCATCAAATAAAACAAATGTAATATACACAGTGGCAATTTTAGCATGTAAATCTTGCTGGGGCAAACTCCCCCCAAATGTTTTGGGATGCATGCCAGCAAAGCCACTACACAACACAACACTAAACAATACATGAATTGCACTAAAAAGGTCATAAACTGTGACCACAAATTGTTATGGCCTACATAAAGCGGTCCCACCAGCAGAGTCCCAACAGCAGTCCCAACACCTTACCACTGCTACACCTCAGCGGAGCCTTGTCTGGCAGCGAAACAGTTCATTCAGCCTCATTTACTGGCTTTTATAAAAAAACATAGCTGATATGGCTGACTTGCTTAATCAAATATGGTTTCTACTGACAATTGAGATGTTCAAACAATGGCAGAAGGGGACGACGAGCGGATAAGTAGCAATCCATAATTTCAATTAAGACATTACTGAGGGAGCTAGGACGCACACAGTCAATATAACTATTTGTTAAACATTTTTGATATGTACCTCGACAGAATTCAGAACATGGGCCGTTCTTACAGTATTCGCCCTGTACACCAAGTCAGAACCATATGATAAATAAAGGGGGCATATAAGCAGAAAATGAAAGCTACATGTGCACAACCAAGTCAGAGCAATTGGATAAATTATGAGGGGAAAATAAACCAAATTCAGTGCATATGATTAGTTATAAGTCAGGGAAGTAATTTGGGGACCTGTAGTAGTCATGTAACATTGACCCTCTTGGTAACAATGACCCACCTCAGCCAAATTACCCTCTGTGACCCACCCCAACTTAGGAAGCATTGACCCTCTTAACTTAATGTCAGATAATACAAAGAGAGCCCACTAATATCAGGTGACAGTGTATCACACCCCCCTATACATCTACCCCATCTGCTTCTTCAAGGCTTTCTAGAGCATGAAGCTGAGGGCAAACTGAAACTCTCCTTAAAGATGTGCTTCACTGTCTCTCGGAACAGGATGACTTGAACACTACCCACAGGCTATTGGTCTGTGACACCACACTGGCTTTTCATAGCAGGTGATTCATTTGCTCCTGTAATGTAGTGGAAACAATTGTATATCCGTGGCTGGTTTCTCCCAGGAATCTCCTGTCCCCGTGGGCCGATATATCACTGATGTCACTCACCATTCCGTTATGGAGAATAAATATTTCCCTGTGTACAGTAAATGTCTTGAGTTCCTAGTAAATTACATTTACTGTACATGGGGAAATATTTACGCTGTCTCCACGCTGTCCCCATAGGATAACTATTCTTGGTTCCAGCTAGAAATCTTTTTGGTTCAAAGTAGAACCCTTTTGGGTTCCATGTAGAACCCTCAGCTTTGCACCCGCACTCGCTCCCATTCCTCATGGACATGACCACTAAGTGGACATGACAGACAGAGTGGGCGGATTCCATTATGCTGAGCCACTGGAACCGTTCTACGGCCTGTGATGCAAAGCGGTGGAAGAGTGCCCTTCTCTATTTGAACAGTATTTTGCGTTGCGAGGTCATGTTGTCAACAACGCAGCATGGTGCATCGTCCAGTAACATACAACTTGTTTTCATTGGGAAGGCAGATAAGGCATTTTTATCAGATGCAGAGTCCAGCTCATTACTCCACGTGCTTAATTACATCACTTTTATTTTGAGCCCATTTCGCCGTGGGGTTTGAACAGGCACCTGCCCTGCAGGCAACACGTTCCAAAGGGAATGAAATCAACTTCCACCCGGTGCAAAAACACACCTACCCGGGCGCCTGGGCCAGATTAATCGAATCCCCTCAGTGGCATGGAGCTCCGAGACACACAAATAACAAACAAAGGAAACATGATCAACAGCACCTCTTTCTCATAAGTGTAGCAAGTTTTCATGTGCACCTCAACATCGCATCCACTTGGAGGATTGCAAACAGGTCAATTACTACATTTAATGATGTTGAAATGCACAAATAACTTGACCAAATATTTACTTGATACTTGCTAGCCTTGTGCACAGTAAAAAGGCCCTACTCATGATACTGGGAAAATAGGATAAGAGGAACAATATATATATTTTTGAAGAAATTAATTACTAAATATATGGGGAAAACATGAAGACTCAAAACAATTTGTAATGGGAATTAAATAATGCTTTCTTGACTGAGTCAACTTGGTCAAATATATGACTACCTCCCTCCCCTTTCTACTGACATGATCAGTCAATCACTCACTCGTTCACTTCATCCTTACCTCCTTTCCTCTCTCTTTGCATCCTCCCCTCTCTCCCCCAGTCCTTCCCTCTCTCCCCCAGTCCTTCCCTCTATCTATCCCTCCCTCCCTCTGTGCCAGGCCTCCCAGTGTGACATGTGATAGATGTGATAGTGTGTGTGGGTGAGATAAGGCCAGGGCCAGGCTGACAGGTAGGTAGGGGCCACTCTACTCAGATGACAGGGTGGCGTGCCTCTTCACTGGCCAAGCAGAACCCTGGCCATCTGGGGCAGACGATCTGGGACAGTGATGGACTGACTGATCTAGGGGCTAGGTGGATGTTAATGGGGAGAGGCAGGGTGCTGAAATGGAAAGGGGATGGACTGACATGGGGGCCATACTAATGGGAGGGGGACTTACTATTACACTCTGTTGCATGTACATCACCATCTATAACCTATGCACCACCATTATCTCACACGCACTCTCACCATATGGTTCCTGTTGAAAAGGAATGCTGCCATTGCAAGGCATGTGGAAATTATTGTATTTCTTTGTCTTACAGTAACATATTTGGAGCCATGGAGGTCTCTCAAATGAGTTTCGAATTTGATTTACAGTAGTTTTGAAGCTCACTGGTTGTGCTTCTCTTAATCCTTGTTCGGAATACCTCTGTGTAGGTGAAGATCCTAAATGTTTATATGACATACTCCCAACGGTCATTTCTTTTAACGTTTTAGTATGGTGCCAAGAGGTTGTTCAATAGGTTATACTGTATTTACATTAGTGGGGGCTGTGGGGGGAGAGCTGAAGCAGTGGGTTAGCTGGCGTTCCCCAGCCTGTAGCATGGCTAATGTGATTAGCTTTTAGCATTGGTCCTACTGGAGTCATGTCACGGAGCTGGTTACCAGAGCTGAGCAGCTAATTAGCATGTGTACTGGTGGTAGTAAACCTGCCCTGGAGGGGATCCTAGAATCCCCAAACTCACAGGAATACTAGAGCTAGAGGTGAAAGAGTTGTGGAAGAAGTAGTTCTCCCTCTCTCTATCGGAGGACATGTTTATTATTATTTAGGAATGACAACAGTAGGAATCGTAAATTGATTGGTTGGTTACGGTAATATGCACAGGAACACCATCTCGCCACTGTGTTTATTTTTTGTAGTTATTTATTTACGAGCTGAGGCCCTAAGTATAGATTTGTCTATGAAAAACCTTTACAGTATTTTGATTACTGGTGTGAGTTCTGTCAAGCATGCCTGACCTTCTTATCCCCGTGGAGGGAAGAGAAAGGACAAGAGCCAGTATGCTATTTTGATTGTGTGCTGATTGTGTTCTGAAGGTTGCAGAGGTTTTAGAGGTGAAAGGTTAAAGATGCAGCCCTTCTTTGTCAACACACAATAGGTTGCAGTGGAGGAGGCTCTGGCACAGTGAGCTGACAGGACTGGCAGCTGAGATTAAGTTGAGACATGAATAGGTAGGTCTTACTGAAATATACTGTCAGGGTGGCACCTAAGTCCTCAGGGAAACTTAGTCTTAAAACTAAGAACATTTGTCCCTTTGAGGTGCAGGGATGTTTTCTTGTCTTCAGGGGGGACAAGTACTCAGAGCCACTACTGATCCTACATATCACAGTTTAATATTCTGCTTTTACAGCTATCAATAAATACTTCAGTGTATATAGTCAATCAGGTGTAAGGGCAATTACAAAAGAAGGGACGGGACCTAGAATTTTTCATTAATGTTTTAGCCAATCTTCTTATTTTGTAATGGTGTTAATTGTTGGCAATATGGAGTTGAGTGAATGCTTGTTTGTGTGAATTATTGGTTACACTGCTGGTGCTTGGGAGCAGGCTGTAATTCATGGCTGTGTGTGTGTGTGTGTGTGTGTGTGTGTGTGTGTGTGTGTGTGTGTGTGTGTGTGTGTGTGTGTGTGTGTGTGTGTGTGTGTGTGTGAGAGAGAGAGAGAGAGAGAGAGAGAGAGAGAGAGTGTAACGGTGTGTGTGTGTCTGAGTTGGGCATATGTGACTGTGCCTGTGAGTCTGATATGGGCATGTGTGTGTGTGTGTTGGTGCATTGTGTTTGCTTGAGGAACACCATATGCCAGTGTTCAGTGGAGGGTGCAGGGGGCGTCTGGCGTGTGTCGGGTCAAGGGTCAGCTGTTGATAGCAGGGCGGTTTGCTGACACGGCGGGGTGGGGGGTGGCCTATAATGGAGGGATATACCGCCAGGGAACTTTACACACACTACTGTTTTGCGTTTGAATGATTGCTTGTCATTGAGTGTGTAAGTGAGAAGTGGACTGGCGTCTAGACCGAGTGCACAGCACAGATGGTATGGCACTGATGGACCAATCACAGAGAGGGTCTCACTTCATAGTCAACATGATGAATTCGTGTCTACAGCAAAAGCTACTGTAAGGGATCTCTGATTGTCCTTCTGTCTTCACATTTCTCCTTTGTTTTTCAGGCTTCTACGGTGACCATCCCTTGGAAGCTGAACCAAATAATGGGATAGGTAAGTTGACTTGTTATGTATTTATACTTCATGATAGGACAAATACATAATGATAAAGTAAGTCATTCATGTGATTTCCTGTTGGCAAATCGCCGATTGATGTTCTTCCGTTCATTTTCAGTTAAAGATTTTAGTTTGGAGTATTGTGACCAATTTGATCCAGATATATCATGTCTAATTGTGACTGGGGATATTTCTTCCACACATAATTTAATGTCGGGCCTGTTACATTCAACCAACAGCAATACAGTGTGAATGGCAATATATGCACAGCTACTGTATGCTTTGTGGATGGCAGTGAAAACTGGCTAAATAACCCCCTCTAGTGGCGAGATAGAATAGTACATGTACAGGTCCTGGGGGTAGTAGGGAGAGAGATGCCCAGACAGGATACTATATCACTCCCCCAGATGTTATCTGAATAAACATTCATCACTGACAATATTTTGTTAAATGTAACCCATAGTTTAGGATATGTGGATTTCAAAAACAAAAACAACACTCTAGTAAGCCTATAAACCGGAGGTGATTGGGAGCAATGCTATTCTGCTGCCTTACATCACTACATCCTTTGACATTATTGATTTTGGCTCCTTTAATAAATAATGAGGCTGTTTGCTGACTGTATACAACACTCTGTCAATACACAGTGCCCTCGTAAAAACATGCTGAAAAATTAGAGCCACTTTGTGCTTCATATGGCCTGTTTATTTATTTTACGAGTGTAGACAGTTTTGCCGGCAACCCAGCTCCCCCTGAAATGTAAAATGTCGGCCCATGCTCGGCTCTTCATCATTCCAATTTCAGGGGAAAATAATTAATACAGTTTTTGCTGTTCCTCTTGCCTTTCCGATTACTGGATCTGCATAAAACCGTGTCTTCAATGTAGCATGTGACTCCTTCCATCTCCACCAGGGGGACATGTTCATCTGAAAATAGAGCATGAACCGGCCTACAACATGATGCGCGAGTTGCCTCATAATCCCCTCGGGCGGGTTGAGGATCATGAGAATAAATAGAAAACAATACCTTAAAAAAATCTATAAATGTATCATTCTTGTGCAATTAATATCTATATGCTACATTGAGGTTTTTATTTTATTATTTTAGGCTATCTGGCATTAGTGGGTAAACTTTAGGGCAGGGTTTAACAGTTTCATTGTTGGAGATAAAACACTAAAAACTTCAGCAAATCAGCTGTTCCCACCTATTCAGGCACATAATAGAGAGACACGTGATCGTATACAAATGTAAGCAAGGTTTGAAATTATTGTGCTTTAGTCAAATACTATATCTGTTTGGGCTTATTGCAGTCAATTTAGTCTACAAATGATTTATAGTTATGTTCTGGCAACCCGAACATCCGGTATGCTAAACAGGTATGCGACTGAATCTATTTCATGTTCCCTGCTTTAATGCACGTACGCCAAATGTTTTTGGAAACGGCAGAAAAAGTTAACATCGATCCATGGAGGCAAAAAAATAACTGCCGGAGTTTAATTCGATAAGAGAAATGCTGCAAAATGGAGAGTTGAAAATAAAGAGAAGTTAGTGCAGAAAAGTAATGTTTGTGAAAGATTTGGTGAAGTGGTAAAATAGGATGTGTGGTGGTTGTGAGGCGCTATGCAAATGTGAAAGTCACAAGATGGGGACTTTCAATAGAGCTCGTTAGCTTGTAGTCCTAAAACCCAGAAATGAGTTACCTCTGGTTCGTTCAGCTATTCCTATGGGGAAAGAATAGGGTTTTGGTAGAAGAAGAAAAAACATCTCCTGAGCCTGTGTTTACCACAGACCTTATTGATGATCTCATAGAACAAAACACATATCCTAAACCTGTTTACCACAGACCTTATTAGGATGATAACACAACTACATTAATATTCCCATAGGATTTGTCCAACAAACCATGGCAGAGTTAGTGCCTACAAAAAAAAACGGCATTAATATTGCTCTCAATAGACCTAAGGTATGTCAAGGGAACTGTAGCCTACTGTTCATCTGGGTTAAATGTAAACTGAAATCTGGACACTGACTCTAGGTCTCACATAGCCTTCATATTTACTCCTGCAGAATTAAGCATTTCTTGCATTAAAATTATACATCAAATGTAGGCAACAGTTTTACTCTGGAACAGATATATGGAGAAGTATGATTTATTTTCAGCATCTTGAGAGAATGCGAATGCACAGGTAGATACCATCTGTAGAGGTGCTATTTCAGCATCATATTTGATAGTATTTCAACCACGTGAAATATGCATCCAAGCCGAACTGAGATCTTATCAAACATGTTAGGTTGTTTTCAAAGCTTTTTATGTCCTTACAACCGGTCAAACTGACGTCATTGCACAGAAAATCTTTCCAGTTATCTGTTGGTTATTGCAGTTTCTCCCCATCCCTAAACGTCTTTGCTCCGTGACAGAAGCAGTGACGACTTAACCGATGACAACTACAGTGACAGTGACACATTATTTTGTTTGTTTTGGAGCTGTACTCCAGCACTTTGGATTTGAAATGATTCAATGACTATGAGGTTAAAGTGCAGACTGTCCGCTTTAATTTGAGGGTATTTACATCCAAACCATGTGGACGGTTTAGAAAATACAGCACTTTTTGTACATAGTAACCCCATTTTAGTAGTATTTTGACAAATTCACTTATGTGTATTAACGTAGTCAAAAGTGTTGTATTTGGTCCCATATGCCTAGCACACAATGACTACATCAAGCTTGTGACTCTCTTTGTTTTGGTTGGGTTTCATATTATTTTGTGCCCAACAGAAATTATTGGTAAATAATGTATTGTGTCATTTTAGAGTCACTTTCACTGTAAATAAGAATGTAATATGTTTCTACATTAATGTGGATGCTACTATGATTGTTGATAATCCTGAAAGAATCATTAATAATTATGAGTGAGACGTTATGAGTGAGAAGTTACAGACGCACAAACATAATACCCCCTAAATCAGGCAACAACAAAAAATCCTGCACCCCCTATCCAAAAATCTTTCTGCCATCTCTGACTGTAGACTACAGCGTATGATCTAGGTTAGGGTCGGTCGGGTGCGGGCCTCAGATTTTTAAAACTTTATCACACATAATTGGGCGGTTGTGGATGGGTGTTAGCAATTGCGGGCGGGTGAACAAACAGCTGCCCTCATGCACCACTAGTCGCAGCCTCGGTTTCACAGATACTGCAAGATAATGGAGTGGAATGGAATATTTGCAGATAAGTCCCAAAATATGTCAATTGAACAAATACATGGTAATGAGCCACACACATACAGTTATTTAGATTGCTGTCACTTTTCTCTCTATGAACAATCCCCTCAGTTTTGTAAAGGATCTAGTCCGGCAATTCTTAGTCACCCTATGACTGTGCCTGTGTTCTATGGGCTGCTGTGGGACCATGTGGTTGCAGTCCCTCTTTCTCCTCTCACCGTGGGGCAACAGGCTGGTGGAAAGGGCAGTGCAGGGGGGGGGGGGGGGGGGGGTTTGTCCAATGTTAAGGTCCAGGTTCAGGCGAAGTTCATTTGAGATGCTCCCTTCTCTTCGCCCTGGTTGCGGAGCCAGGTGGCAGAGGTCAGAGGTTAGACTCAGTTCAGAAACTCCTGACCCCACCGTGACTCCATGCTGGCCTGATTGTGTGCAGCTCTACACTGGACTTTCTTAGCAGCCTCTGTGTCCTGGCCCCTATAAACCTGTGGGAGTCAGTAATAAGTGGAAGGAAGCTTGGGGGAACTATTAAACCAGTGCACAGAAAAAGACTGGCATTGTTGCCCCCCTAAGGGAGGAGGCATGGATTTATGAGGCAAAGCCTGATTGGGTTGTAAACTTGAGGAGGCGGGATCAGAGAGTACTCATGGACAACACTAGTCTTCCTCAGCCTATTCACATCCCAGGATGCCTCAGTGCATGGAGTGGGCAGGGGTGATGTGGGGGTCAAGGGGCTGTAGAGTGTGGAGTGTGGAGGGGGGCTGAGGCAAGGCTCCATGAGCTTGTAAACGCTGTGACAGGGGTGGGAATCCAGAGACCCTCATTCAGGGACCAAAACACAGTTCAGAGGGCAAATAGCTGAGTTAGCAACAGCTGTTTTCACCACTACACAGTAGATGAAGTCCTAATCTTGCCACTACTCAAACTCTCCTAAAACAGCAGAGAAGGGGAATGTAAAAATGGAGGAATTTAGCAGCTGTGATCTCTCTCGTTCCTTGTAAATGCTTTCCCCGTCATCTCTGTGAACCTGTAAAAGGCGGATCAATATTTACTAATGTCAAGCTGGTTTATTTTAATATGGATGTGCTTTCTTGTAGATAATTGCTGTATATGTGGAATTTAATAGTCATATTGTCTCAACTTGTTAGAGATGAGAAAGTATGGTTAATGATGTTTATTGAAAATGTGGAAAAGTGGTTGTCCCTCCCTGATGGGAAAGTGTTTACAACCATGAGCTTGTCTATGGGTGGGTGTCTCATGTGTCACTCACAGCAGCAGGGATGGCTCCACCCCCTGGTCACCTCTAGTCTGACCTGCCTCTGTCCCAGGCTCCAACCCCCCACACCCTCACCATACCTACTCTGTCCAAGGGACACAGTTGACCAATCACTGCTGATTCTGCCATTTCGGAGGTTATCAGTCGCTTGGAGTGGCTCCCTTTGTCCTATTGTCAGTCATTAGCAGCTGTCCATTCACTACAGTGGAAGGAGGACTTTCATTGTTCAACTTTGCCCTGAGAGGGTGCCAGTGACTCGTCGGTTTTTCACATTGATCATTACATTATCTCTCATTGTAGCTACTTCAATACCACTTAGATGACTGAACATATTTAATTTGGCAAAATCAATGATTAGGATGAAATGCAATGTAGTTTTCATTGGTAACAGCAAAAAGATACAGTTACTAGTGAACGTTTACACATTCCCTTGCACAGTTGTCACATTTTGCTGCCTTCAAATGTAATCTGAAAAGGGATTAAATTCTACCAACTCTGCACAACTCTTAGGGTGACATACACTGAGTGCACAAAACATTAGGAACACCTTCTTAATTTCGAGTTGCACCCCCTTTTGCCCTCATAACAGCCTCAATTCATCGGGGCAGGGACTACAAGGGGTCGAAAGCGCTCCACAGGGATGCTGGCCCATGTTGACTCCAATGCTTCCCACAGTAGTGGCAAGCTGGCTGGATGTCCTTTGGGTGGTGGACCATTCTTGATACACACAGGAAACTGTTGAGTGTGAAAAACACAGCAGTGTTGCAGTTCTTGACACACTCAAATCGGTGTGCTGGTTTTTAATATTTTGTCTTGGAGTCCAGAGTGGCGCCAGCGGTCCAAGCCACTGCATCACAGTGCTAGAGGCATCACTACAGCTCCAGAGTGCTCCAGGTTCGATCTGGGTGACCCACGAGGCGGCGCACAATTGGCCTATCATTGTCCGGTTTAGGGGAGGATTTGGCCGGCTGGGATGTCCTTGTCCCATCTCGCTCTAGCGACTCCTTGTGGTCGGCCGAGCACATGCACGCTGACTTCAGGTCTTCCCGGGTTAATCGAGCAGTGTGTCGAGAAGCAGTGCGGCTTGGTGGGGTCGTGTTTCGGAGGATGCATGGCTCTCGGTATTCGTCTCTCCCGAGTCCGCACGGGAGTTGCAGCGATGGGACAAGACTAACTACCAATTGGATACCACAAAATTGGGAGAAAAAAGGGGTAAATAAAAAACCATATGGTATATATTTTGTACTTGCCCATTCACCCTCCATGTCTCAATTGTCTCAAAGCTTCAAAATCCTTCTTTAACCTGTCTCCTCCCCTTCATCTACACTGATTGAAGTGGATGTAACAGGTGACATCAATAAGGGATCATAGCTTTCACCTGGATTCACCTGGTCCCTCGATGTCAATGAAAGACATAATGTTTTGAACACAGTGTATAGCCATTGTTTTTGTCAAAAATTGCCCAAGCTCAGTAAATTTGGTTGGAAATCATTGATGGAGAGCAATATTCAAACCAGATTTAAGGCAGAGACTGGACCACTCAGGAATACTCAACACCTATTGGAAAGCCATTCTGGTGTGGCTTTGGCATTAAAATGTATGTAATTGTCCCACTGAAAAATAAAACTCTCCCACGGTTATCTATTCAGAAGACTTGAGGCAGGTTTTCCTCTAAATTTTGACAAACTGACAAACTCCCCAGTTCCTGACGGTGACAAGCATACACATAACGTGATGCTGCCACCATCTGCCTGAAAATCAGAGACAAGATGTTAATATTACTGTCCATCAATGATTCCCAACCAAATTTACTGAGCTTGAGCCCATTTTGGCATGTGTTGCCCTAAGAGTTGTGCAGAGTTGGTAGAATCTTATTCAAAACTATTTACAAAGGTGCTTCCACCAAGTATTCACTCTGTGAAGACATACCTAATCAAGAGATCTTCATGTTTTACTTGTTCTTACTTAGAAAATGTTCTATACTTTTTCTTTCACTTTAAAAATGTGGAGCAGGTTGTGTAGATCTGTAGGGGGAAAAAAATCTAATTTAATCCGCTTTTAGATTTTATTTTAAGGCAGCAAAACGTGACAACTGGGCAAGGGTGGTGTAGACTTTCACTAGGAACTGTATGTAGGATCAGTAGTGTCTCTGTATACTTGTCCTCCCTGAAGACAAGAAGACATTATGAAAGATCCCTGAACCTCAAAGGGACAGATGTTCTTAGTTTTAAGTCTGCAAGACAGCGTCTCTGAGGATTTAGGTATCACCCTGACAGTGTATTTCAGTAAGACCTACCTATTCATGTCTCAACTTAACCTCAGCTGCCAGTCCCGTCAGCTCACTGTACCATCTCAGCGGTTTCCACAGATACTTGTGTTTGTATGGTGATGTCAGCACCCGGTACACGCGTGACTAGTTGGATTATGAGTGAGCGGTGTCGGCGTGTGGGATGTTGTGTTGCAGCTTAGACCTGAGTGGTTCTTCTACTCTCAGAGCAGGGGGCTCTGAGACAATGCTGACGTCAGGATCTGCGACTGGGGTTTTGTGTCCATTTCATTGTTGTTTTGTTGCGTCGTTGGCTTTTGTCACTCATCAACCCCTCAATGGTCAAACGGGACATCACGGCTCAGGAACAGCTAGAAGATGCACTACTAATTCACAGCCTCAATTCAAACAACACATTATTTCACGACATAATACTACTATGTGTGATTCATTATTTCCGTTCAATTTTTAGGTGGGCATAAAAAAACATTATTTTGTTATCCACCTTCTTGATTTATAGTGCATTGGGTTGAATGCATTACACGGCCTGTCCACCCTTGGTAATGTGCAGTTGTAGCCACAAGGGGGTAGTAGTCACGTAGTATTGTTTTCACAGGATCTACTTTATGACTTCCAGTTGTAGGTTGGACTCAGTGAACTCAAAACTCATATGGAAATACTTGGCCTCGTCCCAATATTTGCTTTTTTCATTGTCCTCACATAACTGGGCGAAAAGTTTGACGCGCGTTTCGAAAAGTCATTTAAGAACAGATGTTTTTTCATTCCCATATGTCTACGTCATATCAGAATGCGGCCTTTACTGTTGTTTCAGATTCATTCCTTTATTCATTTGAATTACATCCCTGCGTGAAATGGAGTTGATTATACAGTGAGGAAGGACAGATGCTTGAGCAGTGCATTTTCAGGTTTGAAATCTGTGTGTGCTGAAAAGAGACTGAAAGAGTAAGTGAAAGTATAAAATGTACCTCTGGGAATTTGACTTTCTTTACTTTTGTGTTGTTTTGTTGTTGTTGTTGCATTTGATTGTCAATGGTCTATTTTTCCTCTGACACAGAGATCACACGTTATCTTTAAAACATATTCATTTTCTATTAAAGTTGTCTACAAGTGCATCGTAATTTAAATAATGTTTCTTTGTCAATGCTTGTGTTAGCCATTTTACATTTGAGTCATTTAGCAGATACTCTTATCCAGAGCGATTTACAGTAGCAATTAGGGTTAAGTGCCTTAGGGCACATCGGCAGATTTTTCACATAGTTGGCTCAGGAATTCAAACCAGCAACCTTTCGGTTACTGGCCCAATGCTCTTAACCGCTAGGCTATTCAGCAGTCTTGGTATATTTGTGAAGTGTCCAAGTGCTGTCCCATCTCTTCATTTTCACCTTTAATCATTTATGATCATCCCAGATTTGATTCATTCCCCATTTCGCTTGATGCAACTTGCCTTGGCGTAAAACGCGGGTTCAAGCCTTCAGAGTGTTTCAAGGTCACCCAGAAGTGGGCCAAGCTGTTCCCGGTGTCAGTCCCTATAACTTCACCGTGTGTGATGACAAAGCCGAGCTCCAGCGGAATAAACATGCAGGTCTTTGTGTGGGTGACTAATGTATGTCACAAACAGCCCCTTCTGAGTAGAGAGTCTCTTTGCAGTACACCAGCCTCCAAGGACTTACAGTCTCAAAGAAATCTGGGAATGATGTTGTGAAGACCGTGCATTTGCTGTAATTGTTGTGTGTAATGTGTATCCTCATGTTTTAAAACAGTGAGAGGCATTTTAGTTTCAATAAATAATTTTCTATACCGTTAGCAGGGTATATGACAGGCCATGATTGTAAATAAGAATTTGTTCTTAATTGACCTGCCTGTTAAAATAAAGTTACATGACAAAATATTAAAAATGAAGGTGGACAGAGTGACAGAATCTACTGTAGTTGCGATACTGGTGTGCTGTGTGTTTTTAAGAAGCTAGTTCAGAGACAGGGGAAACCCAGGCCCGTTTTCATTGTTCCCTCAGACTCTTTCCCACTGTAAAAAGGATAAAACATGCATTAAGTCTGGCCTGGCTGAAAAACGCCAATGTGTTGGAAATTTCCCAGCATGTTAACATAACCTTACAGGGCCATTACTGACAGATTATTTCCATATGTCTGTATCTCCTCCAATTACAGAAAAGGCCAAATTAACTTTCCAAAAATCAAGCGTGCTGATTGTTTCACTTTTTATTTAAGGTCAATTTGAACCGAAACTGAAAAATGTGTGAAAATGTGTTGTTCCACCCCTGTGATTGTTCTTGCCACATCTGCTGAGTTGAAACTCTATTTCAGGCTCTGTTGTTTTGGCATAAAGAAAGCGTGAACACTCCCAGCTGTTTGGTGAGCGCTTCAGCCGGCCTTCCAATACTGGAGCTCTCTTCTTGACCACAGGTCTCCTCTGAAAAAAGGAGATTCTTTATTTCTAAGCAACTAAATAAAGGGTACATAAAAAAAAAGGAAGTGAAAGGACAACTAAACAGTTCATCCTGTGACACAGGGTGTCGCTGTCCTCAGCTTCCCGTAACAGAAGGGGAAATCATTCTGAAATAAAAGGTACTGTGAAAACGTGCACTGATCTTATGATGAGAAGATTATGAGTCACTTCGCCAAAACACATGATCTACCATAACAACCCAGGGAAATGGAATTACATTGCCTTGCAAAAGTATTCAGACCCCTTGGATTTCTTCACATTTTATTGTGTTAGAAAGTGGGATTTAAAATGGATTTAATTGTCTTTTTCTTGTCAACGATCTACACCAAATATTTTTTTTATGTCAAAGTGAGAGATATTTAAAAAATCATAACTAAAATATAGTCGATGAATAAGTATTCAGCCCCTAAATTAGTTGAGGAGTAAAATGTGGCTTAACACATCACATAAGTTACATTGACTCAGTATGTGTGGAAAAAATAGTGGTTGACATACCCGTCCTCTGTCCCCCATACATACAACATAAACTCAGCAAAAAAAGAAACGTCCTCTCACTGTCAACTGCGTTTATTTTCAGCAAAATTGTGTTTTGATTGAAATTGAACATGACAAGATTCAACAACTGAGACATAAACTGAAACAAGTTCCACAGACATGTGACTAACAGAAATGGAAAAATGTGTCCCTGAACAAAGTGGGGGATCAAAATCAAAAATGACAGTCAGTATCTGGCAGAGGTCGACCGATTAATCGGAATGGCCAATTAATTAGGTCCGATTTCAAGTTTTCATAACAATCAGTAATCTGCATTTTTGGACAGCAGGCTGACTACATGTTACGCGAGTACAGCAAGGAGCCAATGTAAGGTACTAGCTAGCATTAAACGTATCTTATAAAAAACAATCAATCTTAACATAATCACTATTTAACTACACATGGTTGATGATATTACTAGTTTATAAAGCTTGTCCTGCTTTGCATATAATCGATGCGGTGCCCATTAATTTATCATTGAATCATAACCTACTTCGCCACCTGTTAGATAAAATACGGAACGGTTCCGTATTTCACTGAAAGAATAAACATTTTGTTTTCGGAATGATAGTTTCCGGATTTGACCATATTACTGACCTAAGGCTCGTATTTCTGTGTGTTATTATAATTAAGTCTATGATTTGATAGAGCAGTCTGACTGAGCGGTGGTAGGCAGCAGCAGGCTCGTAAGCATTCATTCAAACAGCACTTTACTGCATTTGCCAGCAGCTCTTCACAATGCTTCAAGCATTGCGCTGTTTATGACATCAAGCCTATCAACTTCCGAGATTAGGTGGGCAATACTAAAGTGCCTATTAGAACATCCAATAGTCAAAGGTATATGAAATACAAATGGTATAGAGAGAAATAGTCCTATAATAACTGCAACCTAAAACTCCTTACCTGAGAATATTGAAGACTCATGTTAAAAGCAACCACCAGATTTCATATGTTCTCATTTTCTGAGCAAGGAACTTAAACGTTAGCTTTTTTACATGGCACATATTGCACTTTTACTTTCTTCTCCAACACTTTGTTTTTACATTATTTAAACCAAATTGAACATGTTTCATTATTTATTTGAGACTAAATTGAGTTTATTGATGTATTATATTAAGTTAAAATAAAAGTGTACATTGTTCATTCAGTATTGTTGTAATTGTCATTATTACAAATATATATATATGAAAATCGGCCGATTAATCAGTATCGGCTTTATTTGGTCCTCCAATTATCGGTATCAGTGTTGAAAAATCATAATCAGTCGACCTCTAGTATCTAGTGTGGCCACCAGCTGCATTAAGTACTGCAGTGCATCTCCTCCTCATGGACTGCACCAGATTTGCCCGTTCTTGCTGTGAGTGTTACCCCACTCTTCCACCAAGGCACCTGCAGTTCCCGGACATTTCTGGGGGGAATGGCACTAGCCCTCACCCTCCGATCCAACAGGTCCCAGATGTGCTCAATGGGATTGAGATCCGGGCTCTTTGCTGGCTATAGCAGAACACTGACATATCTGTCTTGCAGGAAATCACGCACAGAATGAGCAGTATGGCTGGTGGCGTTGGCATGCTGGAGGGTCATGTCAGGATGAGCCTGCAGGAAGGGTACCACATAAGGGAGGAGGATGTCTTCCCTGTAACGCACAGCGTTGAGATTGCCTGCAATGACAACAAGCTCAGTCCGATGATGCTGTGACACACTGCCCCAGACCATAACGACCCTCCACCTCCAAATCGATCCCGCTCCTGAGTACAGGCCTCGGTGTAACGCTCATTCTTTCGACGATAAACGCGAATCCAACCATCACCCCTGATGAGACAAAACCGCAACTCGTCAGGGAAGAGCACATTTTGCCAGTCCTGTCTGGTCCAGCGACGGTGGGTTTGTGCCCGTTGTTTCTGGTGAGGACCTGCCTTACAACAGGCCTACAAGCCCTCAGTCCAGCCTCTCTTAGCCTATTGCGGACAGTCTGAGCACTGATGGAGGGATTGTGCGTTCCTGGTGTAACTCGGGCAGTTGTTGTTGCCATCCTGTACCTGTCCTGCAAGTGTGATGTTTGGATGTACCGATCCTGTGCAGGTGTTACACATGGTTTGCCACTGCGAGAACGATCAGCTGTCTGTCCTGTCTACCTGTAGCGCTGTCTTAGGTGTCTCACAGTACGGACATTGCAATTTATTGCCCTGGCCACATCTGCAGTCCTCATGCCTCCTTGCAGCATGCCTAAGGCACATTCACGCAGATGAGCAGGGACCCTGGGCTTCTTTTTTTTTGTGTTTTTTGTGTGTTTCAAAGTCAGTAGAAAGGCCTCTTTAGTGTCCTAAGTTTTCATAACTGTGACCTTAATTGTCTGTAAGCTGTTCGTGTCTTAATGACTGTTCCACAGGTGCATGTTCATTAATTGTTTATGGTTCATTGAACAAGCATGGGAAGCAGTGTTTAAACCCTTTACAATGAAGATCCTGTGAAGTTTTTGGGGATTTTTACAAATTATCTTTGAAAGACAGGGTCCTGAAAAAGGGATGTTTCTTTTTTTGCTGAGTTTATGTAAGGTCCCTCAGTCAAGTATCACAGATTCAACTACAAAGTCCAGGGAGCTTTTCGAAAGCCTCATAAAGGGCAGTGATTGGTAGATGGGTAACAATAACAAATCAGACATTGACCCTCTCTTTAAGCATGGTCAATTTAATAATTATGCTGTTTTTGATGTATTAAACCACCCAAACACATTAAAGATACAGTCGTCCTTCTGAACTGAGCTGCAGGGAAGGAATTGAACTGCTCATTGGGGATTTTAAAACAGCTACAGAGTTCAATGGCTTTGATCGGAGAAAACTGAGGATGGATCAACAACGTTGTAGTGACTCCACAATAATAACCTAAATGACAGAGTGAAAAGAAGAATACAAGTATACAGAAGAAAGATGTTCCGTCCTGCATGCAACAAGGCACTAAAGTAATACTGCAACGAAATATACTTTTTGGCCTAATTGAAAAGCCTTATGTTTGGGGCAAATCCAACACAACACATCACTGAGTAACTGCCTCCTTTTTTCAAGCATGGTGATGGCTGCATCATGTTATGGGTGTACTTGACATCGGCAAAGATGATTTTTCAGGATTAAAATTATTGGGATGGAGCTAAGCACAGGCAAAATCCTAGAGGAAAACCTGCTTTCCACCAGACTTAGAGATTAATTCACCTTTCAGCAGGACAATAACCTGCAACACAAGGCCAAATCTACACTGGAGTTGCTTACTAAGAATACAGTGAATGTTCCTGAGTGGCCAAGTTACAGTTTTGATTTTACTTGAAATTCTATGGCAAGAAATTAAAATGTATTATTCTTAAAACATTTTTTTGAATTTTTATTTCACTTTGACATTGCACAGCAGTTCCTGTAAATTGTTGACAAAAAAATTACAATTAAATCAATTTGAATTCCACTTTGTAATATATATATTTTTTTTTAAGAAATCCAAGGGGTCTGAATACTTTTGCAAGGCACTGTACATGGTAAGTATAATTACATAGAGTGTGGAATCTTTGCAATGTTGTTTTTACTCCTGGATAGTACAGTAGAGTCTACAGTAGAACATAGAACATTAGTGCTGGCTGTATGTTTACATGTTATCTGTTCTCCTATCCCATCACTCGGGGTGTTTGTACCGCAGTCTGCATTCATTGATCAGTGAGTTGTTCTCATGTAAACCCACCGACAGCAATGAATGTTTATTGCAGCATTAGGAGGTGGACCTCTTAACTAAGTCCAGTATGGGAAGTAACAGAAGATGATGTCTTCATCCCTCTCTTCTTGCCAAGTGTCTCTTTAAAGGTGGCCCTCAGGGTACATTTAACGGTCGATGGTTTTGGACAGATGCTCAAACTCACCGACAGCGTTGAATGTTTACTGAGGGCACCAGGAGAAATGTCTCGTCCTTTAGTTGCCACACTCACATGCCTAGATCAGCAACCACTCTCCTTTGTTCAGCAACCACTACACCACATAATATAGGCTGCTGTTTTCAGGCCAGCAGATATAGGAGGCCACTCATTTCTCTTGGCCAGCATGTTCAATGTGGACGCCCAGTTTGTTACCACCCATGTTGTCGTTGAGTTGCTAATAGATTTTGATGAGGTGCCAGCAGGGGAGGAGAGGAGAGTCATGATGTTGGTTTTCCCGAAATAGTCATTCCTGCAGCTGTGGTGAATACCATAGTCATCTTCCTCTTCTGCTGCTGCTGCGATGAAACTTGTGACTGCTAACAAGACTCTTACCTTACCTAGCCCAGAGCAGCGCCTCTTTCTCCCCCAGCATATTCCATCTCCTCCTCACACACGCTACACATCCCAGTCCCCTGTGCTGTGGGGAGAACAGACGAAGAAAAAGGAAAGAGCCTGAATATAAAATCGAAAACGACACGTCAATCAATCCTCCAAAAATGATCTTGGAGAAATGGAAGCATGTTGTGATGGTTAGCTAAGCGCGTGTTGTAGAGATCCCCCCCCTACAGCATAAACCATTGCACTGTAGCATTGTTAGTAGTTTGACGGCTGTTCCCTTTACCCTGCTCTGAACCCCAGCTCTGTACTGCACGGGGAACACAGCATCTTCCTGTTTCAGCCTCTTTGAGGTTGGAAACTCATGCAGTCATGTTTTATTCATGCCATTTCCCATTCCTCCTCTTAACTGTGTAACATGCAGCAGGGATTTGAGACACTTCTCTTGCTTTTGTTCTTTTTTTGTAATCTTTGGCACACAAATCTGGCATTTAGGATGGGTGGGGAATACAAAAGCCTGGTTCAAATATTATGGAATATAATGCAACTAATTAGTTTTGTTGAGGGTTTTAGAATGTGTCTCGTATAGAGCACTGGATTACAGGCTTCCTGTCTCTGTTAGTTCCATCAAACATGAAATAATGATATAATTGATTGGTTCTCCAGACCTCAGTTTCCTGCGTTAGCTTTGTCTCTACACCTTAAGGCTGCTTGACGAGACCCATGAAATAATAGACTGTTCAGGTCCTTTTGCATTCTGACACAGTTCACTGAGGCATCACTATGCCTTTACTGCAGTATTCTGTTGTCATGTTTCTCACATTCAGTCTAATTTCATATATTCCATGAGCGTTAATATCTGTAGCAAGTTAGCTGATTACAGAGGACTTAACAAAAAATGGTTGGAAAATCATTCTGCTCTTATGTCTGTCCTCAGTGTTCCCCCAGTTTCAAGGTAAGCAGTGATTGTGTTTCAGCCTGGTCAGAGATTCCTAAAATGAATTTGGCATTGGGTTGGCTGTGGTCCCTACCTTCCTTGGCACTTGTACAATTTAGCTGTCTGCCCCAAGACACACAAGGGCTTTTCATTCTGGAATATCTCTTTCCTTTTCCCCTCTATTCATTTGACTGAACTTTTATCCTGTTTGCATGCAGAACACATTGGCAGTCTGACTCAAATCCACACATGCTGTACTTCCTTATGAAATAGTTCTGTCTCAGACCGCCCAGGCTGATATCACTGAAACAATCTGTCATTTTCCCTCGACTTTGCATTAGGGAGCAAGCTGTGAAATTTGAACTGAGAGTTTGGGACCGTTTGTGAGTGTTTGATTGAGTTACCGATAGTGAACCAGTCTGTAGTGTCTGTAGTGAGAGAGCGAGGTAGGGCCACAGAGTGAACTGGATTTACTTTACCACTGTCACTGAACCCACTTGAACCCTGCGGCATCAGCACATTCCAGAGGTCAGAAATGAGAAAGCACACAGTGTACTCTCTGACTGGCTGACGTCACTGTGCTCAAGTCCATCAACAGGATCCAGGATTGTAACGTTACCTATCTCACACTAAGAAACCAGGTCAGACAATCTGTCTTATGAACATTTGATCTAATACAATGTACAGTAGACATGAGGGGACTGTATATATTTCAATATTCCCGAGGACATTTTCTTCTGACTGTGGGAATGTGTTGAAGACATTCTGTCACATACTGTACGCACTCTTAACCTGACACTTTCAACATTCCGGTTCTAAAAATACTCCACCGAGTTTCTTCAGGCATGAGACATGCCCTGACATATACATCACACTACGTGTCTGACTGTCCGCCAGCATTACACAACGACCTGGGACACTGTCATTTAATCTCATAGCTTCTTAACCTTTTATTGCAGTGGGTCACACAGAGTGTTTCTTGGTGGTCTTGAACAAGTCTACTTTGAAACAGAAGTATACACTTCACACACGTTTATGGGCTTAAAAGAAAAGACGATACAACTCCCGTACCGTGTCAGATATAGAGTTGAAATGAATTTAATTTTGAGTTTGCATCCCAATATTACACTTTTTTTTTTTACACCCTTTTCTCCCCAATTTCATGGTATCCAATTGTTTAGTAGTTACTATCTTGTCTCATCGCTACAACTCCCGTACGGGCTCGGGAGAGACGAAGGTCGAAAGCCATGCGTCCTCCGAAACACAACCCAACCAAGCCGCACTGCTTCTTAACACAGCGCACATCCAACACGGAAGCCAGCAACACCAATGTGTCGGAGGAAACACTGTGCTCCTGGCGACCTGGTTAGCGTGCACTGCGCCCGGCCCGCCACAGGAGTCGCTAGTGCGCGATGAAACAAGGATATCCCTACCGGCCAAACCCTCCCTAACCTGGACGACGCTAGGCCAATTGTGTGTCCTAGGAGGCCCCGAATATTACACTTTATATGAATCACAGAAGACTGAAATATATGAAAAACTGTTTGACATAGAAACACCAGATTTGTCAGTATTTTTTAATAAAAAAAAAAATTAATTATGAAATTATGAAAAATATTAATAGCATTCCACCCATGAGGCCACCAGGATCAATTGACTGCAGGAAATGGCTACAGACACATTTAATCACTTCACAGAGTGGTCTGAATTTAGATAGAAAACGCAATCAAATCCAACAAATATGCCTTAATTGCCATGTCAGTCAGAACATGTGAGAACAAGTAAGATCTGACAAATTTTTAACTGGCAGAATTGCAAATCTCTTCTAAATTAACTCATTTTGTATTAGATTTAGTGTTGCAGTGGGGTAGTATCATATTAAGTGTCACGTTATAGTGGAATAATAGTTGATGTCTCCTACAGTTTCGTCTAGCTGCTATGGTATGCATAGTTGTAACGGGAGGGTGTACTATTATATGATATGGTATAATATTCAGAGGCTCAGGTGGAAGAAAGGACCACCCCTGGGTTCCCCAGCGCTGAGGGACTACTACTCTGAGATCTCTCCCAGGCAGAGCGCCAAGCCTCAGTCCGCCACGCCAAGCCTCCAGAACTCTCCACGTGCCACCTCTGACTCTGCCAAGGCTCCGGGTGTTTCATTTCCAACTCTCAGCCCGCCAGCCAGAGCCATTTTTTCTCTTTAATGCCAAAAATCACTGAGTTAACCTTCGATGCTCTCAGGCAGCGCATTCTAACCCTCCATGCGGTCACAGTTAACCTCTTCCTTCACATAAAGGGAAGAGGCTATCTGTGTAAGAAGACAAATAAGGGAGTGTTGTAGTGTTATAGAATGGTACTAAACACTACATCACTCCCCTCGGTCCTTAGTCTGGGCTGTTTGTTATACGGTTCAATATCTATCTCCTCACACATCCACTGCATCTGGTAATCGTTCTCCCTTGTCACACACTCAGACTGCAATGCTTGTTTGTGTAAAACCAGTTGTAAAATGTGTTGGGATCGGACAACATCTCTCTCTCTCTCTCTCTACTGATGAAGTGAGATCACTCCCTCGGTCTGCCATCTCATGTCATCTGTTCACTTTTGACCCCACAGTGGATAGGTTCCTGTCACCTCAGCCTGGTTCTGCTAGAGCGATCCTGAGAAGAATATGACGTCATCGTCGCTCAGATCTGAAGCAGCACTGGCTCGGTTTAATCAAGCTGATGAATATGTTATAAGCTCTTTCATGAGAAGTTTTGAAGATTGCTAACAGAAAAAGGGATGGATCCCCTTATGGGTGTCTACTGGATTTAGCTGTGACATTTCTCTGGTGTCTGCTGTCACGTCTGTCTCATTGGTTAGGTCCACTGGCGCCATAAACACGGGCTTTGTCACAGACCAAAATCCACAAATGTGGTCCTATTATGCATTGTTATCAGAGCTATAGTACGGCCGTACAGTCCAGTTGAAGATGCTTTAGTTATGTGGTTAAAGAACGCATAACCAACATATTCTTCTTAACATACATCCCCCCCCCCTCAAGGTTGACCGCAACAAAAAGTTACACAACATTTGTTTATGGCACATAATCCCTGCTTTAATCTGTTGTGTAGACGCAGTGCAGTCATGGCATCATCTCCAAGCCCAGAGGGTTAGCGTTTCTCCTCTGACGACTGTTTGCACTCACTGCACTCTGGATCACAATAAATAAGGCATGCAGCTGCCCGCCATCTCTCCTCCCCCTCCCTCTATACTCTCCTCCTCCCTCCTCTTCTCCCGCCTGCCTCTCAACCCCCCTGCTGGGGGCGCGAAGGAGGGATGTCTCACATGGTGAGATTTAAAATAGCACGGAGGGGCAGGGAGGAGAGGCACCGCACGACGAAGCAGTGCTGATTTCATATTTCCGTTATCACTAGGAACCAGTGGACTGAGCCAGCATGGGAATGACCTGAATATAGATGGAACTTTCATTTGTCCTGGAGCTGTGCTGCCTTATGGCAGGTATTGACACGCCAAGTCAACCTTTGTTCTCAGTAGAATTCCACATAAGGCACGAGCAGGATGGCCGTGGATGTTGCCAGGAACCCTTTTGTCTTCTCTGCATGTCAGTAGTTCATGTGTGGGCCGTGGCATCTTATCTTCTGATCTTCCTCTAGAAGACAGACACCTAAGTAAAACTCAAGAGGACAAACCCGTGCCCATCCATTAGTGTACGGGACCACTCAGAGAGCTGAGCATCTCTATTCCTCAGGAGTCTGCCTCTGCGTCACAGCGTGAGCCTCGGGCCCTGCAGCACACTGATGACAGTGAGGCCCCCGCCTCCACACAAAGTACACTCTGTCCTGACTACTTAGTCTTTCCCATTCTATGTATGCATAGCAGAGCTTGGGCATGGTCAGGTATTGGCATACCATTTGGCAAGCCAATGCTCAATCAGTGTCACTCATAATACTGATGATTTGATTTCACTAAAGTAGCACATTACAACTCTACAATGTCCTGTGCTGTTAATAAACCTCAATGCTTTCCTATTGGCTCAAAGTACATGTAGCTTTCTGCTGTGGTGTACCAGTCAGTGGAGCAGAGTTGAAAGCATTGATCCAGAGAGTTAGTTAGTTGTATAGAGTCTTAACCCCCCTTCCAGGCAGTGCCTTCCTCTAGCTGCATGAAGAAATCTCAGCTGAATTCATGTCTCCTTTCAGATTTCTAAGAGGCGTTAAACCTTTCTGGATTAAAGTAGGTAAGCTGACAGGCAGAAGATTGTATTAGCTGGTGTGTTGGCACAGCTTAGAATTATTTCCTTCTCGCTGACCTGGTAGACAGCATTGTTGTGTTTTTCCATTTTAAATTACAGCAAAAACATCCGTACTGTTTCTTTCTCTTCCCATGTTTTCTATCGTTCTCTCCCTTTCTCACTCTACCGTTCTCTTCTCTCTCTCTCTCTCTCTCTCTCTCTCTCTCTCTCTCTCTCTCTCTCTCTCTCCATCTCCCTCAAAGCACTGACAGCATACTTCTGTGAACACATAATTTATCATCTGCTAAGCCATGCTGATTATAGAGCTTTCCCCACAGCCCTTATCTGTTGCTGAGCCTGCTTTTCACTCCACAGCTGCCAATTATATCCCGGCCCGGCCGGCTGGCCTGCAAACAGACCTGGTCTGTCAGCCAGCTGCAAACTGATGGAGGGCTTGGAAATACATGTTATAGGCTTACCCGTACACAGGGAATAGAACAGTTATGGTTTGATATCGGGACTTGACCTCAGTGAGTGTTGCATTAGGGTGATAGTTGAATAGCATTACCTTAAACCAGGCGATGGATGCCAGGAGGCCATGGTGATGTGACAGTGCTCGGTTATTAGGAGAAGAGCCTGTGGGGAGGGTATGTATTGCATGCAGATAGCGGCTCCCCGGCCTCTCAGCTGATGTAATGTGACGTTTGATTGTCAGTGTAATGGGAAGAGACGTGCACATCAGAGCAATGTGGGTCAGAGAGGCAGATGACCAGCCTGCAGCCTGTATGAGCTGCCACTGCCTAATCTGCTCTAACACAGCCAGAAGGGACTCCTAATCGACCCTGATATTCACTGAGTCCACATTACGCTCTCTGCTCTCTGGTTCAGCATAGCTGTGGAGGGGGATGGAGCCTCAGTTTGTGACGGACAGCGTTTCCATTATACAAAGATGTATGTTTCCTGATTTATGTTTTCTGATGATATAAGATGTTTCGCTGAGAAATGTTCAGTGGAACAACAAAATTATTCAACTTCAAAGGAAATAATCAAGACCTGATCCAGCCCTTGTTTAACGGCCCACAAACCATTAAAACAGACTGAAACCGTGTAGGAATGGACTAGGAAGTTGAGAATCCTCTCCTTTCCTTCTGTGATCTCCGATCGAGCACAGAGCGATGACAAGAGACCGTTCAGGAAACTAGAATCTCAATTTATATGTTACGCTTAACAAGGCAAGTTCACTTTAAGCATGCCAAATTCAGTTTTCACACTTGAGATGTATCTCATCATCTGGGCTCCTTTTCATTTGATGTAAGAACCACACTGATCGGATCCTTCTCCACGGTCTTACAGGTTTTAAAATATTTGTGAAGAATTCGGAAATGTATATTTGAGAATTCTGTGGTGTTGCAGTAAGATATCTACCGTATGCAGTGTGCTGATGGAGAGTGCCGGATTCCAACATGGTCATCAGGGACAGAGATTGTACTAGCGAGAGAGAGAGAGAGAGAGAGAGAGAGAGGGACGTTTGTAGTGCACATCTGTGGGGTCTTAACAGCCCCGTCATAGCCAGACAGAGGTGACAATGAGGCCTTGAAGTGTGGTGACATTTTATGCTCAGACTGCTTTTTTACAGCTATGGAAAGGCTCTGGAGAATCTGCCACTGCTTCATCAAAGCCAGTAATTTCCTGTCCATTTCAACCCCCATCCCACTACCCTGATTCCATGTCTGCTAATCCCACCCCCGCAAACCCCCTTTCCCCCCTGCCGGCGCCCCTGCTGGCACACCGCCTGCCCGTTCCACTCCACTCTGTGCTATGCTGCCCTGGGCTGGGCTAGGCTATGTGGCTATGTGCTTTGTGTCAGTAGGCTTGCGGCTGAGCATTAACAAAATCCTCATTGTCCAGCGCGGGAGTGGTAACTCGCTGTCTGGTTTTCTATTCAAATCCAGGTAAAGGGGCCTGAGAGATCCAGCCTCATAGCAAAGTCCAGTCCCAGCGCAGGCCAGGCTACAGGGCCGGAGGACAGGTTGCACAAGCTCTCAAACCCTGCACCCAAACACACTCCTATCTCAGCCTCAAAGATCAACAAGTGATAGCGAGTGATTCACAAATGCTTTGACCCTAAGATGTGCAGTTTTAAAAATCTGTTTCGGACTAAAGCGAATACTTTCAATTCATCAATAGTCTTTCATTGATTCCTCTAATTGTTGACGGAGATTGAATGTAACTTCTTGTTGCCAAACTTCCATTGTGGCAACACAGATGTGTATTAGAGTAACAAGACTCTACATGTAAAGGCATCTCAAAGAACTACTTGTACTGGGGCTATATCCTGGGGATGTGGTACACATATGCACACCAAATACTTTTTCTCTGTTGATTCTCCCCAGAGCCATAGCTGTTTTTAACGATGCCTATGGAAGACTGTCTGTCTATAGTCCACAGCTGTGCAGCGATAACGTTTGTTTTTAAAGCTGCTTTTCTAGTGTCATCAAATGACGTGTCCGTATATTATTGTAGTTTCAAAAAAATACTTGTTGTGGTATTTTCACGTTTTTGTCATAATCCGTCTTTAATGTCTGTCCTCCTCTCTGTCACTGTGTTGGTTTGTTCATGGGATTTGGGCAATGTTTTTGGTGTTACTAGTCCCTCTCTCAGACAGCTTTTGTAGTGGATTAAGGGCTTTGGACAAAGCAGACACGACAAACAAGATAGCTGGGGACAGGCTGTATTTCCTGTCACTCAATACATTCCAACTCCTCCAACCCCACCACCACACACACACACACACACACACACACACACACACACACACACACAAGACGCCGGAAAAAAACACCAGCCGTTCTTATAATTACACTCCTCTCTCTCTTCCTCTTTCACTGCTGTTTATAAACCTTCTTGGACATCCTACGTTGCATTTTTTACATCTCAGCCTCCGAGCACGTTACTACTTCCCAGCAGCTATGTTTTTTCTGTGTACAACGAGAGTCAAAGAAAGGGGAGGGGGACGAGAGAGACTCTTTGAAAAGCTAGTCAAAGGTGAAGCATGGTCACCTCTAACCCGGGCCAGGCATCCCCTCCTCCAGCACCCTGAGCAGCAGCTGGCTGCCTATCTCTCTCTGCTCTAATGGCTGACACGGCGGTCTGGATGGGGCTGGACGCTTTTGTCCACAGTTCCTCTCAGTCAAACAACTACTACTGCTACTGGGCGCACCCAACATTCCCAGGGACCAGCGTTATGAAACACACGCAGACATACAGGGAAACGCACAGGGATGCATTCATTCACACACACGCACACGAGCACATACTTAAACACACACACACACACACACACAGACATACTTTGTCTACCGCACACAATCTCTCTCGAACTCGCTCTTTCACACAGACCCTCTGTTTAAAGCACACAAGACAAACTGTACCTCGCACGCATACTCTCCAATGCATACACACACGTTATAATAACCACATACAAGCATGCCCTTTTAAAGACAATCCAATACTTACACAATCCTCTTCTTTATAAACAGTCATATCACCAATAGGTAAGTGGAAATCATAATTGCAGTTCTAGTACACTCAACTAAGCCATCCGTGAGCACATACAATAAGGCTCTCATTCAGAAATAATGCATAGAAGAAGAGCTTAGAAGATTGTGCTAATAAGGCGTATAATGGGGAGAATGTGTTCTATTCAGAGCCACTCAGACATCATGCAGAGGGGAGCGACTGGCACAGTGTGGCCAGAGGTGAATTGTTACAAAATACAGATTGTATATGAATAGATACTCACTGAAATAATAGCGGATAGTTATTCAGTTGAAGTTCTCTGCTTGTCTCCGTCGATGTTGTTGCAGAACGTGGAAAAGTGTATAGGTGGGAGAAAAGGGAAGGAAAAACCCCTCCGTAGCCGGTCGAACAGCCAACTTCCCTCAAGTGCACACGTTGAAAAGTTAGTGTGGAACTGAGGGGAATGGGTTCTTTTCCCTCCCTCCCTCTCTCCCTGCCTCTGTCCCACACACACACACACACACACACACATACTCAAACACATTCACACACGCTGTCCGATCTTCTGATGTCCTGCCCGATCTGTCTGTCTCTCTCCCTCTTTCTCTTTCTCTCTCTTTCACACACACTCTATCTCTCTGTTTTTCCTCCCCGTGTCTCACCCCACTCTCTCTCACTCTGTTGTCCCCCCCCCCACACACACACACACACAGACGCATACAAACATGCATGCACATACACACAGAGGAGCTTGGCTACGCAAGTTATTAAACTGCTCCACATTTAATTGCATGAACTATATATGAACCAGTTGATGGACAGGAGCACATTTAGTCATGTGTTAAAGAGCAAGAGCAGTTATTGGCTGAGACTTTGAGAGCCAGGGGCTAGGGCTCAGTGATTGGGCAGTGTTCAGACCATTGAAAGTAGAGCCCTCTCTATTGAATGGCTACTGGTGTGGGTGGGGCCTGTGTTTGGGTGACAGACTGGCTCTGAAAAATGATCCTGAGAGTTCAGCTACTCTGCCAACCAGAGCAGCCTATGCAGAGAGGAGAGGAGGGGAGAAGTGGGGTGATGTTTAGTATTTGTGAAAGGAAGGAATCTACTCACCAGTAGTTTTATCATCGAAAATATAGTCAGTATTGTTTTTTAATGACACACTTTGGAGTATACAATGAAGAATATAATCTAAAATGTCTTACTCAACTGTTTTGAATAAAAACGTGTAAAATATATTTAGCACCATTGGACGGTACATACAAGAACAATTCTGATCTCATAATAGTTTGAAACGGATTCATTTGAGTCTCCTCGGCTTTTGTCTCGCTTGCCAAGGATGCCGATTTCTCTCTTCGCCACCCAGTAGAGGCCGGCTAAACCCCTAGTGTCCCACAGAGCCTTACATCTACATGTCTCCCTGAGATGCACTAGCTGGATACAGCCCCACACTCCTCCCTTTGTGTGCCTTTCCCCCTCTCTCCATCTCCCCTCTCTCCCCATCTCTACCCAGTGATGACGAAAGGCCGGGCCCGGGAGTGCTGCCAAGCGCTTTCATTCACACCTGATTAGATCACAGTGACCTCGATAACATCACTCTGCTCCACGCCCTGCGCCACACTGGGACACAAGCCTTTTGTTTGGGTTGAGAAAATACTGTGTCTGCACAAATTGACGCTAAATTAGATGGAGGGGATATTAATGTAGAAATGTCTGAAGATGTGAGAGGGGAGAATGTGCACGTTACAGAATAGGTGGATATAATATCTTACAATGGGGGTTATTGTACATTATTTCATGTCATTTCAAGTGGAATGTGTACATGTAGGTATGTTATAAAGGACTGAGGTGGAAATATTGATTCATGGAGCCGGTGACGGCTGAAAATGACTGTCTTTCAATGTTTTTACATTTGGTCAGAGTAGAGGAGAGTTTGGGAGCCATGGCTGTGTGTTCGCGCGTGCGTGTGTGTGTGTGTAGGTGTGTGTTTAGGACACAGGACTGACATCAGTGCCATCTGAGACAACCCTACATCCCGATGACGATGAAAGCTATTTCAGCACAGTGGTTTTATGAGCATGATTGCATCAGTCTATTTTCAGTCACCTACATTAACATATTGGGCGATTCCAAGGCGGCATGGCCCCGCAAATATTTTTGGTATCACAGATTATTCTGGCAATTTTCATATAGAAACCTCATTAGGAGGAAGGATATTTAACATGCTTTTTACATTTACAAGTCGTTTTTGAGAAAATCATGATGAAAGTGGCCATTTTGGGGCCTTTTTAGACTTACTGTATACATGCCTCGTGGTACATGGTACAGACAACATCGTGGTGTCATAATACTCTTTATAGTGTGTTCTAAAATACGGATTATGTCTATATTCTGAAAAAAAATTGCATTCAATTATTCAACATTACAGTGCCCATTTTGATTTTGCTTATTTTTTGGACATATTGTTTGAAAAAATATACTCTTCAAACATATCACATTTCCAGAGTGGGCTCTCTGCTATTTTTAAGGAAGTTATCCATTTTATACATAGAAATGTACATTATTGTTACGCTCGTTGTCGGATGATAAATGACCGGACCAAGGTGCAGCGTGGTAGGTGTACATTCTCTCTTTATTTGAAAACGTAACACCGAGAAAAAACAATGAACACAAACCAAATGTAAAGCTAGTCATGCATAAAGCAACAAACAAAGACAAGATCCCACAAAACCCAAAAGGAAACGGACAACTTATATCTGATTCCCAATCAGAGGCAACGATAGACAGCTGCCTCCGATTGGGAATCAAACACACCAACATAGAAACAGAAAACCTAGAATGCCCACCCTAATACAACCTGACCTAACCAAAAATGGAGAAATAAAAAGGCTCTCTAAGGTCAGGGCGTGACAGTACCCCCCCCCCCCCCCCCCCCCCAAGGTGCGGACTCCGGCCGCAAAACCTGACTCTATAGGAGAGGGTCCGGGTGGGCATCTATCCTCGGTGGCGGCTCCGGTTCGGGACGTAGCTCCCGCTCCGCACGCTGATCCCTCCGCCTCTGTGGAACCGGACCGTGAATCGTTGCCGTAGGAACCGGACCATGGCTCACTTAGGAGGCTCTGGACTGCCGACCGTTGCTGGAGGCTCTGGACTGCCGACCGTTGCTGGAGGCTCTGGACTGCCGACCGTTGCTGGAAGCTCTGGACTGCCGACCGTTGCTGGAGGCTGGAGGCTTCGGACCATGGATCATCACTGGAGGCTTCATACGTGGAGCCAGAACAGGTCTCACCGGAGTGAGGAGACGTACTGGAAGCCTGGTACATGGAGCTACCACAACGCGTCCTGGCTGGATATCCACTTTCGCTCGGTGAGTGTGGAGAGCTGGCACAGGACGCACTGGGCTAAGAAGGCGCACTGGAGGCATAATGCGTAGAGCCAGCGCAGGATATACTGGTCCGTGGAGGCACACTGGAGGTCTGGAGCGTAGAGCTGGCACAACGCGTCCTGACTGAATACCCCCTGTAGCACGGCAAGTGTGGGGAGCTGGCACAGGCCGCACTAGGTTAGGCTGGCGAACTGGGAATACCGTGCGTAGAGCTGGCGCAGGATATCCTGGGCCGAAGAGACGCACCGGAGACCAGGAGCGCTGAGCCGGCACAATCCGTCCTGGCTGAATGCCCACTCTAGCATGGCAAATGCGGGGAGCTTGCACAGAGCGCACCGGGCTGTGGATGCGCACTGAAGGCACGGTGCGCAGAACCGGAAAACGTGGCACTTGAACCGTGACCAACTCCTCATTGTATTTACAGGGAGTTGGTTCTCGTTCACCCCTTAGTTTCGCTCGTTCCGCTCACCAACCCGTGTGCCCCTCCCCCCATTTTTTTTTTGAGGCTGCTTCTCTTGCTTCCGTTCTTGCCGTGACTCCTGGTATCGCCGCCGTTCTTCCCTCGCTGCTTCCGCCTGTTTCCATGGCAGGCTCTCATGCCCTGCCATTACCTCCTCCCATGTCCATGATGTCCTCCACTCCGGGGCACGCTGCTTGGTCCGTGGGTGGTGAGATCTTCTGATACGCTCGTCATCGGATGATAAATGACCGGACCAAGGTGCAGCATGGTAGGCTCTCTAAAGTCAGGGCGTGACAATTCTAGGTCATTAACCTGTTGCGACGAGCAATCCCGTATCCGGGATCGTAATTATAGCCTCAAGCTCATTACCATAACGCAACGTTAACTATTCATGAAAATCGCAAATGAAATGAAATAAATATATTGGCTCTCAAGCTTAGCCTTTTGATAACAACACTGTCATCTCAGATTTTCAAAATATGCTTTTCAACCATAGCAAAACAAGCATTTGTGTAAGAATATTGATAGCTAGCATAGCATTAAGCCTAGCATTCAGCAGGCAACATTTTCACAAAAACAAGAAAAGCATTAAAAAAAAATCATTTACCTTTGAAGAACTTCGGATGTTTTCAATGAGGAGACTCTCAGTTAGATAGCAAATGTTCAGTTTTTCCAAAAAGATGATTTGTGTAGGAGAAATCGCTCCGTTTTGTTCATCACGTTTGGCTAAGAAAAGAAAAAGAAAATTCAGTCATCAAAACGCCGAACTTTTTTCCAAATTAACTCCATAATATCGACAGAAACATGGCAAACGTTGTTTAGAATCAATCCTCAAGGTGTTTTTCACATATCTATTCGATGATAAGTCATTCGTGGCAGTTTGGTTTCTCCTCTGAATCACATGGAAAAATACATGCAGCTGGAGATTACGCACCAATTTCGATGGAGGACACCAGGCGTCGGACACCTGGTAAATGTAGTCTCTTATGGTCAATCTTCCAATGATATGCCTACAAATACGTCACAATGCTGCAGACACCTTGGGGAAACGACAGAAAGTATAGGCTCGTTCCTGGCGCATTCACAGCCATATAAGGAGACATTGGAACACAGCGCCTAAAAATCTGGCTCACTTCCTGTTTGAAGTTTAATCTTGGTTTCGCCTGTAGCATTAGTTCTGTGGCATTCACAGACAATATCTGTGCAGTTTTGGAAACGTCAGAGTGTTTTCTTTCCAAAGCTGTCAATTATATGCATATTCGAGCATCTTTTCGTGACAAAATGTCTTGTTTAAAACGGGAACGTTTTTCATCCAAAAATGAAATACTGCCCCCAGAGGTTCAAGAGGTTAACCAATCACAGCCCTCCTGTAGGATTGCACATTCAGCAAATCACCAGCAAAGGGACTTCCCTTTGAATCCATTTTCACATTCACTGTGTTGGCGGTGCTCATGTGTGGTTTCCAGGTGTTTGATTCTATTCCATTTGCTCCGTTCCAGCCATTATTATGCCATTATGAGTCCTCCCCTCAGCATCCTCCACTGGTGTCATACACGGTTCACGGACCATTGGGTCTTACAGGAGGCTCGTATATGTCTAAAAAGTACCTAAAATGGCCACTTTCAACATGACTTTCCCAATAATGGTTTGTGTTACAAACGTAAAAACATATCAAACATCCTTCCTTCCAGTGAAGTTGCTATGTGACGATTTGCCAGAACATTCAGAGATATTTTTGGCCGATGCTGGTATGGAATTGGACGATATTTTCATCTACATGGATATAACTACACCTCTGTTTGCTATTCATCAATGTTTCTCTTATATCTTCCTCTGATGAGCTAGTGTGATTTCCACATGTTCAGAGAACCTCTGGTACAGAGCTGAGGCATGGGGGCCGATGGGAGGGGGAGGGGGAGCACGTCATGCAGCTGTGCTTCTGATGACAGGCCTGTCCTCGACCTGCCCTCCATCAGACTAAACACAGACCTGGACAGGCTCTCTGTGCTGCCTGGCCCTAGCTGCTTACTGCCACACGCCATCCTACAGCTCACACGGAACCTACGGAATAGTACAAAAACACGCTATCGTGAGCACGCACACACACACGCTCGCATTCACACCCGCACACCCACAAACACACACATAGGGACGATACCAGTATTACTAATTTTTTAAAATCCATTTAAAAAACGTAAACACAAATCAGACCAGACTGACTATTAGGTCCTTTAAAAACCTGCTGTATGTAAAATATTGTGTGCTTTGGGTTCGAGCCCAGGCTCCTTTGCAGCCGTCCGCGACCGGAGGCCCATGGGGTGGCGCACACTTGGTCCAGCGTAGTCCGGGTTAGGGTTTGGGTTTGGGGGGTTTGGCCGGCAGGGATATCCTTGTCTCATCGTGCACTAGCGACTCCTGTGGCGGGCCGGGCACAGTGCACGCTGACCAGGTCGCCAGGTGTACGGTGTTTCCTTCGACACATTGGTGCTCCTGGAGTTGCAGCGATGAGACAAGACTGTAATTGGATACCAAGAAATTGGGGAGATAAAAGGGGGTTAAAAATATATATATATTGTGTGCTTTAGCTTGGAAAATAAATACATGTAACTCTGGAAGACGACATGATGATGTTTGCTTCCAACATTAGGGCTGTTTTCCTAAAGAAGTTTCCTTGCCACGATACTAACGAGTATCGCAACACTGGTAGTAGTCACTTTAATAACTCTACCTACATGTACATTTCTACCTCAATTACCTCGACTAACCGGTGACCCCACAAATTGACTCTGTACCGGTACCCCCTGTATATAGTCTCGCTATTGTTATTTTACTGCTGCTCTTTAATTACTTGTTCCTTTTATTTGTTATTCTTATTTGTATTTTTAAACTGCATTGTTGGTTAGGGGCTTGTAAGCAAGCATTTCACTGTTGTATTCGGCGCATGTGACTCATAACATTTGATTTGATTTAATTTAGTATCGTCCCTGCCCTATACACAGACACACACACACACTCCCAATGAACACACACACACACACACAAACACACAGTCTCATGTTTTATGGGGATGCTCTGTTCATCATGTCTTCTTTGATACATCAAAGCATTTTTTTGTGGGTGTGGATGTGGGGATATGGGTTAGAGAGTGCTGCTGGATCACACATTGCCCATTTTGCATCACACTGAGTTGTGTGTTTCAGGGAAAGGTGCAGTGCCTCCTGTTGAGGTTCAAATAGTGGACGTGTCCTCTGTGTATTCATTGGCCATCTGAATGGATGGTCCCAGCAGGGTTTTGTGACCGTAGCAGATCTGAGAGAGTCATGCCTGCCCTTTCTGGGCCACGGGGAAACTAGGTCACTGGGCTGTCAGTTGTGGTAGTGCATGCATGCATGTGCACGTGTGTGTGTGTGTTTAAAGTTGTAAAATAGGGCTTTTACATAAGAGTGGGATGTGTTCAACAGATATGCAGTACCACTGTTGCAGAGATTCTCTCACACTGCAGTACAATGAGACAGACAGAGACTTGGTTGAGATCCCTAACAACGTCAGAAAGGCAGGCTCTAATTATCATAGTCAGTGTGCAGCGTGTAGAGAGAGTGGAGGAGATTAGATGCTTCTGGCCTTTTGAAGTATATTCTCCAGTCATTGTGTGATGGCAAACTCCATCATGTATTTGAGGCAGCACTGATAAGGGGCATCTGTTATAATTGCAGTGGCATTAAAAACCCTCGTGAGAAATAATATAAAACTATCTCCTCTCCTTGTTCAAATGAAAACGTTTCCCGCATTTCCAGTAAGTGTCATTAATGTGTGTTATTGTAAATCCAAAGAGGCCGGCATAACAATGAGCACATAGTTATAGGAATGCATTTCCAAATACCCTATATATACAAAAGTATGTGGACATCCCTTCAAATTAGTGGATTTGGCTATTTCAGCCACACCCATTGCTGACAGGTGTGTAAAATCAAGCACACAGCCATGCAATCTTCATAGACAAACATTGGCAGTAGAATGCTCTTACTGAAGAGCTCAGTGACTTTCAATGTGGCGCCATCAGAGGATGCCACCTTTCCAACAAGTCAGTTTGTCAAATTTCTGCCCTGCTAGAACTGCCCCGGTCAACTGTGCTGTTATTGTGAAGTGGAACGTCTAGAAACAACTATGGCCCGGCCGCGAAGTGGTAGGCCCCACAAGCTCACAGAACAGGACCACCGAGTGCTGAAGCGCATAGCGTGTAAAAATTGTCTGTCCTCGGTTGCAACACTCACTACTGAGTTCCAAACTGCCTCTGGAAGCAACTTCAGCACAGGAACCGTTCATCGGAGCTTCATGAAATGGGTTTGGAGCAGTGGAAACGCGTTCTCTGGGGTGAAGAATCACGCCTCACCATCTGGCAGTCAGATGAACAAATCTGGGCTTGGCGGTTGCCAGGAGAACACTACCTGCCCCAATGCATAGTGCCAACTGTAGAGTTTGGTGGAGGAGGAATAATGGTCAGGTGCTGTTTTTCATGGTTTAAGCTAGGCCCCTTAGTTCCAGTGAAGGAAATCGTAACACTACAGCATACAATGACATTCTAGACAATTCTGTGCTTCCAACTTTGTTGCAACAGTTTCGGAAAGGCCCTTTCCTGTTTCAACATGACAATGCCCCCGTGCACAAAGCGAGGTCCATGCAGAACTGTTTTTTTTTTTTAGATCGGTGTGGAAGAACTTGACTGGCCTGCACAGAACCATGACCTCAACCCTATCGAACACCTTTAGGATGAATTGGAACACCGACTTCGTGCCCTACCTCACTAATGTTCCTGTGGCTGAATTGAAGCAAGTCCCCACAGCAATGTTCCAACATCTAGTGGAAAGCCTTTTCAGAAGAGTGGAGGCTGTTATAGCAGCAAAGGGGGAACCAACTCCATATTAATGCCCATGATTTTGGAATGAGATGTTCGACGAGGAAGTGTGTACATTTGGTCATGTAGTGTATAACATGTAAAAGTCACAGTCCATAATCTGTCCGTTTTCATAGATCCCTTTTACACTTCAGCAACTATTTCACCAGAGTGGTTAAATAATTGTTGGTGTTTTGAGGGTTTGATTGGATAGTTTTTAATCTAACCCCTTGTTTTGTCTCATTTCTCACTTGTTTGGTAACTAACTATCTTTGAGTCAATTTAGTAATAGTCACTAGCCCTCTCTTGGAATGGGAGTTGAAGGAGAAGACTTGTCTCGGAGGATGTTGATATTAGTGCAGTGATCGACCTTCACAGTGTTAAAAACGGAGCAGGGCTCAAATTGCAGGGCTGGATGTCGAAGTGGTGCAACCATTTGATCTCCTGTGTTGGTGTGTGCTGCTCGGCTCTTTGAACTTCACTTTGGACTGTTGGCTTCTTATGATTGGCTGGGGTTGGGTGTCAGGATAGGGCTTCTCTATGAGTCCTGGCCTGGTGCGTTCACTCACAGTGGGGTGAACGGGGGCACAGGGAGAGGACTTCCCCCCACCCTCCAGGACCCAAGTGGGGTCAGGGTAACTGAACGTCCCCAGGGGCCCGAGGGGAGCACCATGACAGGATGTCCCTGAAGAGCTGTGGTGACAGGCATTTAGCCCTCAGATCCTGTTGCAGGGTGTTGTTGATGTGCAACAGAGCAGCGCCAGACCAAACACTGCAGACCTCACAGAGGTGTCTGAACATGCCCGGCCTGCCCTAGGACATGTACTCACTCCCCACTCATCCAACCCCTACCATACTTACTTACTCTGGCCCTATACCTGACTTACCCTGGCCCCATACCTGCCTTACTCGGACCCTTTACCTGACTTACTTACTCTGGCTCCAAATCAAATCAAAGTGTATTTGTCACATGCGCTGAATACAACCTCGCCCCACACCTGACTTACTCTGGCCCTACACCTGACTTACTCTCGCCCCACACCTGACTTACTCTGGCCCTACACCTGACTTACTCTGGCCCTACACCTGACTTACTCATGCCCCACACCTGACTTACTCACGCCCCACACCTGACTTACTCTGGCCCTACACCTGACTTACTCACGCCCCACACCTGACTTACTCACGCCCCACACCTGACTTACTCTGGCCCTACACCTGACTTACTCACGCCCCACACCTGACTTACTCACGCCCCACACCTGATTTACTCTGGCCCTACACCTGACTTACTCTCGCCCCACACCTGACTTACTCTGGCCCTACACCTGACTTACTCTGGCCCTACACCTGACTTACTCTGGCCCTACACCTAACTTACTCTGCCCCCACACCTGACTTACTCTCGCCCCATACCTGACTTACTCTGGACCCACACCTGACTTACTCTGGCCCCATACCTGACTTACTCTCGCCCCACACCTGACTTACTCTCGCCCCACACCTGACTTAGTCTCGCCCCACACCTGACTTAGTCTGGCCCCACACCTGACTTACGTCTGGCCCCACACCTGACTTACTTCTGGCCCCACACCTGACTTACTTCTGGCCCCACACCTGACTTAGTCTGGCCCCACACCTGACTTAGTCTGGCCCCACACCTGACTTAGTCTGGCCCCACACCTGACTTACTCTGACCCCGCACCTGACTTATTCTGGCCCTACACCTGACTTACTCTGGCCCTATACCTGCCTTATTCTGAGCCCATACCTGATCCACAGCATACACACTTAACATCCCTTCTCCAAATGTGTATAGATATATACAGTGGGGCAAAAAAGTATTTAGTCAGCCACCAATTGTGCAAGTTCTCCCACTTAAAAAGATGAGAGAGGCCTGTAATTTTCATTATAGGTAAACTTCAACTATGACAGACAAAATGAGAAAAAAATCCAGAAAATCACATTGTAGGATTTTTAATGAATTTATTTGCAAATTATGGTGGAAAATAAGTATTTGGTCAATATCAAAAGTTTATCTCAATACTTTGTTATATACCCTTTGTTGGCAATGACAGAGGTCAAACGTTTTCTGTAAGTGTTCACAAGGTTTTCACACACTGTTGCTGGTATTTTGGCCCATTCCTCCATGCAGATCTCCTCTAGAGCAGTGATGTTTTGGGGCTGTTGCTGGGCAACACGGACTTTCAACTCCCTCCAAAGATTTTCTATGGGGTTGAGATCTAGAGACTGGCTAGGCCACTCCAGGACCTTGAAATGCTTCTTACGAAGCCACTCCTTCGTTGCCCGGGCGGTGTGTTTGGGATCATTGTCATGAAAGACCCAGCCACGTTTCATCTTCAATGCCCTTGCTGATGGAAGGAGGTTTTCACTCAAAATCTCACGATACATGGCCCCATTCATTCTTTCCTTTACACGGATCAGCCGTCCTGGTCCCTTTGCAGAAAAACAGCCCCAAAGCATGATGTTTCCATCCCCATGCTTCACAGTAGGTATGGTGTTCTTTGGCTGCAACTCAGCATTCTTTGTCCTCCAAGCACGACGAGTTGAGTTTTTACCAAAAAGTTATATTTTTGTTTCATCTGACCAGATGACGTTCTCCCAATCTTCTTCTGGAACATCCAAATGCTCTCTAGCAAACTTGAGACGGGCCTGGACATGTACTGGCGTAAGCAGGGGGAAACGTCTGGCACTGCAGGATTTGAGTCCCTGGCGGCTTAGTGTGTTACTGATGGTAGGCTTTGTTACTTTGGTCCCAGCTCTCTGCAGGTCATTCACTAGGTCCCCCCGTGTGGTTCTGGGATTTTTGCTCACTGTTCTTGTGATCATTTTGACCCCACGGGGTGAGATCTTGCTTGGAGCCCCAGATCGAGGGAGATTATCAGTGGTCTTGTATGTCTTCCATTTCCTAATAATTGCTCCCACAGTTGAATTCTTCAAACCAAGCTGCTTACCTATTGCAGATTCAGTCTTCCCAGCCTGGTGTAGGTCTACAAATGTTTTCTGGTGTCCTTTGACAGCTCTTTGGTCTTGGCCATAGTGGAGTTTGGAGTGTGACTGTTTGAGGTTGTGGACAGGTGTCTTTTATACTGATAACAAGTTCAAACATGTGCCATTAATACAGGTAACGAGTGGAGGACAGGGGAGCCTCTTAAAGAAGAAGTTACAGGTCTGTGAGAGCCAGAAATCTTGCTTGTTTGTAGGTGACCAAATACTTATTTTCCACCATAATTTGCAAATAAATTCATAAAAAATCCTACAATGTGATTTTCTGGATTTTTTTTCTAATTTTGTCTGTCATAGTTGAAGTGTACCTATCATGACAATTACAGGCCTCTCTCATCTTTTTAAGTGGGAGAACTTGCACAATTGGTGGCTGACTAAATACTTTTTTGCCCCACTGTATATCTAACAGAGCTGAAAAGAACCAAAGCAATATTTTTTACCCCTTCAGCAGCACACATTTAGTCACTGCATGGTTTACATCAGAATGGGAGGAGATATTCTGTCCGGGCTTGCTTCATGTGGTTGAGTCTTCCACTGTGCACATTTAGAGGCCCAAGAAAGGGAAGCCAACCCAACCAATGAAATACACATTCCCTTCACTTTTATGTTTGTAATGAGACGGTTGGTCATTGTGTGAAGTCTTTGTTGGTTCCTGGGGTTATTGTACTGCATTGTGTTACAGAGATCCTCCCCTCATGTAGCCTGTGAATTATTGAGATGGTTTGGGGGAAGCCGGGTGGCTCAACATGAAGAGTATATTTTTAGCCTCTAGTCACTAACTGGAGGTCTGAGAAAGAGGTCTTTAGGGGGGACACTCCCTTTTCTCTCTGTTCTCTCTTCCATACTCACCCCCACTCTTTTATTTCCTTCCAACCCCTCCCATTCTTTTCCTAGCCCTACTCTCATCTCCTCTGGCTTTCTTTCTTTCTCCCTCTTCTCTTTTCCACATCTTTTTACAACTGTTATTTGTTTCACATGAGAGGGGAAAATGAAATAAGTAGTGTTCTGATATCAGAAATATAAATACATCTTGTGATGAAATATTATACTTCATGGTTCAAGGTTTATATGGTCTATAATGGTTCAAGGTTTAGATGAAATATTTCAACACATGGCACGAGGGTGCAGTGAGATGGGTTGGACGATACTTTTCTCGTCAATCATCTTGGGAAAAAAACGTATACTTAAAAACTGAAAATCAACCAGTCCCCCATCGTTAACACAATAGAAAGGTCAAATGCTTCATTATCTAAATGTTGAAAGTGCGTCGGCGACGGAGAGAAACAAGATGGTGCAGTTTGAGGCGGAGAGCGATGCGGGTGCTAGAGATGGGGATATGAGCAGGTCTGCCTGGGCAGGGGGGATGTTGTGGATGTGTGTGTTCGTCTGTATGTTGTCATTTGTATAATAATCGTACAAAAAAATATATATATTTAAAATTTGAAAACCTTGAATCGTCTCTACTCATGGATACAGAATGTTAGCATCATGAGGAGTCTGCCTATTCTGCCTGTGCCTCTTTGTATGGAAGAGGAGCTGTTGCACTTGCAATGCAAATGTTCACAAGAGGCCATTGGAATAATTAATTGATGCTTTGATATGCGATAATGGAAGTAGTTAGGAATAATTTATATGACAAATATTTTTTGTGTCTTCACCATCCACATAGTCCCACTCCTCACTACTTCTTGCCTCTCTCTCTCTCTCTCTCTCTCTCTCTCTCTCTCTCTCTCTCTCTCGTGTGGCTGAACAGGGCCCATTTATAATACAGCTCCTTCCATAATTCATCCATTCCACTCAATACTCCCCCAATCCCTTATTTTCCACTGATGCAAATTTGTATAAATTCTGTGTCCCACCGACAAAAACAGAATAAACCAAACAAGCATAAAGAAGAGGAGAGAGGAAGTCCGTGCAGTCAGCATTCATTTCCATAGCCCTGTCTCTGTGATTTGATGCTCTGTGACATATTGAGTCTAATTTGTAGCCTAAAGAACTAAACAGCTATGGCCTATTTTGTTGTTCTGTGTTCGGGTGGGTGATGTCACCATTCCTGCCTTTTTAAGGCTGACCTGTCTCCAGTGGTTAGTGTGAGGATGTCAGTACTATTTCTCTGGACCACTAATAGAGGGTTAAGGGGCAGCGAGCCTTAGTAAGGTGGTCAAGCAGAGATCATAGGCTCAGTCATTATAACAGTCTACTATCTCTGCTCAGCCTCTTTGTCATACCATTCACCTTTCTCTTGGCTCGTTCCATGTCATTTCAGCAAGCCATGACACCCACCTTCTCAGATTTTTATAAAATGGTTGTTAGGTGTGTATATGGGAGGCGAAGTCAAGTGCAAGAGAGCGGATTATAGTAAACAGGCGCACTTTAATACCGGTCAACAACGACAGCACATAAAACATACTAGTGCCAAAAACACGGTACATAACAAAAGTGCAGCGCCTGACAAATATCCACGTATCAAAAAACAATTCATGAAAAACAATTACATGCAATGTTGATTATGGGATGAAAACAAAGACAAATGAGTATATGAGAAATCGATGGTGACAGATTGCTGCAGTTTGAAACAGATAAGATAAGCATTCCTGCAACATTATTTTGTGGAAATAGAATTTGATGTCTGAGAAATTAAGTTTATTGATTGGACCCAAATTTGCCCTTATAATTTATAGGATTCATATAATATTCAATAAATAAAAATGTCAAAAGTCACCCACAGATTCCCCACTCCCCACGCCAATTTCAACCCGACAACCAATATACAGTATACGTTCTCTATGTCTGACAAGTAATAAGGCGCTGCAGCTTGGAGTATTGTTTCTTCATACTATGTAATGTATTCCCAGGGAATTTGGTGATGGTTAATTTCACCAATTCAAATAAATTAGTCAATTAAGTTGTTAGGTTTATGTGTCACGGCTGTTGAAGGAAGAGGACCAAGGTGCAGCGTGGTGAGCGTACATGGTCTTTTTATTAGACAAGATGCCGAACAAAACAATAAACACTACAAACCAAACCGTGAAGCTAAAGGCTATGTGCCATAAGCAAAGTCAACTTCCCACAAAGACAGATGGGAAAAGGGCTACCTACGTATGGTTCTCAATCAGAGACAACGATAGACAGCTGTCCCTGATTGAGAACCCTACCCGGCCAAAACATAGAAATACAAATAATAGAACATAGAATACCCACCCCAAATCACACCCTGACCAAACCAAATAGAGACATTAAAAGGATCTCTAAGGTCAGGGCATGACAGTACCCCCCCCCCCCCCCCCCCAAAAGGTGCGGACTCCGGCCGCAAAACCTGAACCTATAGGGGAGGGTCTGGGTGGGCATCTATCCACGGTGGCGGCTCAGGTGCGGGACGCAGACCCCGCTCCCCCACTGGCTCACCCCACTTTTGCTGGCACTCTGGTGCAGGGTCCCTCGTCGCCAACCCCGGACTGGGCACCTTCATTGCGGGCCCCGGACTGGAGACCGTCTCTGGGGGCTCCAGACTGGAGACCGTAGCTGGAGGCTCCGGACTGAAGGACGTCTCTGGAGGCTCCGGACTGGAGGACGTCTCTGGAGGCTCCGGACTGGAGGACGTCTCTGGAGGCTCCGGACTGGAGGACGTCTCTGGTGGCTCCGGACTGGAGGACGTCTCTGGAGGCTCCGGACTGGAGGACGTCGCTGGAGGCTCCGGACTGGAGACCGTCGCTGGAGGCTCCGGACTGGAGACCGTCGCTGGAGGCTCCGGACTGGAGGACGTCTCTGGCTGCTCCGCACTGGAGGACGTCTCTGGCTGCTCCGGACTGGAGGACGTCTCTGGATGCTCCGGACTGGAGGACGTCTCTGGAGGCTCCGGACTGGAGACCGTCGCTGGAGGCTCCGGACTGGACCGTGGAGCAGGCACCGGACTCACCAGGCTGGGGAGACCTACTGGAGGCCTGGTCTGTGGAGGAGGCACGGGATGAACCATGCTGGGGAGACCTACTAGAGGCCTGGTCCATGGAGGAGGCACAGGATAGACCGGGCTGTGGGGGAGCACTGGAGATCTAGTGCGTAGCCTTGGCACCACTCTTCCAGGCTGAATGCCCACTCTAGTCCGGCACCTCCAGAGCGCAGGCACAGGTCGAACCGGGCTGTGGGGGAGCACTGGAGCTCTGGTGCTTAGCACTTGCACCGCTCCTCTTGGCTGCATGCCCACTTTAGCCGGCACACGCGGGGAGCTGGAACAGGCCGCACTGGGTTCTCCTGGCGGGAAACCGTACCTAGAGTCGGTGCAGGACTCATCGGGCTGTGGAGGCACTGGAGGTCTGGAGCGCCAAGCTGGCACAAGACGTGCAGGGCTGGGGAGGTGCACAGGAGGCCTGGTGCGTGGGGCTGGCACAGTCATCACCAGAAGGCTAGCACGCACCTCAGGACGAGTATGGAGAGCTGACTCAGGTGACATCAAATCAAGGACACGCTCCGTAGGGCGAATGTTGTGCCTCATGCACCAACACAGCAGCTCTCTCATAGCTCTCTCCTCCAATCTCCCCATCAACTCCTTCACTGTCTCTGCTTCGCTCCCCTCCCATTTCACCCCGACTGGCTCTGGTTCCATCCTCGGCTCTGCCGACCATCCCGTGTTTCCCCGCAAAATTAATTTTTGGGGCTGCCTCTCCTGGCCACGCTGCTTGGTCCTTTGTTGGTGGGAAGTTCTGTCACGGCTGTTGAAGGAAGAGGACCAAGATGCAGCGTGGTGAGTGTACATGGTCTTTTTATTAGACAAGACGGCGAACAAAACAATAAACACTACAAAACAAACAGTGAAGCTAAAGGCTATGTGCCGTAAACAAAGTCAACTTCCCACAAAAACAGGTGGGAAAAGGGCTACCTAAGTATGGTTCTCAATCAGAGACAACAATAGACAGTTGTCCCTGATTGAGAACCCTACCCGGCCAACACATAGAAATACAAATAATAGAACACAGAATACCCACCCCAAACCAAATAGAGACATAAAAAGGATCTCTACGGTCAGGGTGTGACATTATGTACCATTATACATCCTGCTATTACCAGGTTCTGACCACTAGATGGTCCTGTTACTGTTATTAGGTGACATTTTTCACCCCTCAATATTAAATGGATAGTTCACCCAAATCACATATTATGTATTGGTTTCCTTACCCTGGAAGCAGTCAATGGACAGCAATCCATGCTTTGGTTTTGTTTACCTTGCCACGGTTTATTTTTTATTATGATTTATTTTACAATAAAAATTATAACATACGGAAGCATACAAACATCCACAACATCACCCCTTCTCACACCCCAATCTCCAGCGCCCGCAACACTCTCCACCACATGGCCTCAAACCGCACCATTTTGTTTCTCTCCACCTTGCCACTGTTTCAAATGCTGACTTTTTAGCATTTATAGTACAAATCAAATGCAAGTCAATGGTAACAATTTAATCATGTTCAGTGCATTCAGAAAGTATTTAGACCCCTTCACTTTTTCCAAGAAATGTACAGCCGTATTCTAAAATTGATTAAATTAATTGTGTTCCTCATCAATCTACACACAATACCCCATAATGACAAAAAACTGAAATATCACATTTACATAAGTATTCAGACCCTTTACTCAGTAGTTTGTTGAAGCACATTTGGCAGCCATCACATCTTCAAGTCTTCTTGGGAATGACAATATGAGCTTGGCACACCTGCATTTAGGGAGTTTGTCCCATTCTTTTTGCAGATCCTCTCAATCTTTGTCAGGTTGGATGGGGAGCTTTGCTGCACAGCTATTTTCAGGTCTCTTCAGAGATGTTAGATCGGGTTCAAGTCTTGGCTCTGGCTGGGCCTCTCAAGGACATTCAAAGACCACTCCAAAGCCACTCCTGCATTGTCTTGGCTGTGTCCTTAGGGTTGTTGTCCTGTTGGAAGGGGAATTTTCACCCCAGTCTGAGGTCTTGAGTGCTCTGTAACAGGATTTCATCAAGGATCTCTCTGTACTTTGCTCCGTTCATCTTTCTCTCGGTCCTAACTAGTCTCCCAGTCCCTGCTCTGAAAAACATCCCCACAGCATGATAATACCACCACCATGCTTCACCGTAGGGATGGTGCCAGGTTTCCTCCAGACTCATGGTCTGAGAGTCTTAAGGTGCCTTTTGGCAAACTTCAAGTGGGCTGTCATGTGCCTTTTACTGAGGAGTGGCTTCCGTCTGGCCACTCTACCATAAAGGCCTGATTGGTTGAGTGCTGCAGAGATGGTTGTACTTTTGGAAGATTCTCCCATCTCCACAGAGAAACTCTGGAGCTCTGTCAGAGTGACCATCGGGTTCTTGGTCATCTCCCTGATCAAGGCCCTTCTCCCCCGATTGCTCAGTTTGGCCGGGTGGCCAACTTTAGGAAGAGTCTTGGTGGTTCCAAACTTCTTCCATTGAAGAATGATTGAGGTCACTGTGTTCTTGGGGACCTTCAAATCTGCATACATCTTTTGGTACCCTTCCCCAGATCTGGGCCTCGACACAATTCTGTCTCGGAGTTCTACAGACAATTCCTTCGTCCTCATGGCTTGGTTTTTGCTCTGACATGCACTGTCATCTGTGGGACCTTATATAGACAGGGAAAGGGTCAGTTGGGGAAAGGGAAAGGGCCTAGTCAGTTGTACAACGGAATGAATTCAACTGAAATGTGTCTTCCTACAGGTGTGTGCCTTTCCAAATCCTGTCCAATCAATCGAATTTACCACAGGTGGACCCCAATCAAGTTGTAGAAACATCTCAAGGATGATCAATGGAAATAGGATGCACCTGAGTCTCATAGCAAAGGGTCTGAATACTTATGTAAATAAGATATTTTTTATTTTTTATTTTGAATACATTTGCGAAAATGTCTAAAAAAAATATTTTTGCTTTGTCATTATGGGGTATTGTGTGTAGATTGATGAAGGGGAAAAAAAACAAAAGCATGGCCTGTATTATTTTTCATAGTAAATTACTCTATACACTGTCTTTCCTGTGTTATATTTCCCTCTGATCCCCTGTAGTCTGTGTTCATGTGATCTAAGTTTTCGATAAGTCTCCATTGGAACATGTAAGAGCAAGAACACATATTACTAATTTGTGCTTTCGAGTTTCCTGAATGTTCCAAGACATAGCATACCTGCATACCTGTGCTCTCAGACTGTACAGGCCCAGCCTGCCTGCCCAAGAGGCCGGGTGGTACGCTGTGAGTGACAGCTGGTGCTTGCCTACGGAGCTGTGAGGGGAACGGCACCTCACTACCTCCAGGCTCTGATCAGGCCCTACACCCAAACAAGGGCACTGCGTTCATCCACCTCTGGCCTGCTCGCCTCCCTACCACTGAGGAAGTACAGTTCCCGCTCAGCCCAGTCAAAACTGTTCGCTGCTCTGGCCCCCCAATGGTGGAACAAACTCCCTCACGACGCCAGGACAGCGGAGTCAATCACCACCTTCCGGAGACACCTGAAACCCCACCTCTTTAAGGAATACCTAGGATAGGATAAAGTAATCCTTCTCCCCCTCCCCCCCTTAAAAGACCTAGATGCACTATTGTAAAGTGGCTGTTCCACTGGATGTCATAAGGTGAAAGCACCAATTTGTAAGTCGCTCTGGATAAGAGCGTCTGCTAAATGACTTAAATGTAAATGTAAATGTAAGCTAGACACAACATGGCCCATCAGCTGGGATTGGGGGTCAGAAGATGCTTGACTGAATATTAATGAAAATGAATATGGGTCTTGGCAAGGAAGATTGTAGATTTTTGTGAAGCTATGAAAAAGGCAGAGTGATTATTTCTATTTGAGTTGAATGGTGTTGATACTAATTACTGTGTGTTAATGTGTTCTGTTTCTCTGTTTGTTTTACAGATGGAATGAATGACAGCAATCTTGGTAAGTGGCACAAACACTTTGTTTATAATTTAATCTATTTTCACAAGGAATCATCCTGAACCTCCATTCTAACCATGTTCAGTCACTGAACACAGTGGAAGTATATGATAATGATAATATCCGCATTAGCAAATGCCAGGATTCATGTCCTGCAACTCTTCAGATAAAGCTCCCATCTGGTAAAGTAAACCCCAGCATAGTTTCTCTCTCAGTGAGTCAGAGCAAACAGCAGGTCAGGTCAGGTCAGCTCAGGTCAGATCAGGTCAGGTCAGCTCAGGACAGGTCAGCTCAGGACAGGTGTTGCTGTCTCTCAGGTCATTGTGTAACTCAGTCAGTCAGTTCACTTCAGACAGTTAGGTAGGTTTTTAGATTTTTTTATGTGCCTGTAAAGTTGAGTCTGTCTGATTATCACAGTAATACAGACTTGGGGATAGCCTACCAACCAGGCATGGAAGTTTTTACAATCCTCCCTTCCACATGCTGCACACAGGAATGTGACTGGGTCTGGGACGTCCAGTCAGGGGTGTGTCACCACCAAGGAGAGGGGTGGGGGTGGGGGGTTGGGAGGGGACTGAAAACAGTTGAACCATCCTGGCTTGGATGAAGCCTGTGACCATGCCCACCTGATTAGAGGTATTTTCCAGCCAGCCAGGGTGTAATGACAGAATTGTGTTGTTGTACCTTCCTGCAGCCCCGGCTGGACTAATAGTCATGTTAGCCTGGGGCAGTGTGTCATTAGCTCCCCACCCATATCCCAAATAAGAGGCAGGAGCTCTGTCATTTCACAGCTAAATCACAGGGCTCTCTGGAGATCACAGCAACTCTAAAGCCCTTGTGCAGGCGCCTACCCCTCACTCAATATGTAGAGCTTATACATACTGTATCAACACAGAGACATGACTGTGACATTGATGAAACAGAGGCGAACAGACCTCAATGAGGCAAAACTGTGATATTTGCTGATATAGGCCTACTGTGGTCATTTCATCTAACTGCTATTGGGAAAAATATATTGCTAATAATATTCTAATAATTCTAAGATGATTCATGGTTATCATCACATAGATGATTAACAGGCTAGCGTAGCGTAGCATCCATCAGAGCTCCCACTAATCTGCTGTGATTAGCCTAAGCCCTCTACGCCAGGCGAGGGAAGGAAGGACTGAGTGATGAGAAACTTTTCTCTGCTCAGAGTTTTGCTTATTTGTCTGGAATTGCTTGTCAAACTGGTAATTACACTGCCATTGGTTTGGATCCTCCCTATGGTGCAAAACTGTCCTCACAAGAGCCGCAGACATGCAGGGTTATTTTAATGTCGTGCACAGGCTATGTCATAGAAAAGGCTGTATGGTCTCCTGGTATCGGCACAGTAAAAACGAATATGCAGTTTACAAAAAAAAAAAAATGTTTTAACAAACATTTTCCTCCATATTGACCTAATTTTATATAATTTTATGTGTTCACCCTGTAAGGCTTCATAGGACGATGTAAATAGATGGCTCGTTCGTTCTTCCAATATTTGCTTGACTTTATTACTTTAGTTAAAGGGCCATGCTACGGTTGGTGACCATCTAATAATAATCCAGGCTCAATTATACAATATACATGACATTCTTTTAGGTCAAGAACATGACCTCCTCCGTTAGGATTCGTGTCTGCTTCACTTTGCCCTTTAGTGGGCTGTGTTGTGTAAGGGCCACAGCATGAATGATGTTGGTACTGCGAGGCAGGCTGTGCTGAGTGGAGAGCTAACTGGAGCAGGAGAATGGCGCTGTTCGGCGAGGTTCACGGCTGTTATTCCTACAGGCGATGAGCGTGAAAGGAACTAATGCCATCTGACAGTTCTGGAGCGGAAAAGGAGGAGAGGGAGAGAGGAGGGGAGAGCGGGTATGAGAAGAGGTAGATGGGGGATGATGGAGAGGGGGAGGGAGGAGAATACATGGGGGGGGTTGTTGGATGAGGCAGACAGGGAAAGAGGGGATGAGCTAGATATGGAGAAAGCAAGGATGAGCAAGATGGGGGAAGAGAGGGAATGAGCTAGAGAGAAGGGATGGAGCAACAATGAACTAGATAGTGTAGGGACCTCCACTGTTCACCACCACAAATAATGTAATATGGGCTCTGTAGATGTTATCAAGACACATGAAAAGTAGACAGGAAGACGACGGTTTGAAATGCCCGAGGCAAAACTCTGACATTTTATCACACAGTCAGGCAAATCCAGTATGGGTAGTATGTGTGATTTAGCTGGGGACAGATTGGCTACTAGCCTGTCATTCTGAAATTGAGCCTCTAACAGGATTCTTATGATAAGTCCTCAGGGGGGGTTCAGTCTAGAATATTTCTAACAGAGGTGAACCCGGTCATTTCATAGGATGCTGGGATCACTCTTAGGGCTGGAAGATGGAGAGAAAGTGGACAGGAACATGATAGATCGACTGAGAAAAGAGGGTCAAGGCGGCTAGCTAATGAGGATTATAGAGATAGAGAAAGGGGACATGGCAAGTGAGAGGGAGGGAGAGACAGAGAAAGGGGAAATGGTGGAAGGTGAGAGAAGGATAGACAGTGAGAGGAGAGGGACAGGGACGTGCGGGAGGATCACACTGTAATTTGGCAGGCTCCAGGCCCACTCAGTCTACAGCCGGCTCCTTTTGAAGGAGGAGTAGCAGACAGGGATCTGCACCCTGCTGTCTGTGAAACCTGTCATTATCATGTTGGCTGAGAGAAGAAAAAAAATGGCTTGATGTCTCATCCTTAAAAACACACAAACCCCTCTGCTCCTAAATACCGGACAGCCCAGACGCTTGATGTCAAGACTACCTCTGTGTTTTAGTAGCTTTACTTATAAAACACTGTGTTTTAGGCCTAACCCGGTTAGGGGCAATACTAGTCCACTCTGGTTTAAAATGTAGAAATGGAGCCATCAGACGATTTGTTTGTCTATCACATGGGGCGGCAGGGTAGCCTAGTGTTGGACTAGTAACCAGAAGGTTAGTAGAAGGTTAAAGTTCAAACCCCTGAGCTGACAAGGTACAAATCTGTCGTTCTGCCCCTGAACAGGCAGTTAACCCACTGTTCCTAGGCCATCATTGAAAATAAGAATTTGTTCTTAATTAACTGACTTGCCTAGTTAAATAAAGGTAAAAAGAAACATTTTTATAAACATCATAGCTATCACTTAGTTTTACCAAGAAAGTTCCAAAGATGTTTTGTTTCAAAACCACACATTTAGTGAGGTGTTATTACTAGTCTTATAGTAGTAGATCTTCAGGTTAGGGATACGACTATAGTGATTCCCTAAAATAGAGACGGCAACGCTCGTCTCTGAAATAAGCAGGGTGTGTTGTTTGATCCCAGGCTTATGGTAAAAGCCAGACTAAAACCCTCAAACACTGCGTCTGTGAGCTGGCCTCATACCCGTTCATCATCTGTCTATCTAGCACGGTATACCTGTCTGTTGTAGGTGACCATAGGTGGAAGAGATTGTATATCGGTGGTGCCTATGCGTGTCTTTGTTTGTAAAAGAGCAAATTGATTCACGTTGGCGTTAGCTATCTCTTGGTCCCCCGGGCGAGTGGACTTGAGAGGGTTTACTATTATCTGTTGTCTCCCTCTGCTGGAGAATCCTCTGAAGTCTGGTCATGTTGAGGCTGTAGACCCCAAACTGGGTTCTCTGCAGCACTAAACGGCCCTCCCCTCTCCTCCTCTGCTTACGGAATATAACATCATGTTTTATCTGTATGCTGGGTTAAAAGGGTTACCACCTAAATACTGTAAAAAATAGCTTTTGTTTCCCACATTGTAGAAAGCTAGTGGTATGGATATTTGAAAAATATAGTTGTTCTTTTTGGGGTTATTTAATAGGCACTCTCAGTAACCAGTGATGTTTTTACACATCTATCCCCACATAGCTATAGGCATATGGATTTTCGTCTTTGAGAAACTAATTGCTAATTGTTGACGTACTGTGCGTTTTAGTTACTGTAACAGGATATGAATGTCTCTCACTCAGTACTGTTCAGTATTGCAGTGTACCCAAAGCCAGGGTGTTACCACTTTACTTGCGTTAGCTAGAATTACACTGATAAATAATGTGCGAGTTTCACCACCCTGGACTGACTGCCAGCTGGAGACTGTGGAATGTGTGTGTGTGTGTGTCTGTGTGTGTCTCTCTCTCTACAAGACAAGCCTTCTACTGTATGTTCTATGAGGGCCCAGTTGGCTAGGAAGTTAGGGGTAGTGTATCTTCATCCAGTACTTGTGTGACACCAAATGGTTGTGTCCTGTGACTTTACAGGTAGAAACAGAGAAAGAGTTACAGTATGTTGGCAGTGGTGTATGAACTCACAAAGTCCTGTTTTGTCAAATGCCCTGTGTTCTGTCATTGGTTTGATGTTTTTGCTTGGGATGAAAAACAGAATATATTGGAGATATTAGCATAAGTCTTGTCAAATGGATCACAAATGGATTCTAAAGATTCTCTGTTTTTACTGTTCAGTCACGTTGACACTGGCCAGTTCAGTTTTACAGTGTCTTCATGTAAGATACTGTACATCTTCATGTAAGACACTGCAAATATTCATGTAAGACACTGTAAATCGTCATGTAAGACACTGTAAATCGTCATGTAAGACACTGTAAATCGTCATGTAAGACACTGTAAATCTTCATGTAAGACACTGTAAATATTCATGTAAGACACTGTAAATCTTCATGTAAGACACTGTAAATCTTCATGTAAGATACTGTAAATCGTCATGTAAGACACTGTAAATCTTCATGTAAGACACTGTAAATCTTCATGTAAGACACTGTAAATCTTCATGTAAGACACTGTAAATCGTCATGTAAGACACTGTAAATCTTCATGTAAGACACTGTAAATCGTCATGTAAGACACTGTAAATCTTCATGTAAGATACTGTAAATCTTCATGTAAGACACTGTAAATCGTCATGTAAGACACTGTAAATCTTCATGTAAGGCACTGTAAATCTTCATGTAAGACACTGTAAATCGTCATGTAAGACACTGTAAATCTTCATGTAAGACACTGTAAATCTTCATGTAAGACACTGTAAATCGTCATGTAAGACACTGTAAATCTTCATGTAAGACACTGTAAATCTTCATGTAAGACACTGTAAATCTTCATGTAAGACACTGCAAAAGTTCAGTGACTTTTTCCACATTTTGTTGTGTTACAGCCTGAATTTCAAATGGATTAAATTGAGATTTTGTGTCACTCGCCTACACACAATACCCCATAATGTCAAAGTGGAATTATGTTTTTAGACATTTTAACAAATTAATAAAAAATGAACGCTGAAATGTATTGCGTCAATAAATATTCAACCCTTTTTTTATTGCAAGCCTAAATAGGTTCAGGAGTAAAATGTACTTAATAAGTAGCATGGACTCAATAGTTAGTGTTTGAGATGATTTTTTAATGACTACTTAATCTCTGTACCCCACATATACAAGTATCTGTAAGGTCTGTAAGGTCTGAATTTCAAGCACAGATTCAACCACAAAGACTGGGGAGGTTTTCCAATGCCTCGTAAAGAAGGGCACCTATTGGTAGATGGGTCAAAAAATAGAAGCAGACATTGAATATCCCTTTGGGCATGATGAAGTTATTAATTACACCATGGATGGTGTATCAATTACACCCAGTCACTACAAAGATACAGGCATCCTTCTTAACCTCTTGAAGCTAGGGGGCACTAAGTCACCAGCAATTTTAATTCTGTGTCGTTAACACACCTGATGCCCAACTTCCATCATGTCTCCTTCACCACTAGGGGCAATAGAGTCCTAGACCATTGTTACTCTACCCCATAAGCAAGCATACAAGGCCCTCCCTCGACCGCCTTTCGGAAAATGAGATCATGACTCTGTACTCCTGCTTCCTGTTTACAAGCAGAAGCTCAAACAAGAAGTACCCGTGACTCTCTCTGTTGAGAAATGATCATCAGAATCAGAGATCATGCTACAGGACTGCTTTGCTAGCACTGATTGGAATATGTTCCAAGACTCCGCCGATAACATCGACTAGTTAACCACCTCCGTCACTGGTTTCATAAGGAAATTCATCGGCGACATTGTTCCCACAGTGAAGGTTTTCTGCTTCCCCAATCAAAAGCCCTGGATTAACAGAGGTTGGCGCTAAACTTAAGCACAGGGCTACCGCACTCAGGGCTATCGCAGACAACCCTGAGGCTACGGCTGAGGACAGGAACAAGTACAAGAAGTCCCACTACGACCTCTGCGGAGTCATCAAATTAGAAAAAAGACAATATAGGAATACATTGAAATCATATTACACATGCTCCAAAACGTGGCAGGGCAGTCCATTATGGATTACAAAGGAAGGACCCAGCCATGATCTGCCCAGTGCTGCCTCTCTACCAGACCAACTTAACGTATTATATGCACGCTTCGACAATAACAACACCATACCGTGCGTTAGGGCCCTCACCGAACCAAAGGACTGGATGTGAGGCCAACGTGTGTAAGGTCTTTAACTCGCAAGGCCGTGAGGCCGGCCGGAATTCCAGGGCGTGTTTTCAGAGTATGCGCAGATCACCTGGCAGTCAGCTGGCAGTCATTTTCAACCTCTCCTTGTCCCAGTCTGTAATCCCCACATGTTTTAAGATGACCACCATCATTCCTGTTCCCAAGAACTCTTAAGGCTTCATGCCACAATGACTACCGCCCTGGAGCACTCACATCTGTATTCATGAAGTGCTTTGAGAGGCTGGTTATGGCACACATTAACTCCATCATCCCAGACACCCTAGACCCACTCCAATTTGCATTCCGTCCCACAGATCCATAGAAAAAAACGCAATCTCAATTGCACTCCACACTGCCCTCCGACCTGTATAAGAGGAATACCTATGTGAAAATGTTGTTCATTGACTATAGCTCAGGGTTCAACACCATAGTGCCCTCCAACTCATCACTAAGCACAGGACCCTGGGACTGAACACCTCCCTCTGCAACTGGATCCTGGACTTCCTGACGAGCCGACCCCAGGTAGTGAGGGTAGGCAACATCCTCTCCCCCACACTGACCCTCCGCACGGCGGCCCCACAGGGTTGTGTGTTTAGTCCCCTCCTGTTCACCCACTGTTGTGGGCCATGCACGAATCTAACACAATCATCAAGTTTGCTGACGAAACGACAGTAGTAGGCCTGATCACCTGCGATGATGAGACAGGTCAGTGACCTGGCAGTGTGGTGGCGGGACAACAACCTCTCCCTTAACGTCAGTAAGACCAACGATCTGAATGTGGACTATATGAAATTGGGGGCGAGCACACCCCCATCCACATCGACAGGGCTGCAGTGGAGTGGGTCGAGAGCTTCAAGTTCCTCATTGTCCACATCACTTAAAATGGTCCTCACACACACACACACAGTCGTGTCAGGAGGTTGTCATGGGCCATCAAATCCTTAAAAAGTTCTACAGCTGCACCATTGAGAGCTTCTTGACTGGCTGCATCACTGATTGGTATGGCAACAGCACCACCCTCGATTACATGGTGCTACAGAGGGTGGTGCAGACAGCCCAGTACATCCCTGGGGACGAGCTACCTGCCATCCATGACCTTTATATCAGGTGGTGTGATAGGAATTCCCTGAAAATCATTAAAGACTCTATCCACCCAAGCCATAGACTGTTCTCTCTGCTTCCGCACGACAAGAGCTACCGGTGCATCAGTTCTGACACCAACAGGCTCCTGACCAGTTTCTATGCTAAGACTGCTAAATGCACAATTCCAAGCGGCTGGAGTGGTATGAAGCTCGCCACCGTTGGACTCTGGAGCAGTGGAAATGCATTCTCTGGAGTGATGCTTCACGCTTCACCATCTGGCAGTCCAACAGACTAATATTTGTTTGGCAGATGCCAGGAGAATGCTACCTGCCCCAATGCATAGTGCCAACTGTAAAGTTTGGTGGAGGAGGAATAATTGTCTGGGTCTGTTTTTCATCGTTCAGGCTAGGCCCCTTAGTTCCAGTGAAGAGAAATCTTAATGCTACAGCATACAATGATATTCTAGATGATTCTGTGCTTCCAACTTTGTGGCAATAGTTTGGGGAAGGCCCTTTCCTGTTTCAGCATGACAATTCCCTCGTGCACAAAGCGAGGTCTGTACAGAAATGTTTTTTTTGAGATCGGTGTGGAAGAACTTGACTGGCCTGCACAGAGCCCTGACTTCAACCTCATCGAACACCTTTAGGATGAATTGGATCGCCGACTTCATGCCAGGCCTAATCACCCAACATCAGTGCCCGACCTCACTAACACTCTTGTGGCTGAATGGAAGCAATTCCCTGCAGCAATGTTCCAACATCTAGTGGAAAGCCTTCCCAGAAGAGTGGCGGCTGTTATAGCATCAATGGGGGGACCAACTCCATATTAATGTCCATGATTTTGGAATGAAATGTTCGATGAGCAGGTGTCCACATACTTTTGGCCATGTGGTGCATCTACCTCTGTCATGCACATTGTGAATAAGGTATTGGAACTGACCCTGTATATCACTTTTTACTTTCTCGTGTTCTTCTTATTTCTTATTTTTATTTATCGTGTTTTTGTTCTACCTCGTGTAATTTTTTTGTACTACAAAAAGGCATTTCACTGTACTTGTGCATGTGACATTAAAACTGGAAACTAATCTTTGGGGGTGGACGTGACCCCGGAGCCTGTTGGAGAGTGAGGACAACACTCATTAAGGCAAGCTCACTTCACACCCCTATCTTTCACCATCTATCTTACTGACTCACAATTTATATCACCATTATGCTGTATGCCATTGCTTAGAGAAGAAACATATTTGTTGTGTGTTTTAAAAGAGAGAGATTAACTGTAGATGTGTTTGCGGTGTAGAGTGGGTTATGTCTCATTGGTTGTGTCAACTTGCTCTATTAAAATGGGCTGTGACTTTTTGTGATACAGAATCTATAGTCTTCTCCATATGAATGTGGTTTGAAGTTGTGAATATTTTACATTGGGTGTTTGTGGTTTATGTGTAGATGTATGGGTTATTGAGAAAGAAAAGGGGGTATGTCTATTCCTGTTATACAGGATAGTCATTGCCTCCCAACTCAAAAGGAATTTGCCAGTATGCTTGGCCAAACAGGAAAGGGAGGGGGAGGGGAGGGAGGAGCAACAAACTAAATACTACCCGTTGTTACTCTGTTTAAGGAAATGCAAAAAAACGAACAATAAGCTCTTTCCAATTGACATTTGATTCAATTAACATTTCAGAAAACAGCTCTACATGATCACTATTGCTGTGTCCTGGCCTTTGTCTAGTGGGATCACCCCTAATGAATACACTTCTCATATATGTCTTGTGGTTATTTCTATTCATCTTAGATAAAGTTGTGAACATTCCCTCAAACATTTTAATCGTTTTTAAGAAATAAGCAAAAAAATGACACAAGTAGTCAACTGGGATTCAACTGATGTTTTGTGACAGAAAGCGCTGATGTCCCCCAGCCAGTGTTCTCTCTCTGTGTGCTCAGCCTGTTGTGCAAGAGCAGACAGTGGGCCACATATATAACCTCCCTCATTGTTTAACCAGATAAAGCAGGGCTGTTTGGGATTTAGATTAGCAGCGATACAGGGAACAGAAGCCATAAAGCAGGCCTGGGACATCCATGAGACATGTGGAGATAGCCTCTACCTGACCTGACCTGACCTGTTGAGGAACAGTCATACTGCCTCTCCACATCGCCCTAATAACTAGCCAAGTAAATTGCAGGCAACATTATCCCCGCCGTCTCCTGTGACTTCAAAGTTAAAGGCAAAATTGCTGATTATGCTGTTCATCTTCACCGTGTGCAGGGGGGGGGGGGGGGGGGGGTTGAAGGTACTAAGGTCAAGGGTGACATATGGCCAGTTCCCATGGCCGAGCTCCCCACTCATCATCATCAGGCTTGGTTTCCTACTAGCATTGACAAACTGAGGTTATGCCCTTCAAAACATGTAAACAGAGGACATTTCCTTCAGAAGTACAGATTTGCCAAAAACATGTAGTATGGCATCTGCCTGTGCCAAGTATATCCTATTAAAGTGTAGAATGGTGCATTGACGGCATGACTAACAATCTCTGTATTTCTATCATATGAAATCAAAGTGCAATAACACAAGCAACCAACATTTGACCTAATAGCAGTTGTGAGTAGTGCATATAGACATATATTTAATATACAGTAAAGTCCCTGTGGGGTAACCTTGACATAGTGACATATGGTGTGAGACTCTTTAGGGTATTACTGTAAAGTAATCTTGGAGATGGCGAGACTTGTCTTTGGCTATTGCACTACTAGAGCAGGTCTGTTGATGGATCAGCAATCTGCTATATTACCAATGGTGTAAAGTGCTTAAGTAAGAAGACATTAAAGACGACCAGAATCCATTGGATTCTCAAATGACATTGGATGAGCTACAGGACAAAATACAAACCTTCCAACCCCAAAAGGCCTGCGGTGTTGACGGTATACAAAACAAAATGATACAGACCACAAATTCAAATAGGCTATTCTTAAACTCTTCAACATTATCCTCAGTTCAGGTATACACCCTGCACACCCTTATTGACAAACAAACGAGCCAAAACAAAAACAAAGTCATGTTTTGTTGATTTCAAAAAAGCTTTTGACTCAATTTGGCATGAGGGTCTTCTATACAAATTGATGGAAAGTGGTGTTGGCAACAAATATATACAGTTGAAGTTGGAAGTTTACATACACTTAGGTTGGAGTCTTTAAAACTCGTTTTTCAACTACTCCACAAATTTCTTGTTAACAAACTATAGTTTTGGCAAGTCGGTTAGGAAATCTACTTTGTGCATGACACACAAACAATTGTTTACAGACAGATTATTTCACTTATCATACACTGTATCACAATTCCAGGTGGTCAGAAGTTTACATACACTAAGTTGACTGTGCCTTCAAACAGCTTGGAAAATTCCAGAAAATGATGTCATGGCTTTAGAAGTTTCTGATAGGCTAATTGACATAATTTGAGTGTACCTGTGAATGTATATCAAGGCCTAGTTTCAAACTCAAGGCCTCAAGGCCTTGCTTGACATCATGACAAAATCTAAAGAAATCAGCCAAGACCTCAGAAAAGAAATGTAGACCTGGTTCATCCTTGGGAGCAATTTCCAAATGCCTGAAGGTACCACGTTCATCTGTACAAACAATAGTGCGCCAGTATAAACACCATGGGATCACATAGCCGTCATACCGCTCAGGAAGGAGACAAGTTCTGTCTCCTAGAGGTGAACGTACTTTGGTGCGAAAAGTGCAAATCAATCGCAGAACAACAGCAAAGGACCTTGTGAAAATTCTGGAGTAAACAGATACAAAAGTATATATATCCACAGTAAAACGGGTCCTATATCGACATAACCTGAAAGGACGCTCTACAAAGAAGAAGCCACTGCTCCAAAACCGCCATAAAAAAGCCAGACTACGGTTTGCAACTGCACATGGGGACAAAGATCATACTTTTTGGAGAAATTTCCTCTGGTCTGATGAAACAAAAATAGAACTGTTTGGCCATAATGACCATCGTTATGTTTGGAGGAAAAAGGGGGAGGCTTGCAAGCCAAAGAACAACATCCCAACCGTGAAGCACAGGGGTGGCAGCATCATGTTGTGGGGGTAGTTTGCTGCAGGAGGGACTGGTTCTCTTCAAAAAATAGATGGCATCATGAGGAGGGACAATTATGTGGATATATTGAAGCAACATCTCAAGACATCAGTCAGGAAGTTAAGGCTTGGTCGCAAATGGGTCTTCAAAATGGACAATGACCCCAAGCATACTTCCAAAGTTTTGGAAAAATGGCTTAATTTGTGACTAGGGGGCAGTATTTTCATTTTTGGAGAAAAAAACATTCCCGTAGTAAAACGGGATATTTTGTCAGGACAAGATGCTAGAATATGCATATAATTGACAGCTTAGGATAGAAAACACTCTAAAGTTTCCAAAACTGTAAAAATATTGTCTGTGAGTATAACAGAACTGATGTTGCAGGCGAAAGCCTGAGAAAAATCCAATCCGGAAGTGCCTCATGTTTTGAAAGCGCTGCGTTCCAATGCATTCCTATTGAGCAGTGAATGGGCTATCAACCAGATTACTCTTTTTCCGTATTCCCAAAGGTGTCTACAGCATTGTGACGTAATTTTACGCATTTATGTTGAAGAATACCCGTAGGCGGCTACATTGTACAAGTGGTCACCTGATGGCTCCCAGGGTGACTCTCGCGTAAAATACAGAGGTAGCCATTACTCCAATCGGTCCTACTGAAAAACGAATTGTCCTGATGGATATATTATCGAATAGATATTTGCAAAACACCTTGAGGATTGATTATAAACAACATTTGCCATGTTTCTGTCAATATTATGGAGCTAATTTGGAATATTTTTCACCGTTTTCGTGACTGCAATTTCCGGCGATTTCTCAGCCAAACGTGAAGAACAAACGGAGCTATTTCGCCTACAAAAATAATATTTTTGGAAAAAAGGAACATTTGCTATCTAACTGGGAGTCTCGTGAGTGAAAACATCCGAAGCTCATCAAAGGTAAACGATTTAATTTGATTGCTTTTCTGATTTCCGTGACCAAGTTACCTGCTGCTAGCTGGACAAAATGCTATGCTAGGCTATCGATAAACTTACACAAATGCTTGTCTAGCTTTGGCTGTAAAGCATATTTTGAAAATCTGAGATGACAGGGTGATTAACAAAAGGCTAAGCTGTGTCTCAATATATTTCATTTGTGAGTTTCATGAATAGGAATATTTTCTAGGAATATTTATGTCCGTTGCGTTATGCTAATTAGTGTCAGATGATGACAACGGTCCCGTTCACGGGATGGGGTGTCACTATAGGTTAAGGGCAACAAAGTCAAGCTATTGGAGTGGCCATCACAAAGCCCTGACCTCCATCCTATAGAAAATGATGTGGGCAGAACTGAAAAAGCGGGTGTGAGCGAAGAGGCCTACAAACCTGACTCAGTTACACCAGCTCTGTCAGGAGGAATGGGCCAAAATTCACCCAACTTATTGTTGTGCTCAGTGTCCACAAAATGAGGTGGAAACTGACCTGCACTTCCTAACCTCCTGCCAAAGGTATGACCACATTAGAGACCACATTTCCCACAGATCAAACAGACCCACAAACAATTTGAAAACGAATCCAACATTGATAAACTCCCATATCTATTAGGCGAAATACCACAATGTGCAATCACAGCAGAAAGATTTGTGGCCCATTCCCATGAGAAAAGAGCAACCAGTTGAGCACAAACAACATTGTAAATACCACCAATACTTATCTGTTTATTTATCTTCCCCCACTATTCGTACTACAATTATTTGCATATTGCTTAAACACTGTACATTGCTGATAACATAACACTAGAATGGTTTTTATATTTTTTAAATATTTTTACTCTAATTGTTTCTTGTTGTTGTTCAATTTGTTTGTTTATTTCACTTGCTTTGACAATGTAAACACATTTTCCATTACAATAAAGCCAATAAAGAGACAGAGAGAGAGAGAGAGAGAGAGAGAGAGAGAGAGAGAGAGAGACACACAGCGAGAGCAAGAGAGAGCGAGAGAGAGAGAGCTGTTACAGGCTTTGGTTTTGGTTTTTCCAATTATATTTTGAGGTTGGATGTTAGGTTGGGTGCAACGATTGCTGTCAACTCGTTAGTCAGTATGTGTTACACCTGAGCTGGCTTGTCATCTCATTAGTCAGAAGGTGTTTCACCTATTTAAGAGCGGCTGGCCCAGTGCTCCAGTTGGCTTGAGCTATTTGGAGGGTTAACACCTTTAGTTGGCGTTTTCTATTTTGATTTGTAAAAAACAATCCTTTATCTGATTGTCCTCGTTTTAATTTTGCTCCACTTTTTAGTTTGTTGCCCGTCTTTAAATTTGGTGTTGATTTTATTTTGTTTGCCTTTTCTTTGGCAAATTTAGTGGGCGTTCATGGTGGGTGTTTTTTAGGGCCCAGATATTTGAGTGTTCAAAATACACTTTTATGGTAGAGTTTCTTTCACTGACATCCACCCAAAGGGATTATAAGATTGGTGGAATCATTTTGAAAATTGCATAAACACACAGGCTAATAACATTTTAAAAAGCCATTGACTTTAAGTTGGAAGCGTTTGTGGACACCCCCATTAATGTCTTTCAGAACCCCTCCTAGAATCCCACCCGTTTCATTTTGATTGTTGTTATTTACTCTTTGTTAGTTCCCCCTTCTGTTTGAGTGACAATTTTTGGTTTCTTGCTGAAGAACATAACAGGTGGAATACAAGGACAGAGAAATGTAGATGTTATCATGTGTAGATGGGGTTGTCAGTGACCATTGTTACTCCCTAGTAGTAGTATCAGTCATGGTAGTAGTTCTAGTAGTAGTATAAGTATAGTAATAGTACTAGTATCAGTTATAGTAGTAGTAGTAGTAGTACGTCGTCGTATCAGTCAGTATCAAGAACTTACTTGAATCATCTACCCTGGGCTCTTTCTAAAATTCCGACCCAATTTTCAGGCTACTCAAGTGGAAATGCCGGCGTTACAGAGACAGGCAGGCAGGGAGGGGGGGGAATCCTGGCAAAACCGGCCACCTCTTCCCTCCATTCTACTGACCAACATACAGTCACTTGATAATAAGATGGATAACCTCTGATCGCGGATTTGCTACCTACTAATGGGACTCTAGGAACTGCCATATTCTCTGCTTTTCTGAAACATGGCTTTTGGACAAGATACACATGGCTATCAAACTCGATTAAGTCTTCATTCACCATGCGGACAGGACAGTGGAGTCAGGGAAATCGAGAGGGGGAGGAGTTTGCCTTTTCATCAACAACAACTGCTGTGCTGACTCGAGCGTTGTGGAAGTGTCATTGTTCACCCGTTTTGGAATACCTGATGGTCAAATGCCGACCCTTCTAACCTACCAAGGGAGTTTTCAGCTGTTATCGTGACTGTTGTATACATTCCACCCCAGGACAAGAAAAATAACAAGCTGGCATTAAGAAATGTATTGGCATTGTCTCCACAGTGAAGGGCCGCTGCTTCCCCAATCAAAAGCCCTGGATTAACACTGAGGTTGGCGCTAAACTAAAGCACAGGGCTACCGGACTCAGGGCTATCGCAGACCACCCTGAGGCTACGGCTGAGGACAGGAACAAGCACAAGACGTCCGACTATGACCTCCGCAGAGTCATCAAACGAGCAAAAGGACAATATAGGAATAAGGTGGAATCATATTACACAGGCTCCAACACCCACCGCATGTGGCAGGGGCTGCGGTCTATTACCGATTACAAAGGAAGACCCAGCCGTGATCTGCCCAATGACGCCTCTCTACCAGACGAAATCAATGCATTTATGCACGCTTCGACAATAACAACACTGTGCTGGGTGTGAGGGCCGCCACCGACCCAGAAGACTGGGTGTTCCCGCCCTGTGAGGCCGACATGAGTAAGGTCTTTAATCAGGTCAACAGCCGCAAAGCCCGACGGTCTTCCAGGGCTCGTTCTCAGAGCATGCGCAGAACAGCTGGCAGGCACATTCACTGTAACTTTCAACCTCTCCTTGACCCAGTCTGTAATCCCCACATCTTTTAAGATCACCACCATCTACCACCCTCTAGCACTCACATCCGTAATTATTAAGCCGTAATTATTAAGTGCTTTGAGAGGCTGGTTATGGCACACATCAACTCCATCATCCCAGCCCCCCTAGACCCACTCCAATTTGCATACCGCCCCAACAGATCCATAGACGACGCAATTTCAATTGCACTCCACACTGCCTTCACCCACCTGTATAAAATTCCTTACATCAAGCAAAGCAGTCGGCACCGGTGCATCAATTCTGTCACCAACAGGCTCCTGAACAGCTTCGATCCCCAAAGCCAGAAGTCTGCTAAATAGCTAACAAAATGGCTACACGGACTATCTGAGTTGACCCTTGTATTTTATTTTATCTTTATGCACACTCACTCACGCACACAAACACTCAGTTCATCACTTGCTCACACACACACACACATAATATGCACATACATTGACACTGACTCTACACACAAGCACAACCACAAACATACAGTCATCATATACGCTGCTGCTACTCGGTTCATCATATATCTCGATTCCCAGTCACCATATCTATCTCCATCACTCCAGGATCCCTGCACATTGTAAATATGGTACTGGAACAGACTGACCCTGTATATAGTATGCTTACTTACTTACTTTCTCGTGTTCTTCCTATTTCTTATTTTTATTTCCTGTGTGTTTTAGTTCTACCTTATAAGTTTTATATTACATTGTTATTGATTACTGTATTGTTGGGTTTAGAGCTTGCAAGGCATTTCACTGTACCTGTGCATGTGACATTAAAACTTCAAACTTGAAATCAGTCGTAGTAATAAAATACAGTGGTGGAAAAAGTATACAATTGTTATACTTCAGTAAAAGTATAGATACCTTAGTGGAAAGTTACTCAAGTAAAAGTGAAAGTCAGCTAGTAAAATACTACTTGAGTAAAAGTCTAAAAGTATTTGGTTTTAAATATACTTAAGTATCAAAAGTAAATGTAATTGCTAAAATATACTCAAGTATCAAATGTAAAAATCACTTAAAGTTCCTTATATTAAGCAAAGCAGATGGCACCATTTTCTTGTTTTTAAAATGTACGGATAGCCAGGGGAACACTCCAACACTCAGAGATTATTTACAAAAGATGCATTTGTGCTTAGTGAGTCCGCCAAGCCAGAGGCAGTAGGGATGACCACGAGTTATCTTGATAAGTGTGTGAATTTGACTATTGTCCTGTCCTGCTAAGCACTCAAAATGTAACATTTGGTTGACAGAGAAAATGTATGGAGTAAAAAGTACAATATTCTCTTTAGGAACGTAGTGAAGTAAAAGTAAAAGTTGTCAAAAATATAAATAGCAAAGTACAGATACCCCAAAAAATTACTTAAGTAGTACTTTAATAACTGACTCTCTAAGTTTTGTAAATGATCATGTATTTGTTTTTATTCTTGGTTCTTTGTTATATGGCCGAAAAGGTTTGAGAAGTGGTTTATCCATACATCTCCATTTTGGATAGGTAGCTCTTCATGTTGTTGTTTGTTTAGTGTTTTCCCAGTGATTTGATTCTATGGATTCTTCAATCACATTGAGCACTTTTCTGTCATGCTATTACTTATTTTTTTCTTAGTGTATTTTTGTACTGTTTTAGAGTTTCCACATAGCCAATATTTTCTGTGTCTCTGTGTTTTTGGTTGGATATGTTTCTCAATTTATTTTTAAGGTTTTTGCATTCTTCATTAAAGCATTTCTCATTGTTGTTAGTTTTCTTTTAGGTTTCTACTTGAATTTTAATGTGATATGTTAGCTGATGGGTCAGTTATACTGTTCATTTCTCATTGTTGTTAGTTTTCTTTTAGGTTTCTACTTGAATTTTAATGTGATATGTTAGCTGATGGGTCAGTTATACTGTTCATGCTTCCTACTGCAAAGTTTACACCTTCACTATTGCAGCGCTCTCTCTTGGTCTCTCCCTCTCCTCCATGGCATTTGAATGTGAAAAGCCTCTTATGTGTGACTTACTTAGGTAGGTCATTAGCATTGGCATGGGGGGTGGGCTGTGTGACTGTGGGGCTGTGGGAGAGTGAACAAGTGGCTGCGGCATTAGCAGGGTGGAGCTCAGGAGGGTGGGCTGAGACCTGACTGGACAGGACAAGGGTGATCCTAGGAGAAGAGGGTAATGGGTATAGAATCATTAGGGTAGCAGGGTACAGGGTAGTAGGATAGCAGTAGAGTACGTGGTCCACTGGTTCAGAACTGGATCATTCATAACATGGCTACTTAGAGAGGACACTGGAGGGAATGAAGGAGGAAACCCCAGTGGATTTGTAAGGCACGACCAAAGAATTCACAAAACTACTTCTAGGAGTACACTATACCAAGCAATTCATTGGGGAACTGTATGAGTGGCTGAATGTTGTGATGTTGCTCTGTGGGCTCATTTTCTGGGGTATATCTGTGACATGAAATGTTGGATCATTATTGTGGACGGAAACTTATCTTATCTTGTACTTTTTAAGCCATTTCTAGAGGCTTTGTTTTATTTCTTCCTTTGCACTGTTCCTGGTTTGATACCTAAGCACTGACACATTGGTTAACTCTATTTGTTTCCTATTGACAAAATGACTCAATTAGTTAATGTCTGTGTATGTTGTCAGCTTGAACCTGTTTATGCTTGAACGTGCACTTTGGTCCTCTGTGAAAAGTGCCAGAGGCAGAGGGAGGGGAGGCTAATTTGGTCAGGGAAAGCATTGTTCATCAACAGAGAAAATAGTACTATCAGTTCCACTCAGATAACCCCTAGTCGTCATTGGACCTCAAGCCAAGCCGTGACCCCATGGCTTGAACTCTGTGGTCATGTGACCAGGCAGTAAAGTGGCCAGTGGTGCTGGCTTAAAGACTATGCTCAGAGAGAGGGCAGGCTGTGGAGGGAGGAGGTTGTATGTCAGAGCGAGAGAGAGCAAGAGGGAGAACAAGAGAGAGAGAAGAGTCATGAGGCCAAGGCTCCCATGCCCTGTGGCTTTTTTTTAGCTGAATCTGTGCTTGAATGGCGTCCTGGCAAACTGGGAGAAGCATGAAATGGATACATGGGAAGGTAAGGGAAGATGCGAGAGTGAAAGGGGTTGGGTCTGTTGCCTTTATGGCTCATACTCTATGCACCCCTAAATATGCATGTATGAATGAGAGAACAGGCTAGCATTTGGTCGGTGCGAATCATTTTGGTTTCCTTTTTTTTTGCCATCATCAGATTCGCTAGCATTCTGGCTAAGCACTTTGTTTTCATTCCATATGTTTAGCAATAGATGAGGATCATTCTGGAGTGGAACAAATAATAAATCAATGAAATATGTTGTTGTTCCACGGAGGATTTTAAACAACATGATATTGAGAAAAATACAATGAACATAATGTTTCTTTTGTTAAATGAAATGTAGACAATGGTTGTGTCAAATTATTTTCTTTGTTTGCTATTTTCTTCTTGGAAAAAAGGACTGGTTACAAACCCACTATGTAATTATATTTTGACCAGTTTGTTACTTTTGTTGCAGCTATACTTGCCAAGGTATACATGTGATATATTTGTTATTTCAAATATGTTTTTGTATTTTGTTGAATAATCAATGAATTTCTATGAATTAGTGAATACAATATTGTACAATATTGTTCAAAGTCTTTTCAGAGTATTTCAATATATTTCATTATGTGTGTTAATTTGGGTGTAGTAGAGTATTTGTGTGTATTGGTATGTATATAGTTGATTGTGTTGTTGTGTCCTGCTGAGTGAAGTTACATATGTATTGATCTGTGGTATGTGTCTGTGGCCCATCTGGAAAAGGTTTTGTCCCCAGTCAGCATTGTTTATGTGATAGAGGAGAGGTTAGGATTGCTTCACTGGGCAGTTTTAACCCCCAGGGTTAGCCCAGCTGTGACTACCTTCCCAAACCTAACACAGTTTCACTTTATTTCACTTCATGTCAGGGTATAATAAGTAGCTAATGTACTGCCTCTCACTGACTTTTGGAGTTTTTACAATATTTTAAGTTGATACAAATAAGTTAATGGAAATTGCTCATTTACAGTCAAAACCAATCCACTCAGTCAGTCCTACTAACTATCATGTCCTTAGACTTTGCAGATGACTCAGACCTCTGCAATGTTCTCATGTCTCTTTCCCAGGTAAGTCAATGTAGTGTTTGTTGGGACACAGTGAGGAGATTTTTTTTGGTATGGAACATCTTTTCAATGTGGAATCAGTCATATTATTTCATACATGAGTAGTATATGACTTGTAACTCAGTGTTACCACAGTTTCCACCAGGAGTTGTTCTAGAGACACCATGTTGAATGGACAACCAGATCAAGAGCTCTTTGCTGGGCATTACTTGTTTGATAATGGTTATACATTTTAGCAGACACTCTCATCCAGAGCACAGTAGTGAGCACATACATTTTCATACTTTCTTTCTGTACTGGTCCCCCGTGGGAGTTGAACCCACAACCCTGGCTTTGCAAGCGCCATGCTCGACCAACTGAGCCACATGGGTATGTGATAGTCATTGTAATCATTAATCTAGTGGTTTAACTATCAGCAAGCTTCATCTGAATTGTTCCCTTTACGAATTCTCTGGGAACATTTCTCTCATGTTTCCTATAGTCTCTTAAAGATGCACTATGCAGAAATCGCTCAGCCATTTCCTGGTTGCAACAATTTGAATAGTTCCCCTAATTTCATTTCATGTGACCAAACAAGCAAGTATAGTGTAGAGAATAATTGTGCCATCTAAACCACTGTGAAGCATATTTTCCAAACATTTTGTATTTGAAGCTAGTGCACCAAAATTAAAAGACACAAAAACAAAATTTAAGAACGGGAAGCATAGAAAGTGCACACATAGAACAGATCTACCGCTCCTTAGACTTGCTTTCATTGAGAATGACAGGCTAATAACTCATATTTCCATGTGAATTTGGTCGGATCGCCCAAAAAGTTACATATTGCAGCTTAAAGAGTTGTATTTTCTGGGAAGGGAGGGGTTACTGTATCTGCTCCCTCCCCCATGCTAATCCTATCCAGTCAGCCTTAGAGGTTGTGTTTCTTCTGCAGCTGAAGGAGGGTTAAATCCAATCAGTCTTTTATAATGCTAAGTAGCCCGCTGATGCCTTTCCTGTCTCTCAACACACCACGTCACTCTGGACTTGCCAGGAAGTCCTTTTTCTTACAAATTCTGGTTGGGGGGAGTGTGTGTGTGTGTGGGGATGAGGGGGTAGGGGGATAGAGGCTGTGTGTGTGAAGATCAATAAGAGTGGGGGAGGTCAGGAATCGTGGCTTCTGTAATGCAGGCTAAATATAGCTAATGCCAAAGCCTCTTATTATGGCCGTCTAGGGCCTTTTCGATCATTCCATTCAAACCTTTATGTGAGTTCTGATCCAGACAAACCAAACCATCAAGTCCACCATATCTCAGACTTTTGTCTTCAAGGGAAGTGTTATTTAAACTACCAGTACCCATCCCCCGATGCATACGCACTTTAAATCTAACACAAACACCATCTGATACCCGTTATGAACAAAGGACCTAGTTTGACCTGATAACTTTGTTGATTTTTGAAATCTTACTACAACACACACACACACACACACACACAGAGATAATATAAAGTGCTTGATTGCATTATACAGTGTATTTCCCAATACAGGAAGAGTCTGGTCATAGGAAAGATGGGTGGGAGTTAGCCTGCTGAACCTGTTAGCCTGCTTATTCTGCCTCTAGCAAGCCTCAAGTCATACTGAGGAGTTTTGGGGGAAACAGACTTTTATTAAAGAGGGAGTTTATATGGCCCAGTGTTACAAGGTCCTGTGTTGTTAAATACCACCATGTGGTTCATATTGGGTTGTGCTGACTGTTTAGGCTCCACATTAACAAGCACACTGTCAAACTGCTGCACTGGAGCTCTGCAAGCATACTTATGTTTGACAACAAAGAAATAGATAGTATTTAAATATGCACAATGTCCTACTTTTGTCACCGGTTGGTTGAAACATTACATTTGGACTTTTATTGAACACTATAGTAATTATATAATCGCTCCGACATAGTGTGCTCCATTCTGTGAAGAGAATCAATTAGATATGTGTCAATGGTCATGTTGAATTTAAAGATTGTGATGAGTGGCCTTTTCTTGATGTATTTTAGGGAATGATTTGTAACTGTTGCCACTGCTGAGAACCCAAGGAGCTATGATGCAGAGAAATAGCCAAACATGTCAATGAATATTGATTACATTCCAATAATGAGATCAAAGACCTTCAAATGTACCTTTAGGAAATCAATGGCCCTCTCAAAAGTGGTTATGTTAGGGCAGAATGTAGAAGTTGACAGGAGAAAACATAGTGAGCTCTCTCTTCTATCTGTTGTCTCAAGACTTGTTGCTGTTTAGGACAAAAGAGAATTCAAGACAGCATTACCCTTCATTCTGTTACTGATTCACTTGTGAACTTAATAAATGTTTTGGAATGAGCTGGATTATGGAAATCAGAAACAACATTTACTTTAATGGAATCTCTGAAATATCTAACAAACTAGTGACTAATACAGTATTAATTAGCATATAATTAACATTTACATTTACATTTAAGTCATTTAGCAGACGCTCTTATCCAGAGCGACTTACAAATTGGTGCATTCACCTTATGACATCCAGTGGAGCAGCCACTTTACAATAGTGCATCTAAATCTTTTAAGGGGGGGGAGAAGGATTACTTTATCCTATCCTAGGTATTCCTTAAAGAGGTGGGGTTTCAGGTGTCTCCGGAAGGTGGTGATTGACTCCGCTGTCCTGGCGTCGTGAGGGAGTTTGTTCCACCATTGGGGGGCCAGAGCAGCGAACAGTTTTGACTGGGCTGAGCGGGAACTGTACTTCCTCAGTGGTAGGGAGGCGAGCAGGCCAGAGGTGGATGAACGCAGTGCCCTTGTTTGGGTGTAGGGCCTGATCAGAGCCTGGAGGTACTGAGGTGCCGTTCCCCTCACAGCTCCGTGGTATCTGGCTGGAGTCTAATTACCCAAATGCTAATGGCCCAGGCTATAATCCCTGGTAAAATCTCAGCCCTCCGCCCTGAGACAGTACTGTGTGAGAGGGGTACATTTTATCCAGTATGCGATGTCAACAGGCCAACATTGACATGACAATGAGCCAAATCTTCAACAGCATAGAAGTAAAAAATATTAACATAACACTATGGAGACAGAGAGAGACCAAACAGCATGGTGACTGACTGTTGGAAAGGTGTATCTCTGGCCCATATTGGTTCTATCTTCCTACTATCTCACCACCGGCGGAGAAGAGGTATTCGGAGTGGGCTTCTAGTCCGACTCAGGAGGCGTGCACACCATCCACGCGCTTCCTAGTATATTACTCGCTAATGTAGACAAACTCATGGCGAGGATCTCCTTCCAGAGAAACATCAGGGACTGTTTCACAGAATCATGGCTCTCTCGGGATATACTGTTACCGTCCATACAGGCAGCTGGCTTCTCAGTTTATTGAGCAGACAGAGATAAAGAGTTCTCTGGGAAGAAGAAAAGCGGTGATGTATGTTTCATGATTAACTACTCATGGTGTGATTGTGATAACATACAGAAACTCAAGTAATTTTGTTCACCTGACCTAGAATACCTCACAATCAAATACAGACCATACTACCTCCCAAGAGAATTCTCTTCGATTATAGTCACAGCCGTGTATATTCCCCCTCAAGCCGATACCACGACGGCCCTCAACTACACTGGACTTTATGCAAACTGGAACCCACATATCCTGAGGCCACATTTATTGTAGCTGGGGATTTTAACAAAGCAAATTTGAGGAAAATGCTACAAAAGTTCTATCAACACATTGACTGTAGTACTCACTTAGGAAAAACACTAGACCACTAGTGAGATGCCTACAAGGCCCTTCCCTGCCCTCCCTTCGGGAAATCAGATCACGACTCCCATTTAGCTCATCCCTTCCTATTGGCTAGTCTGACAAATCGGAATCCATGCTCCAAGATTGTTTTGATCACGCGGACTGGGATATGTTCCGGGTAGCCTCTGAGAATAACTTTGACATAAACACGGACCCGGTGACTGAGTTAATCAGGAAGTGTATAGGGGATGCTGTTCCCACGGTGACTATTAAAACCTACCCAAACCAGAAACCGTGGATAGCATTTGTGTAAAACTGAAAGCGCAAACCACCGCATTTAACTATGGCAAGGTGACTGGGAATATGGTTGAATACAAACAGTGTAGTTATTCCCTCCGTAAGGCAATCAAATAGGCAAAACGTCAATACAGAGACAAAGAGTCGCAATTCAACGGCTCAGACACGAGACATATGTGGCAAGGTCTACAGACAATCAGGAGGGTAACACAGTGCCACCGATAAGGCCCGCTCCCAAGGACTGTGAGCTCTCGTTCTCCATGGCCGACGTGAGTAAGACATTTAAGCATGTTAACCCTCACAAGGCTGACGGCCCAGACGGCATCCCTATCCGCGTCCTCAGAGCATGTACAGACCAGCTGGCTGGAGTGTTTACGGACATATTCAATCTCTCCCTATCCCAGTCTGCTGTCCCCACTTGCTTCAAGATGTCCACCATTGTTCCTGTACCCAATAAAGCAAAGGTAACTGAACTAAATAACCATTTCTATGAAATGCTTTGAGTGGCTAGTTAAGGATCATATCACCTCTACCTTACCTGACACCCTAGACCCACTGCACACTTCCCTATCCCATCTGGGCAAGACATCAGAATGCTGTTCATTGAGTATAGCTCAGCCTCCAACACCATAGTACCTTTCAAGCTCATCATTAAGGTCGGGGCTCTGCGTCTGAACCCCGCCCTGTGAAACTGGGTCCTGGACTTCCTGACCGTTCGCCCCCAGGTGGTGAAGGTAGGAAACAACACCTCAACTTCGCTGATCCTCAACACAGGGGCCCTACAAGGGTGTGTGTTCAGCCCCCTCCTGTACTCCCTGTTCACCCATGATTGCGTGGTCATGCATGTCTCCAACTCAATCATCAAGTTTGCAGACAGCACAACAGTAGTAGGCCTTATTACCAACAATGACAAGACAGCCTACAGTGAGGAGGTGAGGGCCCTGGCGGAGTGGTGATATGAAAGTAAACCCTCCCTCAATGTCAACAAAACGAAGGAGCTGATCATGGACTTCAGGAAACAGAAGAGGGAGCACACCCCTATCCACATCAACGGGACCGCAAGTTCCCTGGTGTACACATCTCTGACAATCTGCAATGGTCCACCCACACAGACAGTGTGGTGAAGAACTCGCAACAGGGCCTCTTCAACCTCAGGAGGCTGAAGAAATTTGGCTTGGCCCCTAAGACCTTCACAAACTTTTACAGATGCACAATTGAGAGCATCCTGTCGGGCTGTATCACCGCCTGGTACGGCAACTGCACCACCCGCAACCGCAGGGCTCTCCAGAGGATGGTGCGCTGCCCAACGCATCACCGGGGGCACACTGCCTGCCCTTCAGGGCACCTACAGCACCCGGTGTCACAGGAAGGCCAAAAAGATCAAGGATATCAACAGCCTGAGCCACGGCCTGATCACTGTGTTCTTTCCTCCTGTATTTTAGTCAATGCCACTCCGACATTGCTCGTTCTAATATTTATACAGTTCTTAATTCCATTCTTTTACTTTTAGATTTGCGTATTGTTGTGCATTTTTAGATACCACTGAACTGTTGGAACTAAGAACACAAGCATTTTGCTACATCTGCAATAACATCTGCTAAATATGTGTGTGACCAATTTGATTTGATTTGAGACAGATAGAAAGAGCGGTCGAGAGAGTCATCATGTACTGCACTTAATTAGGAGAAAGTATGCACCCTTTCCTCCCATAAAGGATTGAGTATGGATAGAGAGAGATGTAAAGAAGGGAGGGAGGGAGGAGGGAAATTAATAGTGGAAAAGTACAGCAGATCCCTTCAACCCCCGCTGCCTTTCAGCTGGGGATGATTGTGATGGAAACACAAGACAAAACCGCTGAGTGAAATACCCTTCAGCAGGCCTTGTGGTGAGGTGGAAGAGGGAGGAACCGAGGGAGAGGAGGCAGTCACAGGACCCAGACTATAGAGAGAGAGAGAGGGTAGAGTTCAAGATGAAGCAAAGGCTTGACTTTACAACTCTCCCACATGTCCCGTCACTTTGGATTTATCACCCCCATCACATGATCCATGAGAAGCTGGGGGAGGGGAGGTGACCAGAACCAGGACAGAACCAGTTTGATGGACTGGACCACTGACTGCCATACAGGGAGGGGTTGGTGAGGTGGAGTCAGAGTTTGATGTGACACATTGAGATCAAGTGTTGGTGATTATATGGTGGCCATGCACTTGAAAGAGAGGGTGACAGATTTGGCAAATAAGCCTCTGCCGGTGTGAATGAAGGAAACTAACGATCATTGTGTTTTTCTCATTGAAGGAAGTCAGGCATTTCACATGGGATGCTCAATTAAATATATGGTTTTGATGCCTTCTTTGAATTACCACATGTGCTGAAATAAAACAGACAAATGGCTCAAGGCGTCAGCGTTCTTCAGTTCGGCTGTCGGCTAGCCAAAGTCGGGTAGTCGAACCGAACGAGTGGGCTCGCATGCTTCCGAAAAACACGTTCACTTCAATAATGAAGAAAGGGGGGGAAAGCAGCAATATTACCCCAGGACAGTAGAGGGCGATGAGCTGGTAATAGCCATCTACGCCAAACAAGGAAGTGATGACACACCCAAACACACTCGAGAATAAAATAGTGTACAGAGAGACAGTTGATTGGATGTGTGATTTGCCAGGGATCTACTAAAACCTGATGTACCTAGCAACTCATAGAGATCAGGAGACAGAGAAGATGTCCGCTACAGGTTCACAATGGTTGATATAGAGGCATACGGCTGAGAGAGCTATGGTGGAGTGTTTCAAGAGAGTTATTTTGGGTCCAAACTGCTGAAGAAGACCCTTTACCACCGCCAGCTGTCCTGTCAGGTACCACAACGTCAAGTCCTCATGTTTTCCTGGGTGATGCAGCTTTCCCCCTACATGAGAACCTCATGCGCCCTTATTCGGGTATGAAATAATTCAACTTTTTCTGTTTCTAATTCCCCTTGTTGCTGTATATATGTATGCATCTCTATATGAGAAGTGCAATTTTATCAAAGCTTTTGGAACACGGTTCCTGGAAAATGGTATTGTGTTTTTGTTGACCAAATTTATATATCTGACATTCTCTTGTTACCTCTTATTCACAGGTGTCCGTCTCAATAAACCTGGCTGTACCTGGAACTACCACCACTCGTCGGAGAGTCAGAGAATGCTGAGAACACGGAGTTTCGAGCTGAATTGCATCACCCCTACAGTTGACCAATCATGGACGAAGGGGCGTAGACTTCGCCTTCAGAACTTCGGCTGGCCCTTGAGAATGTATTTTGTGTGCGCGAACAGTCGACAAAACCCCAACCAAACTCCAAAATGAACAAAAACATCACAAAATGTTGTCATAATATATGCACTGAGGAGGAGAGGATCCATAGTGTAAAGCAGGGCTCTCCCATCCTGTTCCTGGACTGCTTTTAAATTATACATTTTTTTATTGAACCTTTATTTTTTTTTGACAAGTCAGTTGAGATCAAATTCTTATTTACACTGACGGCCTACACCGGCCAAATCCACACGACGCTGGGCCAATTGTGCACCGCCCTATGGGACTCCCAATCATGTCCAGTTGTGATACAGCCTGGAATAGAACCGGGGTGTTTGTAGTGATGCCTCAAGCACTGAGATGCAGTGCCTTAGACCACTGCGCCACTATTAATTAGCTGGTTAATCAGGTCAGTTAAAACGGGGGTTGAATTGAAACCCCCCAAGCAGACACATTGACTCACATTTGACTCTTTGCAAACTGGAATCCATACATCCTGAGGCTGCATTCATTGTAGCTGGGGATTTTAACAAGGCTAATCTGAAAACAAGACTCCCTAAATTGTATCAGCATATCGATTGCGCAACCAGGGCGGGAAAAACCTTGGATCATTGTTATTCTAACTTCCGCGACGCATATAAGGCCCTGCCCCGCCCTCCTTTCGGGAAAAGCTGACCACGACTCCATTTTGTTGATCCCTGCCTACAGACAGAAACTAAAACAAGAAGCTCCCACGCTGAGGTCTGTCCAACGCTGGTCCGACCAAGCTGATTCCATACTCCAAGACTGCTTCCATCACGTGGACTGGGATATGTTTCGTATTGCGTCAGATAACAACATTGACGAATACGCTGATTCGGTGTGCGAGTTCATTAGAACGTGCGTTGAAGATGTCATTCCCATAGCAACGATTAAAACATTCCCTAACCAGAAACCGTGGATTGATGGCAGCATTCGCGTGAAACTGAAAGCGCGAACCACTGCTTTTAATCAGGGCAAGGTGACTGGTAACATGACCGAATACAAACAGTGCAGCTATTCCCTCCGCAAGGCTATCAAACAAGCTAAGCGTCAGTATAGAGACAAAGTAGAATCTCAATTCAACGGCTCAGACACAAGAGGTATGTGGCAGGGTCTACAGTCAATCACGGACTACAAGAAGAAAACCAGCCCAGTCACGGACCAGGATGTCTTGCTCCCAGGCAGACTAAATAACTTTTTTGCCTGCTTTGAGGACAATACAGTGCCACTGATACAGCCTGCAACGAAAACATGCGGACTCTCCTTCACTGCAGCCGAGGTGAGTAAAACATTTAAACGTGTTAACCCTCGCAAGGCTGCAGGCCCAGACGGCATCCCCAGCCACGCCCTCAGAGCATGCGCAGACCAGCTGGCCGGTGTGTTTACGGACATATTCAATCAATCCCTATACCAGTCTGCTATTCCCACATGCTTCAAGAGGGCCACCATTGTTCCTGTTCCCAAGAAAGCTAAGGTAACTGAGCTAAACGACTACCGCCCCGTAGCACTCACTTCCGTCATCATGAAGTGCTTTGAGAGACTAGTCAAGGACCATATCACCTCCACCCTACCTGACACCCTAGACCCACTCCAATTTGCTTACCGCCCAAATAGGTCCACAGACGATGCAATCTTAACCACACTGCCCTAACCCATCTGGACAAGAGGAATACCTATGTGAGAATGCTGTTCATTGACTACAGCTCGGCATTCAACACCATAGTACCCTCCAAGCTCGTCATCAAGCTCGAGACCCTGGGTCTCGACCCCGCCCTGTGCAACTGGGTACTGGACTTCCTGACGGGCCGCCCCCAGGTGGTGAGGGTAGGCAACAACATCTCCACCCCGCTGATCCTCAACCCTGGGGCCCCACAAGGGTGCGTTCTGAGCCCTCTCCTGTACTCCCTGTTCACCCACGACTGCGTGGCCACGCACGCCTCCAACTCAATTATCAAGTTTTCGGACGACACAACAGTGGTAGGCTTGATTACCAACAACGACGAGACGGCCTACAGGGAGGAGGTGAGGGCCCTCGGAGTGTGGTGTCAGGAAAATAACCTCACACTCAACGTCAACAAAACTAAGGAGATGATTGTGGACTTCAGGAAACCTCAGGAGGCTGAAGAAATTCGGCTTGTCACCAAAAGCACAAACTTCTACAGAAGCACAATCGAGAGCATCCTGGCGGGCTGTATCACCGCCTGGTACGGCAACTGCTCCGCCCACAACCGTAAGGCTCTCCAGAGGGTAGTGAAGTCTGCACAACGCATCACTGGGGGCAAACTACCTGCCCTCCAGGACACCTACACCACCCGATGTTACAGGAAGGCCATAAAGATCATCAAGGACAACAACCACCCGAGCCACTGCCTGTTCACCCCGCTATCATCCAGAAGGCGAGGTCAGTACAGGTGCATCAAAGCTGGGACCGAGAGACTGAAAAACAGCTTCTATCTCAAGGCCATCAGACTGTTAAACAGCCACCACTAACATTGAGTGGCTGCTGCCAACACACTGACTCAACTCCAGCCACTTTAATAATGGGAATTGATGGGAAATGATGTAAAATATATCACTAGCCACTTTAAACAATGCTACCTAATATAATGTTTACATACCCTACATTATTCATCTCATATGTATACGTATATACTGTACTCTATATCATCTACTGCATCCTTATGTAATACATGTATCACTAGCCACTTTAACTATGCCACTTTGTTTACATACTCATCTCATATGTATATACTGTACTCGATACCATCTACTGTATCTTGCCTATGCTGCTCTGTACCATCACTCATTCATATATCTTTATGTACATACAGTGCCTTGCGAAAGTATTCGGCCCCCTTGAACTTTGCGACCTTTTGCCACATTTCAGGCTTCAAACATAAAGATATAAAACTGTATTTTTTTTGTGAAGAATCAACAACAAGTGGGACACAATCATGAAGTGGAACGACATTTATTTGATATTTCAAACTTTTTTAACAAATCAAAAACTGAAAAATTGGGCGTGGAGAATTATTCAGCCCCTTTACTTTCAGTGCAGCAAACTCTCTCCAGAAGTTCAGTGAGGATCTCTGAATGATCCAATGTTGACCTAAATGACTAATGATGATAAATACAATCCACCTGTGTGTAATCAAGTCTCCGTATAAATGCACCTGCACTGTGATAGTCTCAGAGGTCCGTTAAAAGCGCAGAGAGCATCATGAAGAACAAGGAACACACCAGGCAGGTCCGAGATACTGTTGTGAAGAAGTTTAAAGCCAGATTTGGATACAAAAAGATTTCCCAAGCTTTAAACATCCCAAGGAGCACTGTGCAAGCAATAATATTGAAATGGAAGGAGTATCAGACCACTGCAAATCTACCAAGACCTGGCCGTCCCTCTAAACTTTCAGCTCATACAAGGAGAAGACTGATCAGAGATGCAGCCAAGAGGCCCATGATCACTCTGGATGAACTGCAGAGATCTACAGCTGAGGTGGGAGACTCTGTCCATAGGACAACAATCAGTCGTATATTGCACAAATCTGGCCTTTATGGAAGAGTGGCAAGAAGAAAGCCATTTCTTAAAGATCTCCATAAAAAGTGTTTAAAGTTTGCCACAAGCCACCTGGGAGACACACCAAACATGTGGAAGAAGGTGCTCTGGTCAGATGAAACTAAAATTGAACTTTTTGGCAACAATGCAAAACGTTATGTTTGGCGTAAAAGCAACACAGCTCATCACTCTGAACACACCATCCCCACTGTCAAACATGGTGGTGGCAGCATCATGGTTTGGGCCTGCTTTTCTTCAGCAGGGACAGGGAAGATGGTTAAAGACAGTAGTTTTGGAATTGTTAGTTAGATTACTTGTTGGTTATTACTGCATTGTCGGAACTAGAAGCACAAGCATTTCGCTACACTCGCATTAACATCTGCTACCCATGTGTATGTGACAAATACATTTGATTTGATTTGATTTGGAGGGTAGTTCTCCAGGCTCGCGTGCTCTCACAGCTTGTGTTTGAAGTAAAATATCAAAACAGAGCAGGGTTTTGGGCAGTCTATAACATATGCAAGACAATGCAGAGGGTGGAGCACCTTTTTAGGTGGCCATTTTGAGAAAGAGAATGAGGAGAGCTCTGAGTTCAAATAAAGGGGGAAAGTATGTGGGTCCTGTCCTCTTTTCTGGCAGACTTAATAGAGGTGTTATTCTATTACACACAGAACAGGGGCTTTAATGACCGAAAGGCTTTTGATTTAGACCTTAAGGTGAATCTTCACAGATACCTCCGCCCTTCCTTCAGCATCAAGCTTTGTCCTCATTGTGCTCCGAGAGCCCACTTTAATCGGGCTAAAGTCACTTTATACGGAACCATTATAATAGAGTACTACAGGACATCAAGTTCTTACTGTAGTAGTGTGTGAAAGCATACTGATGACACTTCTATATTTGTTACTGCACTCTGGAGTTGCTTCTGGCAGGACGTTTCTCCATTACGTTGTTAACTGTATGGCAGTGCGAAAGACCCTCGTGACATGAGTGTTCCTTATGGAAGAACAAAAATAGGCCTCGGGGTCAAAACATAATCTATTACAAACCTCAACAAGTTTGTTTTGAGTAAGAGCTCCTCATTGTTCTCAGGCTGGGTGGGATGTTCACGTTAATGACCAAGGATTACATTTGAATCCATTGGCCGGACCCGAGTGAGCCTTTTGTGTGTGTACAGTATGACGACCCCAGAAGAGCGTCCCGAGGAGACAGGACTTAAGCCTCATAGGTAATCCCATTGGGCTTTAGAGGTCTTCCATTCCCCATTCAGTAGATCTGGGAGAGGCTTTATGCTCCTTAACATTTCTCCTGCTCTGGCTAATTGCCTCTAGTAAGAGGAACCATACCCTGGGCTCTGAAAGCTCACTCTGCTCCTTCTAGTAAGAGGAACCATACCCTGGGCTCTGAAAGCCCACTCTGCTCCTTCTAGTAACAGGAACCTTACCCTGTGCTTTGAAAGCACACTGCTGCTTCTAGTATACTTAGAGCAGGGATGGACATATAGGACCTCTGTCATCTCTTTGACAGGATGTCTGATTCGGTTGCAGCTCTATTTAAGTTCTAAAGAAGATGAGATTAGTAGTAGTAGTTTAGTGTTTTATCAGTCCACAAGTGTGCCCTTGTGGATAATACCTGAGGTGTAAAAGTTACTATCTGCCATTTTATTCGCTTTTGGCCAATCTTATACGTTCACGATAATCAGTACTTGGTTTGGACTGAAATAGGTTCCGGGACTCATTTTGGGGGCCTGTACTGTTTATATTTAGGTGCAGGAGCTCCACAAGCTAAGTACATTTGAACAGGAGCTCAAGCGGTAGCCCAAGTCAAGCACTGATGACAGTGAATGTGTAAGGTAAAGGAAGCCTTTGCACAGTATGGGTTGGCATGGGTTTGATGACCTTGTTGCTTTAGATCACTGCACCCATGTCTCCCTCTTATATATCTGATGGGTTAGTCCATGCCTGGATGAGGGGAAAGTTCATGGCTATGTGAACTACTGGTTGACCAAAGGCTGTCAGTAAGAGACATACCTCAGATCAGTTAGGGTTCATTTATGGGTTCAGGAGAAGGTAGCATTAACCATGACCACTATAGCTGAGTTCTCACCAGTCTCCTTCAGGACTGGGTTATGGGACCAACAACCCAGTGGTCATTATTTACTTTTGGTAGAATCCAGTGACAGCAGTTCAGTCTGCTCTCAGTTTGCTCACTAACTATGGGAGCACATCACAGGAGGCTGTTGAGGGGGAGGACGGCTCATAATAATGGCTGGAAGGTAGTGAATGGAATGGCATCAAACACATAGAAACAATGTGTTTGATGTGTTCGATACCATTCCATTTATTCCATTCCAGCCATTACTATGAGCCCATCCTCACCAATCAAGGTGCCACCGGCCACCTGTGGAGAGCACAAACGGCACCGGATCTCCATCTAACGTTCATCTGACATTCGCACCGCCGTTCGTTCGGTGGGGTGTGTTTTCGGGACCACCTGCCGCCGGTGGGCGTCTGACTGCCGACATTTGAGTGTAAATCTACATGTAGAATCGGTTTGAACTCAGTTTGTACCCCAGTTCTAGTCCTGGTGTACTAGGTGAGAATGGAGGTGAAAACCGGGGTTCTGGATGTCTCTCTCTGTATATTAACGAAATCTCCCAATGCAGTCTCCCATGTTGATCTGTAAACCTTCACTGTTTATATTTTCTCAGTTAGTGGTCACCTGTTTTTCAGGATGAACCAGTTCACGGTACTTTATTTTGGGAGTGCTGTTTGAAGCACACTCCCTACTTTAATGTTTGCATATTTTGCATTACTCATTATATATGTATATACTATATTCTACTGTATTTTAGTTTATGCCGCTCCGACATTGGTGTCAGGTATTTATATATTCTTAATTCTATTCCTTTACTTTAGATTTGTGTTTATTGTTTTTGAAATTGTTAGATATAAAATGTTAGATATTACTGCGCTGTTGGAGCTATAAACACAAGCATTTCACTACACCCGCAATAACATCTGCTAAACATGTGTATGTGACCAATAATCGCAGTGCAAGAGGCGTCACTACAGTCCCTGGTTCGAAACCAGGCTGTATCACATCCAGACGGGATTGGGAGTCCCATAGGGCGGCGCACAATTGGCCCAGCGTCGGCCGGGTTTGGCCGGGGTTGGCCGTCATTGTAAAGAAGAATTTGTTCTGACTGATATATCATTTTTTAAAAACATTTTTATTATACTTAGTCATGGATGATGTTGGTAGAGCGGGGACAACAAACCCCATGTAATTGCTGATTGACCAACAGAAACTGGGATGGGATGCCTTGTTAACTGATATCATAATTAGAAAGCTAAGCCAGTAAGGTTGGGGTTGTTCTGTGTTATCTCTTCTTCTGGCAGCCGTTGCTTCACTGGGCTATTCACTGTAACCATGGCGTCAACCCATCTGTTCAGAGCTTTTATGAGGGGGGATGGTGCGGGGGTTGAGGGTGTGTGTGTGTGTGTGTGTGTTTGTGTGTTGGTGGACGGGGTTGATCGATAGGGTAGCACTAACACGGTGGACAGCAGAGAGTAGGGAAATAGGTATTTCCGGTCTAATTCATTCTCTGCCTGCATAGTGTTTTATTATCTAACCTAGAGGTAGATGGGGATTATGCCAGCTAAGATTTTAAACAGCTTTTTTGAAGTTTGGTGTCCTCAAAGTGTGCTGGTCTGCAGATTGTGCCGTTTCTGTGGGGATTAGTAAAGTAACTAAGAATGTCAGGAGTTCACAGAGGATTGTAAGTCTTCAATTTAAATCCTTAGTTGCTTCGTCTCTTTTTGAATTTATAAGTGAATAACCCCTTGATTCTTGAAGAATGTTAACCATAAATGCCGTAATCAAATCAAACTTTATTTGTCACATGCGCCAAATAACAGGTATTTCACCTTACCGTGAAAGGCTTACTTTACAAGCCCTTAACCAACAGTGCAGTTCAAGAAGAGTTAAACAAATATTTAATATATTTAAAAAATAATTGAAGATAGTAACACCTTATGCACTTAGTTCAAGCCAAAAATATAAGATTGGAGTAAAACAATGTTTGTAATCAACATACATCTAAACTGTATAGCCTCAAAACATGGTTAAAACGATACATTTGGGATCATGTTTGGTCAGTCCTGGCATCCGTAGCTCTAGTAGTTACATTTCTCCAGCCCAATCCCTTAGCTTTTTTAGTAAAACAGGAGATAACACATTATTGTTTCCATTGAGGACTCTAGCTTTAAGTACATCTCTCTATGATTCCAAACTCCAACACACGCAATGGAACGTGTGCACACACAGACACATGAAAGCAAGAAATGTCACTCTATAGAGATGAATGTAAAGCCAAAAGCTATTTAGCATCAGCGATATTGTCATTTGGGGATAAGGGCTACCGTAGTAAGCTAGGTGTTTTGAGCTCTATTCTGTTTTCACATCTGGGTCTCTCGTGGCCACCACATGTTGTTAATCTGCTGGCTAACCTTAAACTCAGAGCACTGTGTAATTTAACCAACTATTTTTGAATGTGCTTCATTTGGAACATCCTGTTCCACTACTTCCTCAACGGCAGCCCTTCCCTCGCCTTTACCAAAGGCCCCCGAATATCCCCTAACATGTGTTCCAAGTTACTGCCCCCACTTGCTCTTAACAACATTTCACATTTTGAAACTCTCAGAGGAAAAGCTGCACCATATACCCTTTGAGGAAACGAGGTTTAGGCTACAATGTAAAGACTCTGGTCGGCACTGTGTTTGCCTTCCAAAGAAGATAGCTGTGATATGAACCTACCAGTTGGACACTGGGGGCTGCTGAGGGGAAGACGTCTCATAAGAATGGCCTGATTTGGGTGGATGGAATGGTGTCAAGCATATGGAAACCATGTGTTTGATGTGTTCGATAACATTCCATTTGTTCCATTCCAGCCATTACTATGAGCCCATCCTCCCCAATTAAGGTGTCACTGCACGCCTGTGGAGTTAGAGAATCGTCAACTGTTAGTTAACTGTTAGTTGGTCTGATATATTTTCACAAATATAAATTCCCTTGTCACACCAGCGTGTCATGCTCACAGTGAGAGATTTAGATCTTATGCGGGCTTGCGTTTCAATGTACTCTATATCTATGAAAAGGGGAGTGAATCTAGTCAGGTTTCACCGAGTGGTGTTAGACTATAGTCACACTGAAGAGTTGAAATGATGCTGCCACTGTGTCTAAGGGAAAGGAGAGCCTGTAAACAAATCACCAGGCAGCCCAGCGTGTGTCGTTTAGCCTGGCCCTTTCTCTGCTCAGACCTACTGAATAAAACATTCAAGATGTCTGCTCTCTCTGCCCATTCCTCCTCCTAACATTCAGCTGGTTACACGGGTTGGCTACCCTAAGTTCCACGACGATGGTTAGAGCTGTAGGGTACAAATGCTTGGTGAGGACTTATGGCAACGGGTTTCTTTTCAGATCTGAGAGCAATTTTGATCATGCTGCATTTTCTCCGTAGATATTTGTCTTTATTATGTCCAATTTGTCATTGATGTTACTTGAATGTTGTGATATGTGGCAGGCGTCTCTCGGTTTTCTGTCTCCTGTTCTAACAAGTCATTCTGTCTCTTCTGTCAGATGTTGCAGCTGACCCACGTGTTTGCCTCATCTGTGGAGACCGCGCCACAGGCCTGCACTATGGCATCATCTCCTGCGAGGGCTGCAAGGGCTTCTTCAAGCGCAGCATCTGCAACAAGCGCGTGTACCGCTGCAGCCGCGACAAGAACTGTGAGATGTCGCGCAAGCAGCGCAACCGCTGCCAATACTGCCGCCTGCTCAAGTGTCTACAGATGGGAATGAACCGCAAAGGTAAGAGGAGACCAAAGAGGCAAGAGTGACGAGCAGACAAGAGCCACGTATGCAGAGGCCTAGAATTCTGAGCTGAATATACTGTACTAGAACCATAGTATATTGTTCTAGAATCACAGATTTCATTGGATAAGCTCCATGGGGGTTTCCACTAGATAGCACAGCCACAAAGTCAAAATTGGCTATATATCGTAAAAAATTCTGGAAAACCAAAACAATGTAATTTAAGGTTAGGCATAAGATTATCTGTGTGGTTAGGGTTAATGCTAAGGTTTAACATGTGATTATAAGAAGATAAATGGTATAAATTCTTAGGGGGGGGGGGGCGACTTTGTGGCAGTGTTAACTAGTGATGACCCCACCCTCTTGTCAGCTCGCAGCTAGGCCCAGCTCTGTTGTTATGCAGCTAGTGCTCTCTGCTGGATTGACTGTGTAGATGAAGTTTCACATTTTGCTGTACTCTTTCCTGATGATCTGCTGTGGCACAATCATAGCAGCCACCAGGTGGAGCCATAGTACCAATGTTGCTATCACTACTCCTCTAGGAATTGTTCTGTACTTTTGTGTTTTTTATGTCTTGAAACCCAAACATAGTATTTTTTTAAACCATACAGATTGTTTCTCTTATTGTGGTGCTTATGGCTGTTCTGTGTGTTTTCCAGCAATCAGGGAAGATGGCATGCCAGGAGGGAGAAACAAAAGCATTGGGCCTGTACAGGTAAATATTCACTATGCACTCTACCACCGCTAATTACAGCTAGTTTCCCACAGTGACTTTGACATTGCCGAACTGTCCTGAATTCTTTTAATGTATATTTAAATTGCTTACTAAGAATTGTTATGTAAAATACTGCTAATTTCTAACCCATTGCCCTGAACTGTGATTATTGTAAATTAAATTGAACCCATCCTTGACAGTGATTTCATTAGCTGGCTTTAAACAAGGTAATTGGGCAAATTAGCATCCCTAATTGCTTGCAGCACCAGTCATTATTTACAGTGTTCAATTCAATCTATGTCATTAACTCCTCCCGAGTTGAAGTGATGAGAGAAGATCGAAAATTAGGGGGTAAAAAAACACACACAAAAAAAACAATAAACAAATCTGTCATTAACAATAGATGAAGGATTAGCCATGCTTTTCAAATATAATTTTGGCATGTGGGTCATTCCATGTCATTTCAGCAAGCCATGACACCCACCCTCTCAGATTGTTCTGAAATCGTGTCTGTAGTTAAAAACAGATAAGATATGCCTTCCGGAAGCATTATTTTGTTGAAATACAATTTGATCTCTTAGAAATTAAGCTAATTAATTGCACACAAATTGGATATTTTAATTTATAGGATTCATATAATATTCAATAATTATTGTACCTAACATCCGATTTGGACCAAACTTTTTTGTAACCATGAGTAAGACATGAGGAATCCAAAGAAGCGGTCAAAAGCTACCCACAGACCCCCCTCCCCCACACCCCACATCAATCCCACTCCAAAAATAAGTATATAGTATCGGTTCCCTATGTTTGAGAAATATTATGGAGCTGAGGCTCTGAGTATTGTTTCTTCATCCTTTGTAATGTATTCTCAATGAATTTGGCAAAAATAAAAAATGTTCTCCTGTTCATAGAAATTAGTCATTGAAGTTATTGGGTTTGTGTCCTATCCTATTGTACATCCCAATTAACAAGTTCTGACCACTAGATTGTGCTGTTCCTGCTAATAGGTGATCTTTTTTTAAATATTCCCCCCAACCACCATTATTAAAGTGATAGTTCACCTAAATTACAAATGAAATATTGCTTCTTACTCTGTAAGCAGGATGGGACATAAACACTTCAAAGAATTACACATTTTTCAGAACAGGGGAAAGAAAACATCAACAAATTCACAAATTCATACATTACATAGGATGAAGAAACAATACTCCAAGCCACGGCTCCATACTACTTGTCAAACATAGGGAACTGATACTATATACTCATTGTTGGGGTGGGATTGGTGTGGGGTTTGGGGGGCTTTGACAGTTTCTTTGGATTCCTCATGTCTAACTCATTGTTAGAAAAACGTTTGGTCCAAATCAGATGTTAGGTACTATAGTTATTAAATATATGAATCCTATATATTAAAATGGCCAATTTGGGTGCAATCAATAAGCTTAATATTTTAGAGATCAAGTTATATGTCAACATTATAATGTTGCAGGAATACGTATCTGTTTCTATCAACAAAAACTATTTCAGAACAATTTGAGATGGTGGGTGTTGAAATCCTCTTTCTTGTGTTTTTTTGAAGTGGAACGACCCCTGTATGTGTGGGTGCGTGCGCATGTGCATGATGTGGCCTTGTGCCTCTGTGGAACAAGCTGTCCTAGGATAATTATACCCTGGATAACAGTGCTATGTTAATCCATTCAGATGCTTGAAAACAATGCTGTGGTATTAACAGCTAAAGACTTGAAGTACCCAGGGGAGTGAATTATAATAGTTAATGGGCTTGCCAATGCCATGACTCTTTACATATTCTCTCTCTCTCTCTCTCTCTCTCTCTCTTCTCTTTCTGCTCTCTCTTTCATCTTTCTCTATTCTCTCTCTCTTCTCTCTCACTTCTCTTTCTGCTCTCTCTTTCTTCTCTCTCTCTCTCTCTCTCTCTCTTTCTTCTCTCTCTCTCTCTCTCTCACTTCTCTTTCTGCTCTCTCTTTCTTCTCTCTCTCTCTCTCTCTTTCTTCTCTCTCTCTCTCTCTCTCTCACTTCTCTTTCTGCTCTCTCTTTCATCTTTCTCTCTATCCTCTCTCTCTCTCTCTCTCACTTCTCTTTCTGCTCTCTCTTTCTTCTCTCTCTCTGTCTCTCTCTCTCTTCTCTTTCTGCTCTCTCTTTCATCTTTCTCTCTATCCTCTCTCTTCTCTTCTCTCTCTCTCTCTCTCTCTCTCTCTCTGTCTCTGTGTCACAGATCACAGATGAGGAGATTGAGCGGATCATGTCAGGACAGGAGTTTAAGGAGGAAGCCAGTCTCCCGGAGCACACCTGGAGCAACAATGGTGACAGTAGTGACCACAGTTCCCCTAGCAACGGCGCCTCCGAGGGCAACCAGCCATCACCCGCATCCACTCTGTCATCCAAGTGAGTTAGCAACTCCTCTACATTAGGGAGCATCGTAGCCATTGTCAGCAGTTTGTCCATTTACGAAATAATGAACTGCCTCTGACATCTCATTGCCAAGTTAGTAAGGTGTTTGCCACTAGAAGAATGCCTAAATGCAATCTATTCAGACTTAGCAGTGATATCTGTAGAATGAATTCGTACCAGTGTCTGCTGTTCTGGCTATGGAGACATGCATAGTGTCTATCAACAAGCAGCAAGGCCAAATATAGTCTATGTAGTGTGGTGGTATCTATTTGAATCTCTCTCTGTGTCAACATCCACATATCTATATCAGCCATGTACTCTGATTATGTTAGAAATGCACAGAAATAGTTATTTATCAAATCTCAACAACATGAGCACACTTAACAATTTCTGGCATTTAGTGTAAGTACAGTATGTAGTTGAACCACTACTGTGAGTAAATTATCTCGCGGCAGTGACAGTTCTACTGTGTTTCCCATCATGTCTGAGGTGTGAGTGTGTTTGACCATTGTGTTTTCTCTGTCCAGTCGCTCTGTAGAGATGAATGGCGGCTACACGGCAGCTCTCAGGGACCAGTACATGAACACCCCCATGAACACCCCCTACCAGCTTCTACCTCACCTCTTCAGCTACCATGCCCAGTCAGGCCTGCTGGCCCCACAGCCCCGCAGCCTCTACCCTCAGTCACACCCCCTGGTGCTGCAGCTAGTGGCTGCAGAGGACCTGGCCCCACTGACCACCCCCATGCTGATAGAGGATGGGTGAGTATGCCTGCTTAACCGGAAATATCTGCTGAGCACTCAAACCGTGGCATGTTTTTTTGACATAACAATTCCAGCAGACATCTATCTGCAGCAGACATCTATCTGCAGCAGACATCTATCTGGAAATATGTTTTACAATATGAATTGTTCAACCATGTGACCAGGTCAGCTACAACTCCTGGCCCAATACAATAACATGAACACTTTGCTGTTATGAAGCCTGTCGATGTTCACATCCGCGTCTCTCTGTCTCCCCTGTTATGTGTGTCAGGTACAAGGTGACTCAGGTGGAGTTGTTTGCGCTGCTGTGTCGTCTGGCCGACGAGCTGCTGTTTCGTCAGATCTCGTGGATCAAGAAACTGCCGTTCTTCTGCGAGCTGTCCATCGAGGACTACACCTGTCTGCTCAGCTCCACCTGGCAGGAGCTCATCCTGCTCTCCTGCCTCACCATCTACAGTGCGCAGATCTTTGGAGACCTGGCCGACGTCACCGCCAAGTACACGCCCTCTGAGGACGAGATGCAGGGGTGAGTATTGCCCGACAGTGGGAACACTGTCAGGTTTAAACAATGATACTAGGTTGTGTTCATAGGTTTATTTTGGAATCATTGTATGGAAAGAGACCATTTAGCTGGGACACCCTCCTCTTCTGCCGAGTGGCGCAGCGGTCTAAGACACTGCATTTCAGTGCTTGAGGCGTCACTACAGACACCCTGGTTCGATTCCAGGCTGTATCACAACCGGCCATGATTGGGAGTCCCATAGGGTGGCGCACAATTGGCCCAGTGTCTTCCAGGTTTGGCCGGTGTAGGCCGTCATTTAAAAAATGTAAATAAAATTCTCCTTTTGTGTTGGCATTCAGGCATCAGATGTTAGAAGGCAATAGTGTTTGCTTACCTGGACTACTGTTATTGTAGTATTTTTGGGAGGTGTGGTGGCTGAATACGGCTCTTAAGAGAAGGGATGATGTCAACATTTGAGTTGTGTTTCCTTCTGCAACAACAGTCTCCTACAGAGACCACCGTTCCACTCTGTGAGTTCACCATCTCTAAAGGCTGTGATATTTCGACCATTACATCGGGGTATATTGGTTTTGGAAGTGTGCCAGTGAACTGTCCTGTGAGGTGGATGACTCCTCAGGACTGTGGCTAGCACTGTCTGGGCCATTATGAAATACAGGTCTGTCCCTCTGTCCCAGATTGGCCATAATACTGTGGGGGCTTTTGGCTGTGTGTAAATCAGACCAGAATTATCAGCCCTTTTGGCACACTTCTTCCTCATTTTCTATTGGATTTACGACTGGGTTGTGTTGCAAAGGCCCATTTGCCTGCAGTTTGCACATTCAAGGAGAAGGTGTCTGATTTACTAAGCTAGTGCTAAGCGGTGTGTAGGCACATGTACTAAAGAGATCAAGATTTAAGGGGAGCTGCAGAGACGGGTATAGAGATTGATGAGTACAGTTGTTCAGTTTGCCGTGTTTAAGTACATGCTGCTTCCTTAAAGCTAAAGGAAATGTTTAGTCAGCGAGATGAATGTCCTTAATCACTTCTAGTGGATCAGCCCCCCCCCCTCCTGCTCATCATCTTATTACGGTCATGATTGAATCAACTATTATAAATCTACTCTCCCTTAACTTTGTTATTTCTTTGTGATTTTCCACTTCTGTAGCTGTGTGTACAAGAGCTGGTAGTCTTGTTGATTTTGTGGGTTGTTGGCGAGTGAGCGGGCGTGCGTATCACATTTCACAATCTCACCATGTTTTTGTATGCTTCCTCTCCAGGTTCAGTGAGAATGGCATGGAGGTGATGGAGAGGCTGATCTATCTGTTCCGCAAGTTCCACCAGTTGAAGGTCAGCAACGAGGAGTACGCCTGCATGAAAGCCATCAACTTCTTGAACCAAGGTGACACACACACACACACACACACACACACACACACACACACACACACACACACACACACACACACACACAGTCAGACACAGCACTGATCCTTCAGGGATTTTCTGAACTGCTCTGCTGCTCAGATGCTTTATTGAATAAAAAGAATGCAAATGTCACACATACATGAACAGTAGCTAAGGTCCTCTCCTCAATGTGTCCCTGTCTGTCGTGCAGATATCCGTGGTCTGACCAACGTCTCCCAGTTGGAGCAGCTAAACAAGCGCTACTGGTACGTGTGTCAGGACTACACTGAGTACAAGTACCCTCACCAGCCCAAACGCTTCCCCGAGATCATGATGTGTCTGCCAGAGATCCGTTTCATGGCAGGTAAGTTGGGGCATCTATCAGGGATTGGCATGGCGGGTGGTGTATTACGAAATGCTAATATAAAGGTCCATAACAAGGTAGGCGAAAGGATAATTGCTCTGTACTCACACCCTGTGAAACATGTTTCTTTCCAGGCAAGCTGGTGAATGTTCCCCTGGAACAGCTCCCCCTTTTGTTCAAAGCAGTCTTGCACTCCTGCAAATCCAGCCTAATCAGCTACAGGACAGGAAGTTCCCCCTGTCTGACTTCTACGGGTACCTCCCCTGGGAACTGAGCCCTGCCCTGCTGGCTCTAGGACCGCCCCTTTACTCAGAGCTGGCCTAGGGGGCAGGGCAAGGGACTGGTCCTCCTTCCTGTGAATGTGACAAGCAGCTAGTTTTATCAAGCTTTTTTTTTTCTCTATATATTTATTACATGACAGAGCTGAATGTATGCTGATTTATGCTGTGCACATGCTTCTGTACAAACTAAATGCACATTGATGCATTGGTCTTTGGAGTTTACAAGTGTGTATCCGATTGCTCAATGTGTGGGTGTTGCCATTGTTAGAACTTGATTTTAAACATTTATTTTATTCGGATGGGGCCGGATATAAATGAGTTGACAAGTGTTTTGAGACTACCTCAGGAAGATGTCGTTTCTATTTTCAGGTACCTTTTTCCCGCCGTTTTGAAATGAAGAGTTGCCCAGTCTAAATCCAATCCCTGTAAATGCTTTAAACTCCTGAATCATAGATTGATAAGTAGGCCTTTACCACGAAATTGACCAAAGGCATTTAGTACGTTGAACCAAAGATTTTTAAAAAAAGCGTTCACCCCTGCAATCAACAAATGAATGTTCACTACAGGTGTATTGTCTCCCTTCTTGTCGTATTTTTCTATACTGTGTTACACACACTATCTCTTACAGAACCCACAGACAGACTTCCTGTAAGGGATGGGCTGGTCTGTTTTGAACATTCCTAGACTTTCGGTGAGGTGACACTTAGCTGGATTGTGGGATCTTGGTAGAAAACGAGCATACGGGTATTTTCTACAATCATTGACTGCGGAACAAATGAAAGGGGGACGTTTGCTGTTAGCTGTATTGATTTTTGTTGTTGTTGACCAAAGTGTTATGCAAAGCTTTTTCAAGCAGAACCCATAGATGGGCAATGAGCCGATAGCTCAATGTAATGATTTCTTATCAATGAAGGACCCGAATAAGAAATGAATCAATGTGCGTCGGAGCTGGAGGGGAGACCTTCTGCTGACAGACAGACACACACACAGTGCAGCTGGTTCCCATCCTAACCCCTAACGATGAGACACCACAGACAAAGGCCCCACTGTCTTCCCTCCTAGTCCCTGTAGCACCCATCTGTTGCTCCAGACATACAACTTTTAGCCCTCCACTGGTACTCCCTTGCCCAATCCTTAGCCTCTGCACATGCTCATTGGGTTGGTGGTCCGGTCCGCACAGTTAGGCTAGAAGGAAATGCTGGCCTGCTCATTTTTACTACTACATCTTTAGACAGTGTTGGGTTCGGAATGCTCAGGTGACTACTTTTTGGGCTGTAAAAGAGGAGAGACGGAGGAGACATTAGGGGCTTGTCTATTAATCTGGAAGGACTAGAGGTTACTTCCGGCTTGCACATCATCTAAGACTGATATGCACATTGTTAAAAAGAAAGAGAAAGAAACATACGGAGAAATAGGTTCTTTATTTTCTAAGTATGAGATGATAATTCTTCCCACTTTTTTGATCATTCAAGTTTGATCTGTTTCCTAGTAACCGTTGTTTGAACATTTGGGGCAATGCAGTCCTTAAAATGACTCTCTTTTATGCGTGCTGTGGTGAGGCAGGACACATTCTTTGACCATGAACTTGGCAAAGTCCCCACCCTGCATGCTCCTCTCTCTCAGGTCCTTGTGGACCTGTATTTAAACAGGGTAAAGTGAGTGTTGTGTATTGCATTCAGGAGTTATTCAGTGATCACAATGCTGATGTACTTGTAGGATTCGTAGTCGTAGGATTCAGGACATTGTAGGTCCTTCTTAGAAGGTGTTTTCTTTTTCAAATATTTTCCTGTTTTTATGAAAGTGAATGTGTTGGTTTTAAAGGGCATGTTTTGGAACAGATTGTTTTTGACCAGATTTTAAACGACTGGTGTACCAGTGCTCCCAGTTCAGTGTTGAGATGATTTGGCTGAAGGTGGCCTGAGACAGGGCCGAAATGCCAGGGATGTCCCCTTTCCAAACTGAGCATGCTCAAAATAACCTCAACTATCAGGTAGGCTTACTCTCTCCCTTCATCACTACTGTAAGTCCAGCCTCGTTTGTCTTGCTCAGCCTTAACACTACTACCTACCTGCCTTAAAGGAGTACTCCACCCCCCCCAAAAAAAATCAATGTTTTGTTATTTGTTTCACTTGTCCATTGTTGACATAGTGCCAAAAATGTTTTGCTGGTCAGCGATCAATTTTCAAGATATGTAACTTTTAAAATATAGAAATACTCCCCATATGATGCATCTCTGGGTGGAATGTTCCTTTAACACTGTGCTATCTTATGCCCTGAACCACCCGTTGAATACTTTCTCCAATGGTGTGTTCTTTGTTTCAGTAGTTTTCAAGTAGCCACCTTTCCATCTTTTGTTTTTATACATTTTCAATGTTATTGTTAAAACTAGAATCCTTAATTAGAACAATAACAAAGCGGACACCCCGCCTCTGTTTTGGTAAAAAAGCTTGAGGGATGTGGGCCTGGAGAAATGTAACCACTCTCAAATTCATAGACAGAGCTATGGATGCAAGGACTGACCATCCATGACATGAATTCTAGTTTCAACCATGTTTTGAGGCTATACAGCGTTTGTTTACATTGACATTACAATTCTTTCTGATGGATGTTGGATGTGATTCTATCAACTCTCTGCTGTAATTTAAGTTCCAAAAGAATATAGTGTTTATGGTATTGATATTGCAATTCAAAATTGTTTATGGATTGGTCACTCTTTACTATTACCAAAGACATGTTACAGAGTTGATGAGTAAAATGATATCTGCAGACAGTGAATTAACTCGGCAGAAGACAGGCACCTGTGAAACTGGTAAATATTATGCATGATCCTTCACATGCAAAGCCTTCACTGTATTCCCCAGTGTCATTTGGGCCTGAGGTGTGGAGTTTTCAACTCCGATATTAGAACGGAGTCGCACACCGTGGCTTCCTACTTTTCTTTCAGTTGACCATCTGTGAACAAAGCAGAGAACATTGAGGTGTGCCAGAAGTCACGGTGGAGAGTAACCAGCCACTGGTCTGGGGGGCTCAGTGCATATGGCACTCCTAAACTCAGGGATCAGACATTTTTAGGGTACTTGTGTTTGAGATCCTAGCCCAGTGCTGCTGCTGCCATACAGTGTCACTCTGGCCATCATACATGAATATAGGGACTCTAAGTGGCAGGTTCTTCGTTGCAGTCTCTTTTCAAATCAAACGTCACATTGCTACCTTGCTGCCAACACCTCTCATGTTTTGAAACACATGTAATACAAACTCATTACCATTCTCACTATTTTCTGGAATGTGTTTTTACAGATAATGGATATGTAATTTGCAATTTCTATACTGAAACTACCTCTTTTTGTGTGTCATCACGTTGCTTACTCACACAGGTAATGTTAAAAAAAAAAAATCATATTTATTGGTTTCATTGCACCAATGTTCTGTTATTTTGTGTCTCTTATTTCATCCAGTTACCTCACTGTTACCTATTTTGCATGTAAACGTTTCCTCATATGTTTTTCCGTGGTACCTCAGGACAAACTGCAGCCTCGCCCTTGGTGGATGGGAGTCAGTTTGACCACCGTGCGCCAGTTTACATTTACAACTTTTTTTCTGCGATCGATCATGCAGTTTACAACGTCACACCAAGTGATCAATGAAAACGGATCAGACTGATGACTTATCTACCACGTCATGACCGTACACTACCAATCATTAACACACCTGATTACTATACCTTTCTGTGGGAATCTCGGCATACTGTATGTAATCACGTCATTTGTTCACTTTTCTGCGGTCGTTTTATCAATACTTCCCATTTTACTGGTGAATCAGTGTTTCTTTGTACAGTTCATACAGCAACACAGTGCCTTGCGAAAGTATTCGGCCCCCTTGAACTTTGCGACCTTTTGCCACATTTCAGGCTTCAAACATAAAGATATAAAACTGTATTTTTTTTTGTGAAGAATCAACAAGTGGGACACAATCATGAAGTGGAACGACATTTATTGGACATTTCAAACTTTTTTAACAAATCAAAAACTGAAAAATTGGGCGTGGAGAATTATTCAGCCCCTTTACTTTCAGTGCAGCAAACTCTCCAGAAGTTTAGTGAGGATCTCTGAATGATCCAATGTTGACCTAAATGACTAATGATGATAAATACAATCCACCTGTGTGTAATCAAGTCTCCGTATAAATGCACCTGCACTGTGATAGTCTCAGAGGTCCGTTAAAAGTGCAGAGAGCATCATGAAGAACATGGAACACACCAGGCAGGTCTGAGATACTGTTGTGAAGAAGTTTAAAGCCAGATTTGGATACAAAAAGATTTCCCAAGCTTTAAACATCCCAAGGAGCACTGTGCAAGCGATAATATTGAAACGGAAGGAGTATCAGACCACTGCAAATCTACCAAGACCTGGCCGTCCCTCTAAACTTTCAGCTCATACAAGGAGAAGACTGATCAGAGATGCAGCCAAGAGGCCCAAGATCACTCTGGATGAACTGCAGAGATCTACAGCTGAGGTGGGAGACTCTGTCCATAGGACAACAATCAGTTGTATATTGCACAAATCTGGCCTTTATGGAAGAGTGGCAAGAAGAAAGCCATTTCTTAAAGATATCCATAAAAAGTGTCGTTTAAAAGTTGTCCACAAGCCACCTGGGAGACACACCAAACATGTGGAAGAAGGTGCTCTGGTCAGATGAAACCAAAATTGAACTTTTTGGCAACAATGCAAAACGTTATGTTTTGCGTAAAAGCAACACAGCTCATCACCCTGAACACACCATCCCCACTGTCAAACATGGTGGTGGCAGCATCATGGTTTGGGCCTGCTTTTCTTCAGCAGGGACAGGGAAGATGGTTAAAATTGATGGGAAGATGGATGGAGCCAAATACAGGACCATTCTGGAAGAAAACCTGATGGAGTCTGCAAAAGACCTGAGACTGGGACGGAGATTTGTCTTCCAACAAGACAATGATCCAAAACATAAAGCAAAATCTACAATGGAATGGTTCAAAAATAAACATATCCAGTTGTTAGAATGGCCAAGTCAAAGTCCAGACCTGAATCCAATCGAGAATCTGTGGAAAGAACTGAAAACTGCTGTTCACAAATGCTCTCCATCCAACCTCACTGAGCTCGAGCTGTTTTGCAAGGAGGAATGGGAAAAAATTTCAGTCTCTCGATGTGCAAAACTGATAGAGACATACCCCAAGCGACTTACAGCTGTAATCGCAGCAAAAGGTGGCGCTACAAAGTATTAACTTAAGGGGGCTGAATAATTTTGCACACCCAATTTTTCAGTTTTTGATTTGTTAAAAAAGTTTGAAATATCCAATAAATGTCCTTCCACTTCATGATTGTGTCCCACTTGTTGTTGATTCTTCACAAAGAAATACAGTTTTATATCTTTATGTTTGAAGCCTGAAATGTGGCAAAAGGTCGCAAAGTTCAAGGGGGCCGAATACTTTCGCAAGGCACTGTATCTATATAGTTGTCAAGATGGGGTGTACCAAACAATATATTGTGTTCCTTCACTATATCTATATAGTTGTCAAGATGGGGTGTACCAAACAATGTATTGTGTTCCTTCACTATATTTATATAGTTGTCAAGATGGGGTGTACCAAACAATGTATTGTGTTCCTTCACTATATCTATATAGTTGTCAAGATGGGGTGTACCAAACAATGTTAAGGCAAAGTGTAAAGACTTTAATAGGGTTAAATGATCAGTATCATGTTTGATATTTAGAATGCTGCTTGTGAGTGATTATTCATTGGAATGTAACTTTGGCCCTTTTGCCATTTCCTGTTAACATGCTTTTCTTCACTCATCGCAACAATGAATGGTTTTCTGTCATAACAGTGTTATTACAAGCTTATACATTGTTATTACAAGCTTATTCAGTGTTATTACAATTCATTCGTTGAAGCTCCTTATTAAGGAGCCCACAATGGGGCAACTAGAGCAGATAAAATCACAACATATCTCAGGGAACAACGTCTTAAAGTATTTCCATTGAATCTGCACCACTGGATACGCAGATGAAATGCATGACATTTGTATCTGCCATGTTTGTTTGTTTTCTCCTTAAAGGGATACTTTAAGGGATCCCCAGAGTCAGATGAACTTGTGAATACCATTTTTATGTCTCTGCATCCAGTATGAGGGAAGTTAGAGGTAGTTTCGCGAGCCAATGCTAAGTACCGTTAGCTCAATGAATGGAACTCAATGGCAACAACTAGCATGCTAGCTGTTACCATAGATTTCCAGTCATTGCGCTGATTCAGAGGGGTTGGGTTAAATGCGGAAGACACATTTCAGGTGAAGGCATTCAGTTGTACAACTGACTAATGCTAGTTAGAAGTTGCGCTGACGCTAGTTAGCAACTTCCTTCAAACTGCACACAGAGATATAAAATGGTATCCACAAGTTCATCTGACTCTGGGGAAGTAGATTAAGGGTTTCATTGCCAAAATCCCGAAGTATCCCTTTAAATCTTTTGAAAAACCTCTCTCCTCTGCTTTTCTTACTTGAACTACCTGTGACAAATGTGATCCATATGTGTTAAACGCATGTTTAGAATATGTTAGGACTTGAAACCAAATAAATGTGAACGTTATGCAACTGTGCAATTGTTGTCGTGTCTATTATTATTTAACAGGTAGTGACCGGTGTGAAGAGTCTCTACTCTTCCCTTTTGTTTGGTGCTTATTTAATGTACAAAAAAAGAACCGTTGCGATCTGATCATTCTATCGGATAGTATTACAGTTTTTCTCAATCGCTAAAACACCATTTCTGAAACCTTGCTCCATTTCCTGAAAACATTAAACACAAAACCTCATCTTCAAGCACTATTTACATAACCTCTGACTCCTCTTGCAAAATGAAACATTCGCCTCAAAACAGTTTTACCTGTGTTCAAAGTAATACACCGAAAAATAGAAAACACATTGTTCAAAACATACAATTCTCAGGGAGAAGTACATTTTTTTTTATCTAAATCTTTTTTTTCCCGTCATTGTCTTTTGATGAACGAAAACATGTTCTATCACAGTAGCTCAAAATGTATCAGAAATTACTACTCTGCTTTGCTCTTTGCAATTTAGTTTTTAGTTCTTTTTTTGTTTTGTTTGCTCTCTGAACTGGCTTATATTGGTTGTGTCGCATCATTTGAAACAGGTTAAATCAATTTTGAGTGGTTGTGTTCAATCAATGACATGTCTTCTCTATTTGTATTTGATTGTTGCCACTTGTGTTTACCAGTATGGATGACATGTGCATTAGAGTGCAGAATGTGTTTTGAGAATGAGAATGTGTTTAGAGTTTTGCTGAAAAGTCTAAGTGAGATCTGCAAATTGTGTTTTACCATGTGAAATGGTTTAAGGTATTGACAACAGACTGCATAATTAGCTAAATGAGTCCAGGCAACTGAGAACTTTGTTCAGCCAATGGGTTTTAGTGTTTTAGTCATTGAGAAAAACTGTAAGCTTACCAAGACATGTACATCTAGGGTTTAAGGGACACACTCTTTCTCTGTCATTTGAAGCCCGTCAGCAGATTTTGGATGGGCCTAATCTGTGTGTCCATGACCCATCCAGCCTAATTTGTTTTGCAGACTGAGAAAGCCTATCATTCACACATACACACAAAAACAAACCGTTCCTGCATTCGAGGGAGAAAGATCTGTATCTAGACAACATGAATTATGATCATCTACATTTAGGGTGTAACTAAAACGCAGGACCACAGTATACTGCACCTTTGGTAGAACCCGAATGCTAAATCTGAATGGAACTGCAATGCATATGGAAATGTAAAGCAATGAATGTCAATGTCGTCCTAAATATAGTCAAAGAAGAGGTGGAGATCGAGGCCAAACACACAATCGACAGTAACATTGTCCTGTTTAGGTTATCTGGAGATTGATCAGTGGAGCTGCTGCTTGCATCATGTCTGTGATCCGGCCCAGGAGTGGTCCATTGCCAGAGGGGGGCCTACTTATCTGCTCAAGGCTGAGCGAGGCGAGGGGATTTTGACCTGCTGTACTAACAGCAGCCCCTCTTCTCTCCCCTGACAGGATCCCCTCCTTCCACTGACTGACCTCCACTCTCAGGCCCACTCAAGGCTGGAGGTGGAGTCCCTTTCAATGGAGATGTACGATGCAGGGATAACAAAGGGTATGAAGGGGAAAATATATCTTGTGCATGGATTGTGTTGAATATGATGGTGTATGCCTGACATAATAGCAAAACCTATCAATACCACTATTTACTATCTACCACTCACAATAGAGAAATGGGCCATACCATGACAAATGCAGTATACACAATTCAATGCGTTATGATAACACTATAAAAGTCACAAAATCAATAACATTGTCAAGACCAACATTTTCAAAACCAAACATGGTTATAGTATGTGTTGTGCAGCTCCCAGTCAGGACAGGGTTGAGAGATCTTAATTGCAGGCCCCTGCAGCGTTAGGTTTTAGTTGGCCCACCATAGCAGGAGCTGCCCTTTAGAAATGCCACCCTCTGAGCCAGGTTTTCTTATCAGAACTAAAAGTCCAATATCCTATCTCTTTGATAACACAGAGTTGGAGCTGAGATATAAGAGCACAGTACCACAGACTTAGGGGAGGATTTGCTGCTTTGATTAAGATGTGAAGACAATCTAGAGGAAATGACATCTTTACTTGTCCTGCCAAGGGGTTTCGTCATAACAAGCCTTTGGGATTCACGCACGCATTCCTCCAACTGCACCATCATGTGTTCATTTTGTTCGCTCAATGCCTTGACGATGTATGCTGTAATGTGACTTTGTTGGTAGCAGTGGTGGTGTCGGTGTTTAATTGAACTAGCCCCGTGACACCTGCCTGTGCTTTAGGTTGAGCCCATTTACGTTGCTCTTGGAGACATGTCAAGGCTAGGCCTGACGCCCTCACCAAAATGAGAGAGATACAAGTGAAGAGAGAGAGAGAGAGAGAGAGAGAGGGGGATGGAGAAAGTGAGGTAGGAAAAAATCCTTAGAGAGGGTGGATAAAGACATAGAAGAGAGAGCGGGTGAGAGAAAGAGAGAGAGAGAGATAGAAAGAAAGAGAGAGCATTTCGGGAGCATGTAGCATGGACTGTAGGGAAATGGTGGTGGCATCAGAGAAATGTGAGGGAACAAGGTCAGATCCCTCTGAACGTGTGTCAGTTGGCGGAGGGTGAGGAATGGTGGGACTGTTATCGTAAGGCAGCGGGGCTGGAGTGCGCCAGGGTCAAGGGGAACAACATGATAGGGCTCCCCAAGGAGAGTGGGGAGATGTGGAGAGGGGGAGACAAGAGAGAGAGGGGGAGATGACCACACCTGGAGAAACCACGCTTCAGGAGCGTGGCAGAAAGGACACAGGCCAATAAATCCGAGAGGACACTGATAGCCCTGAACTGTCAAGGCTGAAAGACCCTTGAATCTCCAAAATGATCTTCTGGTTGTTAAAGGAGAAATCTGCAGTTTAAACAATAACACAGTTGGGCCTGGAGAAATGTAACCACTGTCAAATTCATAGACAGAGCAATGAATGCATTGACTGATCATCCATGATATTAAAATTAATAATTTTAACCATGTTTTGGGGCTATGTTGCTTACAAACAATGGAGTAGAGCAAGCTTATATTTTGAGTTCTTACTGTATATGCTATTCTTCAAGAATCAATGGGTATATAATGAATTTAAAAGTTTTAAAAGTAAAAAAAATATATATAATTAAATCAATGTACCAATGCCAGATTGCCCCTTTAAAGATGTACAACAGTGTCACGACTTCCACCGAAGTCGGTCCCTCTCCTTGTTCGGGCAGCGTTCGGCGGTCGAAGTCACCGACCTTCTAGCCATCGATGATCGTCTTCATTTTCCTTTGGTTTTGTCTTGTCTTCCCTCACACCTGGTTCCAATCCCATCAATTACATGTTGTGTATTTAACCCTCTGTTCCCCCTCATGTCCTTGTCAGTGATTGTTTGTTGTAAGAGCTTGTGCACGTCTGTCCTGGTGTGCGGCAGGTTATGTACCCATTATTTTATTGTTCTGTTTTCCGGTGGGGTTTTTGTTATGAAACTGTGCCGTTTGGAAACACTGTTTTTGCTCTCCTGCGTCTGACTTCTCTGCCACCAGTACACACCCCTTACAAACAGGAACAAATGACATGTCTGTTGAGTTTATAAGGAAATAACGATCGAAAATTGATTAAAATGTTTTGCCTTATAAATATACATATATTTTAAACATATATATTTTGTTCTTGTCTCCTCAAATTACCTGTCTGGTGTCAGAGATTTATAATGGACAAAAAGCTATAAATGCTACAATCTTACCTAATGAACAGCTACCAGGCTGTTGTAACCTTGAATGGGCTTCTGGCAGACGCCAACATTTGAACATCTGGTTGTCCAGTTAATCACTTCAATCTGATTCCCTTCACTAGAGCATGCTCATAAATGGAAACAACATTTTAATAAATGCTCATATCAAACATTGAGCGATATAACCCTGATTCTCAGGGCCAGGAAATGAAATTGAGGGAAAACAAATGAGAATTTGTTTAAAGTTTTGTTTTTGCGTCTATAACACTTTGGAGGCAAAAGAGATTGAGGACTTTTAGATCTGTCTCCAAATTTTGAGAGGAGAGTTTTGGTCAAGGACAGCCCCAGGAGGTTTGCCAGGCGGTAACAGTAATATCTGTACTGTACATGTTAAAGTGGCTGTACTGTCCAGAGAGTCCACATTGACAGATCCACCTCAAACGTGTATTATAGTACACTACTCTGTACGAGACAACTGGGTTGCTCCTGTCTTTCTCATTACTGAATGTTTTGCCAAACAAACATTTATAAATGCGGTTTCTGAAGATTTCTGACATGTTAAAATGTGGAGGACAGAGAATTTTTGGACTGAAGTGAAAGCGGAATAATATTCTGAAGAGAGATGTACCACAACAATGGACTATATAGGCCCTTTTGATGCATACCAAGTTGATACTGCATGAAATTACTTTGACTGCTATAATGGATTATCAAACCAAAATATAGTGATATGTTTAAGTGTGTGCAAGGTTTCATTTGAGGATGACCTTGTGAGGGCATGTTTCTATTGTTGTTGAACACAAAGCTGACTTCTCAAAAAAGCACTAACGGAAAGGGCTGTTAAATTTCAGTAATAAGTCAAGGCCAAGGAATGGTGTTAATGTATTGAGGTGCTCCATCTATGCTGTAGGCCTTGTCTTGCATCTCCCAGCTCTGAGCATCAATAAGGCTAAGCACAAATACTGAAAGGGCTGTATTGTTTTATTGGTTTCTCACAATTATTATTCAATACCGTCTCCTACTACCTTATTATTACTACTTACTTACTTACTACTTACTTACTTACTTACTTACTTACCTACTTACTTACTAATTACTTACTTACTTACTTACTAATTACTTACTTACTTACTAATTACTTACTTACTTACTTACTTACTTACTAATTACTTACTTACTTACTACTTACTTACTTACTTACTTACTTACTTACTTACCTACTTACTTACTAATTACTTACTTACTTACTTACTTATTTACTTACTTACTTACTTACTTACTAATTACTTACTTACTTACTAATTACTTACTTACTTACCTACTTACTTACTAATTACTTACTTACTTACTACTTACTTACTTACTTACTTACTTACATACTTACTTACTAATTACTTACTTACTTACTTACTAATTACTTACTTACTTACTAATTACTTACTTACTTACTCAGTGGTGTAAAGTACTTAAGTAAAAAATACTTTAAAGTACTACATAAGGAGCTTTTGGGGGTATCTGTATTTGACTATTTCTATGTTTGACAACTTTTACTTTTGCTTCACAACATTCCTAATAAAAATAAAGTACTTTTTACTCTATACATTTTCCCTGACACCCAAAAGTTCTTGTTACATTTTGAAATGCTTAGCAGGACAGAAAATGGTCCAATTCACACACTGATCAAGAGAACATCCCCAGTCATCCCTACGGACTCTTATCTGGCGGACTCACTAAGCACCAATGTTGTGTTTGTTAATTATGTCTGAGTGTTGGAGTGTGCCCCTGGCTGTCTGTGAATTTCAAAAATCAAGACAATTGTGCAGTCTGGTTTTAATATAAGTCATTTGAAATTATTTATACTTAAGTATACATACTTTTGACTTTTACTCAAGTAAAAAAAATTCTGGGTGACTATTAAAGTATCTTTACTTTAATAGTTTAAACACAAGTATGACATTTGGATACTTTTTCAACCACTGTACTTACTACTACTACTTACTTAGTACTTACTTCCTATGACAATGAATAGCTAATACAATCCCCAATGCTCACAGTAGGCCTGCTGTGCATGCTTCAACCACTACTGAAAGAGTGTTTGCTTTTGTCGTCCTTGGTAGTTTATATGCATTACGATGGTAGTCCATATACATAGAGTAGACCACCAGAGGGCATAACTCCAAAATAGTCATAACAGATACACATGTTCATCTTGTCCATCACATTTCATCAAACCCCATGGTCTATTGTAAATGTGACTAATATGGATATATGAAACTCTTTGAGGGGGAAAAAAAAATTTGAGTTCCAAAGTAATTCTAGCTCTTAGTTAAGAGTTTGTGGTTTTAATCTTTGACCTTGTGGGAAGACACTGGCGGAAACCCCTTGCACGTTTGCTTTCTTAAGATGCTATTGTAGTTTGACCATCTTTGCTCCTCCTCCAAGTGTTTTGTTTGGTTTAGTTTGTGCAGTACCCTTACCCAAAGGATAAACGGAAGACACTGACATGTGTATTGAGCCAGGGGTTATCGTATTGTTCATGCTTGCTTTGTGATTTGTTATTGACAAGTAGAAATGTAGTCTCTCCATATGCGTATACTCTTCTTCGAATGCAGTCTCCACTTTCTTCTGAGAAAGCAGTGTCCTTACACTTTCTTCTGAGAAAGCAGTGTCCTTACACTTTCTTCTGAGAAAGCAGTGTCCTTACACTTTCTTCTGAGAAAGCAGTGTCCTTACACTTTCTTCTGTATCATTTTGATAGCTCTTCTTTGAGGCACGATTGATCCAATCAATAACTGGTAAACGGTTGTTACACCTGGGTGAGATGGCTACACATAAACTGGCGGTCTAGATGTTGCATCCAGTCAGTCTGTTCTACTGTAATTCCATCCTTGTCTGAACCATCAGCATGTATTTTCTATTGCATAATTATATAATGAATGCATTCAATTAAATGTTCATAGAAAATAATAGGTACTTTTTGAATTACTTTTTTTGCGTGACATATTTACTCTTCTTTTTTGTTTTGTTGATGTGTCACATGTAAAAGAGATTAGCATAAATGCACTTTCACCTATAAAACAATTGTTTTCCGATAAAAAAAATGATCCCAGAGATTCTGCTGTTTTAGCAGAAAATAGCTGCAGAGGGCACAATGAGCAAAATATAAATGATGAAGTCAAAACAACATCGAAGCCCCAATCCTGCTCTTTATTTATTGTCTTAATATATCTCAGAGACAGAGACAGAGTGCTTCTGATGCTGGGGTACCATTGACCTGTAGCCACAGCACACTCGCAAAACAAAAGAGTGCTGGAAACAAACATTAGATAGGCCATATTTCTGGGATTCATTGACAAGAGGCCTAGCCTGGTGTCTGCCTCTGCAGGCCCTCTTCCTCCTCCTCACCCTGTCCTGACAGTAGGCTCAATGTTTGTTTTCTGCCTCTTAGATATAATAATAGGATGTGTTGATAGCCTAATCAGGGACCTTGTTTTTGCCTAAACTGAGACCTTGGAGGGTCACTGCCCCATACTAAGATCCTTCACTGCAGTGGGCTCAGGGAACTATAGGATACATACAACAGGGAATGTAGGATAGATGTCTCATTAGTCTTAGTCTCATAGAGCTAATGCCTCTGTTACAGTAACAGTTAATGTTGCTGGTGCAATAACAACCAATTAGAGGTTTCTTTTTCATTCCGTCTTTGCAACGGTGAACCGTATGTGAATAGTGTAATTCAAATGTAATAGTTTAAAACTCCTGCTTTGCACCACCTCATAGGATAATAATCATGTCCACAACCTGCAAACAATGGGCAGAATGGAGAATGGAGCTAATGTTTATCATGATTCATGAACAGGAATTCCAAAAGACATACCTTGTGGGTTTTGTATTTCTCCAGCTATGCAGACCAATTGATACAACTAGAATGACTAGATAACCAAATGCCTGGTGTAGACTTGCAATGTTTCACCACAAACGTTATTGAGCTTTTACACATTCAAATATGAGGTTGAATCGATCTTGGCCTTGATGTAATTATAATAGACAGGCACTTGAGCACAATATCTTAAAGGTTCAATACAGCCGTTTTATCTCAATATCAAGTAATTTCTGGCTAACAATTAAGTACTTTAATGTAATTTTCTTCAATTACAATGGTAATATATAACCCAAAATTTCTCAAGCAAGAATTTTGCTAGGACTGTCTGGGAGTGGTCTGGGTGAGGGGCCTAATTGGACGAGCCTAATGGGAGGGATATGTAACCTCATAGTGTGGAAATATATATAAAAAAAAAAGGAAAATTGCATTTTGGACTGCACTGGGCCTTTAAGAATATAGCATCTCTATACAATATCTCCCCTCACCGAACCTATGTTCTAAATCCACATCATAAACTGGGTGGTTCGAGCCCTGAATGCTGATTGGCTGAAAGCCGTGGTATATGTGTGTAACCACTTTATAATAGCAATAAGGCACCTCCGGGTATCCAGTCACTCTGTGTTGCGCCCGTAAGAACAGCCCTTAACCATGATATATTAGCCCCCCCCCCATGCCTTATTGCTTAATTATACAACGGGTGGGTCAAATCCAGAATGCTGATTGTTTAAAACTGCATTACAGTCAGTGTGTATTCCACAAGTAACCACCAGGCTAAATCTATTACATTAAAATGCCTATTTACTCTGTTCCATCTGACTGCGCAATCCACTGGCTCATCAGTGCAGCCAAGCGATTTATAAACTTGATCTCCACTATAAAAAGCATCTAGACATTATCTCACATTTCTTTTAGACTAACATTTAGTTTTTAACAGCGGAAGATGTGTATGAACTTCGCTGCCTGTCTCTCCGACATTTGGAACATTGTTTCAATATTCAAATTTGTTCATGGCTCTCATGAGGACCGACACAGGAATGGAAGACCCAAGAATGACCTCTGCTGCAGAGGATACGTTAATTAGAGTTTACCAGCCTCAGAAATTGCATCCAAAATAAATGCTTCACATAGTTCAAGTAACAGACACATCTCAACATCAACTGTTCAGAGGAGACTTGTGTGAAAAATATCCAGCTGTCCCATAGCAATGAACATGTTGGGAGTCAAGACGAGACAGACAGGCACACAGCCAATCGAAATCATGAATCAACTGGCATCATTTTTATGGATATATATATAAAGAAATGTAAATTGAAAAAATGTCAAACCCAACGAAGTGCAGCTAGTTTGCATTCTTTCCAGCTTCAGTTTGAAGTGATTGTGTTAGCTGTGTTGTTGGCTTGCTCCTCTGAACAATAGTGTCAGAGAGAGCCGAACAGATAGAATGAACCGAACAGATAGAATGAATCTAGCCGGCATGGGTAGCAACCCTCAATTTGTGTTGGCACTATCTATATCTTGTGGAAGGATGAAATAATATTTTTAATAAAAATATGTCAGTCATTATTCGATATGTTGGTAACCCGTTGTACAAAAGTGATAATGAACTCGAAGTCGGTGTTATTGTCATGGTTTGCCGGCCCTCGACTACCTCTCGAGCCCATTAATACCCATGCCAATATATCCTCCTAACACCGGCTTCCTTGGCATTATCACTTAATTGTGCACACCACTCTCATTAACACAGAACATACTGTATACAGAAGTGGTTATTTCAGACCTGATTCAACTGCAGATTTATTTCTTAGAACTCAAGAAAAACCTCGAGTTTTATTAATTAGACTAGGCTGCGCTGGTGGCAACAATATCATTGAATATGGACTCAGGTAATTATCATTCCTGATTTTATAAATGTACAATGTTTGGTTAAACCACTAAGTTCAAGTTCTCCCTTGGAGTTTATCCTCGGGAATTGTAGATAGATGGTAGTGGTTCAGATGATTATGTGTGCCTCTATGGTCACGGAGGGGCTTGCATTACACAATGCATTGACCTACTGTCATTAGATTTCTGAAGTATATTAATGACATATTTTCTACAATTGTAATGCGATTCCGTATTGTCTTTGTCATAGCCAAAGTATTGCAGTTTCACAGTAACATTACCTGATGGAACTGCCATACACAGTGCTCAATGATAGACAATACAATATGGATTGTTTGAAATATGTCCATTTTGTGGCATATATGATACCGATGAGGTTGAGGACACTGATAGCCCCGTACGATACACTGTGTCTGTATGTGTGCATCTCAGTTATTATATTGCTTGGATTGTGAGAAAGGGGCGCATCATCGTATCCGTAGTCGTCACATGACATGTCGATGACCAATAAGAACTTTAGTAACTTTTTTTGCTATTTAATAAAGAAGGAAGAGCAAAGACAAAGCTGGAAATGACTGCAGTTATTCGTGGAGATCCCCATTTTCCTAAATCATCTGTTTTTAGGCTAAGTATTTGTTTTGTATATTCGGATTTTATAGGCGATCTAAAGTGGCCAAAGCTTTGCTGCATCTTATTTAAGGTTTTATTATCGTCGACGTCTGGCCTACCTCATAGGCAATTAAATGTTGGGAGAAAAGGCACAAGGTAAGTCTAATAATCCGCTAGTTGAATCTGTACAATTGTCTTAAACTTTGGATATGCCAACATTAACTTTGTAAACCCACAGATAGGCTTATGCAATATTTTATACATATAGCAATATGCCTCTAATGTTTTGTTGTAGCAAGCCCATTTCGAATAGCCTATTTAAAGTCATTAAGAATGAGATTACAATTTTAATAAAGAAATTCTGTCTGCACTTCCCATATTTGTGGCTAGGCCGTAAAGCACAATGCATCCTGACAAATATGATATAAACCTTGCATAAGCCTTCAGTAGGCAATCTGGGAAATAAGCTATTCAAAATAATTTATCCTTGAACACTTTTATTTTTTGTTTGTTTGGCTTCTTCATGTCTCAGTAAGAAAAATAAGAAAAATATTACGCTAGCTACCTAGTTTGGCGCATTTGAAATAAAAGTGGTACAAAATGAAATGCTTCCTCTCCACATCTGAATTTGAGGTATAGAGTAGGCTAATAGATTTGCATAATTGCCAGAACGTCAAATAGAGTCAGTGTGAATCAGTGAATCTAATTTAATTCTACAAAATAGCTTATACCCGAACAAAATAATTAAGCCTACTTATCGAATATAACCTAATCTTCCTATTTTGTAATGAATTATTATTTAAAAAATAGTTAATAGACTAACACTCCTTGTTGAAATGTATTGTTGAAACAGCCTTGAAATATAATGCAAAGGGCCTGCGTTTCCTTGTATAAATCTCCCTAGCATATATCTAAGGCCTGTTGATGTGAAAGTATACGTCTATCATTTGATGCGTAGGCTATAGACCTACTAATTTCTTGTAAAAACAATATTGCTGTTCACATCAATATGGCCTAATTTAGTCACATAATTCAAATAACGAAAACTAAAACGACTGATGATTATGAGAGAGTAATATCAATAACAACAAAATCATGAATAATTAATAACAGTAATTGTAATAACGATCGATATAGCCTAACAATGCTACATAATGTTAATATAAATAGGATTATTATTCATCATCATGCTAATACGATTAATAAGAAAATAATACTAATAATAGGCCTGCTAACAATATTAATAGTAATGGCTAATATCACCTTCGGTCATCCTCTGTTCCTATTTGATGGTTCACGGCATTCTCCTTCAGATTTGACATCTCTAACCGTTTATTATGTTGCAAGAAAGAGTACACCGTACCGCTTCGGTTGTTTCCGAAAAATAGGTGGTCGCATCCACTGATCAATGACCAATCTCCCAATAGAAGAGCCTTGAGTACAGCACCTGTGTCGAAGGCTATGCGTGCGAGGTTTATACAGACAGAAGACTACTGAAGCTGGAGCGCGCGTGGCGGTGTTGTGTGTTTGGATTATACAACGCGTTATTCTATCCTGGTTTGGGGCATTTCATGATTTATAGGATTAAGTACTTGGAAGAAGGGGACAATAAAGGTATCCATCTATGCGTCTTATATTTGGTGTCTTTTGGGCTCAATGAATCTGTCTAATCATGTGCCTGTTTAATTTTAGGATGTTTGTTACCCCTAATAGACGTAACATAAAAATAAAATTCAATTGGATTTGTATAAACTATTAATATAAAAATGGTATGTATGCTCGCATACAGTATGGAATCATCGGTCTTATTTTTGTGAAATAGATCAGCTCTCATTATTAAAATGCGAATATCACTAGATCAACTATTTATCATGTTCAATGTGGAAATCAATAAACTTATGCATTCTTCGCCTATGTACATTATGATTTGTCAACCCATATTAAGATCGTAATTATTATCAGCCAAACTTGTTTTTGTTAGGTTTTAGGACTATTGGAATTACGTTTGATTTAAAACATACATTTTTGTCACAACTGCTATGAATCCTGCAATTTCGTCCTGCATTTTACAATGTGTCACGGGCAGTAAATGCATTCGATGAAGAAACGGTACATTATTTGAATGAATTGATTAATGACATCCCTGCGTCACCGTTTTTCTTGACCCTTGATTTTATTCGCTAACTAGGCGTCCCTTTGAAAGTAATGGACTACACCTATGACGCCGATTTGGAAGAATTGTGTCCTGTTTGTGGAGATAAGGTCTCAGGATACCACTATGGACTCCTTACATGTGAAAGTTGTAAGGTATTTTCATTTGGAATTACTCATGATTTAAAATGTCCTTTCCCCCCCTTGTGTTTGTGGGTATTGTGGCCCGTCAACCTAATGTAGATATTTTCTCCAGGGCTTCTTCAAGAGGACAGTCCAGAATAATAAGAGGTACACTTGTGCAGAAAACCAGGAGTGTAAAATAGACAAAACACAGCGGAAGAGATGTCCCTTCTGCCGATTCCAGAAATGCCTCAATGTTGGCATGAGATTAGAAGGTATGGTTCTCCTCATCATTTTACCCCTTAATTTGACGTTATCAGTGAGAGCATTTCAACATTATTGTCCAGAAGAAATATGCCCTTTATGTTGTGGCATATTTTTCCGTATGCAAATCAAATTTTATGACTGTAGATATATTTGCATTTTTTAAAATAATTTGCTATTCATCTAAAATATGTACATTTCTTCTTTATGGTCAGTAGGCCTACACTAAAAATAAAAGGTATCTGGAGCATCCTAGGGGTTCTTCAAATTGAAACTGTGGGGAACCCCTATAAGTTCTTCCAAGAACCCCATTTAATGGATCCTCAAATAACCTTTTGGGGTACATTTCTGAACTATCCCCCCTTCCCTATTATTATTATTAATAATAATATGCATAACAATAACACACTTTTTTGTTGTCAGTGTTTATTTAGATTTTAGTGGCAAAGCAGGATAAAATATCAAAATATGACGTAAACTCAGAGCAGAGCCCCAAGTTCAATGGGCATATCCTCTGGAGTGTTGATGTTAATGTGTTGATGTTCTCTGTATCTATTGCCAGACTGATTTTGCATTGCATGGGGATCGAACAGGTTTCCTGTTATATTCATCAGAGGTGTAGGGAGAGTGAAGTCTGTGAATCCAAAAAATAGTAATTACACAGATGATTAACAGAATATGCACACGATAGTATTCACCTTGCCCTATTTGGTAAAAGACCAAGTCCACATTATGGCAATAACAGCTCAAATAAGCAAAGAGAAATGACAGTCCATCATTACTTAAAGACATGAAGGTCAGTCAATACAGAACATTTCAAGAACTTTGAAAGTTTCTAGAAGTGCAGGCGCATAAACCATCAATGGCTATGATGAAACTGGTTCTCATGAGGACTGACACAGGACTGGAAGACCCAGTGTTACCTCTGCTGCAGAGGATAAGTTCATTAGAGTTAACTGGCTCTCATGAGGACTGACACAGGACTGGAAGACCCAGTGTTACCTCTGCTGCAGAGGATAAGTTCATTAGAGTTAACTGGTTCTCATGAGGACTGACACAGGACTGGAAGACCCAGAGTTACCTCTGCTGCAGAGGATACGTTCATTAGAGTTAACTGGCTCTCATGAGGACTGTCACAGGACTGGAAGACCCAGAGTTACCTCTGCTGCAGAGGATAAGTTCATTAGAGTTAACTGGCTCTCATGAGGACTGACACAGGACTGGAAGACCCAGTGTTACCTCTGCTGCAGAGGATACGTTCATTAGAGTTAACTGGCTCTCATGAGGACTGACACAGGACTGGAAGACCCAGAGTTACCTCTGCTGCAGAGGATACGTTCATTAGAGTTAACTGGTTCTCATGAGGACTGACACAGGACTGGAAGACCCAGAGTTACCTCTGCTGCAGAGGATACGTTCATTAGAGTTAACTGGTTCTCATGAGGACTGACACAGGACTGGAAGACCCAGAGTTACCTCTGCTGCAGAGGATACGTTCATTAGAGTTAACTGGCTCTCATGAGGACTGACACAGGACTGGAAGACCCAGTGTTACCTCTGCTGCAGAGGATACGTTCATTAGAGTTACCTGGTTCTCATGAGGACTGACACAGGACTGGAAGACCCAGTGTTACCTCTGCTGCAGAGGATATGTTCATTAGAGTTAACTGGCTCTCATGAGGACTGACACAGGACTGGAAGACCCAGAGTTACCTCTGCTGCAGAGGATAAGTTCATTAGAGTTACAAGCCTCAGAAATTTGCATCCAAAATAAATGCTTCACAGAGTTCAAGTAACAGACACATCTCAACATGTTCAGAGGAGACTTGTGTGAATCAGGCCTTCATGGTCGAATTGCTGCAAAGAAACCACTACTAAAGGGCACCAATGAGAAGAAGATTTTTTATGAATTGTTCAGCAGTCTAAAGGCTTGGGGTAGAAGTTGTTGAGGAACCTTTTGGTCCTAGACTTGACGCTCCGGTACCTGTGATTTATTTAGAATTCAAGGCACACTTAACCAGCATGGCTACTACAGCATTCTGCAGCGATACGCCATCCCATCTGGTTTGGGCTTAGTGGGACGATCATTTATTTTTCAACAGGACAATGACCCAACACACTAAGGGCTATTTTACCAAGAAGGAGAGTGATGGATTGCTGCATCAGATGACATGGCCTCCACAATCCCCCAACCTCAAACAATTTGAGATTGTTTGGGATGAGTCAGATCGCAGAGTGATGGAAAAGCAGCCAACAAGTGCTCAGCATATGTGGGAACTCCTTCAAGACTGCTGGAAAAGCATTCCAGGTGAAGCTGGTTGAGAGAATGACAGGTGTTCAAAAACTTTTGACCGGTAGTGTATGCCTCCTCCTCTGTATACCTGCAGACACAGACACAAAATTGAGCAGTTCAGTCATCCGCACCCAATACAGCCAGCCTTCAAAGTATTCTTATAGCATACAGTTGAAGTCGGAAGTTAACATACACTTAGCTTGAAGTCATTAGAACTCGTTTTTCAAACACTCCCCAAATGTCTTGTTAACAAACTATAGTTTTGGCAAATCGGTAAGGACATCTACTTTGTGCATTACACAAGTAATCTTTCCAACAATTGTTTACAGACAGATTATTTCACTTATAATTCACTGTATCATAATTCCAGTGGGTCAGAAATGTACATACACTAAATTGACTGTGCCTTTAAACAGCTTGGAAAATCCCAGAAAATGATGTCAATGCGTTTGAAGCTTCTGATAGGCTAATTGACATCATTTGAGTGAATTGGAGGTGTACCTGTGGATGTATTTCAAGGCCTACCTTCAAACTCAGTGCCTTTTTGCTTGAGATCATGGGAAAATCAAAAGAAATCAGCCAAGATCTCAGAAAAAAAAGCCAGACTACGGTTTGCAACTGCACATGAGGACAAAGATCGTACTTTTTGGAGAAAAGTCCTCTGGTCTGATGAAACAAAAATAGAACTGTTTGGCCATAATGACCATCGTTATGTTTGGAGGAAAAAAGGGGAAGCTTGCAAGCCGAAGAACACCCACCCCAACTGTGAAGCACGGGGGTGGCAGCATCATTTTGTGGGGGTGCTTTGCTGCAGGAGTGACTGGTGCACTTCACAAAATAGATGGCATCATGAGGAGGAAGATTATGTGGATATATTGAAGCAACATCTCAAGACATCAGTCAGGAAGTTAAAACTTGGTGGCAAATGGATCTTCCAAATGGACAATGACCCCAAGCATACTTCCAAAGTTGTGGCAAATGGCTTAAGGTCAACAAAGTCAAGGTATTGGAGTGGCTATTACAAAGCCCTGACCTCAATCCTAAAGAAAATCTGTGGGCAGAACTGAAAAAGCATGTGTGAGCAAGGAGGCCTACAAACCTGACTCAGTTACACCAGCTCTGTCAGGAGGAATGGGCCAACATTCACCCAACTTATTGTGGGAAGCTTGTGGAAGGCTACCCGAAACATTTGACCCAAGTTAAACAATTTATAGGCAATGCTACCAAATACTAATTGACTGTATGTAAACTTCTGTCCCACTGGGAATGTGATGAAAGAAATAAAAGCTGGAATTAGTCATTCTCTCGACTATTATTGTGACATTTCACATTCTTAAAATAAAGTGGTGATCCTAACTGACCTACGACAGGGAATTTTTACTAGGATTAAATGTCAGGAATTGTGAAAAACTGGGTTTAAATGTATTTGGCTAAGGTGTATGTAAACTTCTGACTTCAACTCTACATATTCTTACCCCTGTTGATTGATTTCCTTTGAATTGTGTCCATTTTCTGTTTTACAAAGATTTGCACAAATATGAAAGATAGATGGTATCATCATGAAATAATACCAATATAGATCATATAAGGGACATATAAGGGACAAACCTTAAATTAAGGAGATCTTTACATTTTTCAGTTAAGTGCCTGCACCTACTGTCCTTTCACATTCAAATGTTTCAGTTCGGCAGTTAGGTTCATGCAAGAAACCCCACCAACTAAGGAGGTTCCTCCATGAACCCCACCTCCAATGGGGTTCTTGGAAGAACCTTTTGGGGACAATTTTCAGTGTCAAGAATCCAAAGTTTCTTCAAAGAACATTGAGGATATTAGAAGAACCCTTGTTGAACACCTACATTTTCGAGTATAGAATGGATTTTATAGCCTGTCTTAGCAATCAGTTGCATCTGTATTGTCAAATGTTTGTGCAAAAGTTGTTGTGGTAGCTTTGCATTAGGGACAGACAACATACAGACTAGAGTGTCCGTGTGCTTTTGTGAGGGGACAGAGCATGCAAAACATGACGGTGACCAGAGCGCCGATTTCACCAGTGATTCCCAGGCATGTGATGCGAGAAAGCACCTGTTTCCGTGGAGAAATGACACATTCTTGACTTGCTGATAAAACTCTGGGCTTCTCGCTGATGGTTTTAAGCGTTCTTTTTACATCAACAAGCTTAGTGTTACGTAACGTCAAAGGCATTAGCTTCTGTTGTGTATAGTAAATTGTCAAAAAGATCATTCAAATGTGTAGTAGAATAAAGGAGAATGGGTCACACGTTCAACAAACGATCTGTTGATGAGCAACTGCTTGCTACAGTTAGGGTTAAGGTTAGGGTAAGGTTTCGAATAAGGGTAAGGGTTAAGGTTAGGGTTACAGCTAGGGTTAGTAGATCGTTAGCTGAAATGCTACTGATAATGTAGTCTATCCAAATAAAGTGTTACCGGAGTATGATACCCTGGCGGTTGTTTTACATTGCTTTTTCAAAAAATGTGTTCAGGAAACTGCCAAACATTCCTGACTAAATTAGGATATTTTCCTGTGCACTTGTTATGGCTGTATTTTCAATGATAGACGTTTGACTGAGTTTCTCTTTATAAGGACTTACATAAGGAGTTATTTTACATGAGTGACATTTTTCCATGATATCTTTCTGGCTAAAGGAGCCTAGTATCAAATGGCATATAACAGATCCACTGTTGTCGATAGCGGTTCTGTTTCTCAACGTGATGTCTCTTCTTTGACAGCGGTGCGTGCAGACCGCATGCGTGGGGGCAGGAATAAGTTTGGCCCTATGTACAAGCGGGACAGAGCCATGAAGCAGCAGAAGAAGGCTTTGATCCGTTCCACAGGCTTCAAGCTGGATTCTGCTCCTCCACAGCTCTCGCCTGTACAGACTAACTATGGCTTCACCGGCACCCTGCACAGCCTCCCATCCCTCCCCAAAGGCCTTATGCCCTCCATCCCAGCCTCCATCAACCCCACAGACTACGAGGCCAGCCTCTACGGACCCCCCTCCCTGGGGGTGGCCATGCAACCCCATGGGCCCCTGCCCACCCAGTACCAGTACACAGCATTCCCCAGCAGGGCCATCAAGTCTGAGTACCCTGACCCCTACACAAGCTCCCCAGAGTCTCTGGTGGGGTACCCCTTACCGGACGGATACCCCTCCGGTGGCTCCCCGCAGCTTCCCAGCCAGCCCCGCTCGTGCTGGAGCTGCTGCGCTGCGACCCAGATGAGATGCAGGTGCAGAGTAAGATCATGGCCTTCTTGCAGCAGGAGCAGAGTGGCCGGGGCCGGCAGGAAAAGCTCAGCACCTTCAGCCTCATGTGTCGCATGGCCGACCAGACTCTGTTCTCCATAGTGGAGTGGGCCAGGAGCTGCATCTTCTTCAAGGAGCTCAAGGTAAGCTCCCAGGCTCCAGTCCACAGGGAAACAATAGGCAAGAGATGCACATTGGGAAATTATCCTTATAATCATGATCGCATTATCATATCTTATCATTGTAATGATCGTACTTAATAGATAAGCAATATCAAGAATATTCAAGAAAAAATGATAGAGGTAGATCTTTATCTTTTGGTTACCTGATGTTCTTTCTAAAACGTTGCACCCGTACACAGATATTGGCAGTAAAGAATGAAGGCCTGTGTAAAATGATCTATTTATTATGACAGATTGCTGTCATTGTTTCTGTATCTCCTTGTTCCTGGTGGAGGCACTCAAACAGCAACAGTTAAAGAGGTGACGCCATAACCCATTCTGTTTCCCTCTGGGTAATGATTTGAGATGCATCACTGTCCAAGCCAGATAGGCCTTGTACTTTAATTCCCTTTGTCAACTGAATGGTGCATTTGAGTTGTGCCATACGGTACAGCACAAGTTATGGCCCCAGTCAAATGTTACTCCCGGCCCCAAAGGAGAAAGACATCAATACTGTTGTCGGACACTGTGGTGGCTGACCTGGATATGTTACAAAATACTTTTCTATTTACATTTTTTTTTAGAGCGGTTCACCATAATTAGTATCAGAAGTCTGATGGCACTACGTTGTGATAAGAGCATCTGCTAAATTAAGTAAATATAATTGCAAATTAAAAAATTACAATTGCAAAGCACGCTGAGAATTATTCTAATGAGCTCCGCCCGACACAAGGCCATTAATAATACCCAGTGTGCTTTGCAGTTAATTTTGGGATGTGTATTTTCATGTATACATTTACATTTTGATCATTTGGTAGACACTCTTATCCAGAGTGACTTACAGTGCGTTCAACTAAGGTAGATAAACAACAACATATCTTGCTATCAGTTATAGCAAGTAAAATGTTTCGGTATCAGTTACTGAGAATATTGTTGTTGTTTTGGGCCAGTTACTTGCAAACTAAATTCTGTACTTTAAAATAGAAAATACATGTATAAATGCATTTGAAAATATAAGTATTTTGTAGTCTATTTTGATACATTGATCTTAATGGTATTTTGTAATTGTATTTTGTACTTTTTGCCCATCCATAATGAATGCTGACCAGTGCTATTGCTCAATGTTCACTGTGCTAATTGTTCATGATGTCCTCAGCCAGAGAATGGTTTGCGACAGGAACTTACTAATGGATTGTTGGTTCTTGTAGCACCAGATCTGAATTGAAGCGTACATTTAGAAGCAACTTTTTGCCACGTTATTGTTATTTCTCTCAGTCTAGTCTTCGTGACAGTGAGGTATTGTGTGGATTATCTGATGGGCCACACCCCCTGAATGAGAACGGAACATGGTACAGTGCTTTCAGAAAGCATTCATATCCCTTAACATATTTCACACATTGTTACATTTACATTACATTTAAGTCATTTAGCAGACGCTCTTATCCAGAGCGACTTACAAATTGGTGCTTTCACCTTATGACATCCAGTGGAACAGCCACTTTACAATAGTGCATCTAGGTCTTTTAAGGGGGGAGGGGGAGAAGGATTACTTTATCCTATCCTAGGTATTCCTTAAAGAGGTGGGGTTTCAGGTGTCTCCGGAAGGTGGTGATTGACTCCGCTGTCCTGGCGTCGTGAGGGAGTTTGTTCCACCATTGGGGGGCCAGAGCAGCGAACAGTTTTGTTCTGGGCTGAGCGGGAACTGTACTTCCTCAGTGGTAGGGAGGCGAGCAGGCCAGAGGTGGATGAACGCAGTGCCCTTGTTTGGGTGTAGGGCCTGATCAGAGCCTGGAGGTACTGAGGTGCCGTTCCCCTCACAGCTCCGTAGGCAAGCACCATGGTCTTGTAGCGGATGCGAGCTTCAACTGGAAGCCAGTGGAGAGAGCGGAGGAGCGGGGTGACGTGAGAGAACTTGGGAAGGTTGTGTTGTGTTACAGCCTGAAATCAAAATGGATTAAATATTTTTTTGAATCCTCACCCATTTACACACAAAACCCTATAATGACAAAAACATTTTTTAAGACATTTTTGCAAATGTATTGAAAATGTAATACAGAAATGTCTATTTTACATAAGTATTCACACCCCTGAGCCAATACTTTTTACAAACACCTTTGCCGGCGATTATAGCTTTGAGTCATAGGTATGTCTGTATCAGCTTTGGATTTTCTCCCATTTCTCCCATTCTTCCGTTCTCAAGCTCTGTTAAATTAGATGGGGAGTGTCAGTGAACAGCAATCTTCAAGTCTTTCCACAGATTTTCATTGGGATTCAAGCCTGGGCTTGGGTTTGGCCACTCAAGGGCTTTCACATTCTTGTTCTGAAGCCAGTCCAGCGTTACTTTGGCTGTATGCTTGGGGTCATTGTCCTGTTGGAACGTAAATCTTCTCCCCAGTCTAAGGTCGTTTTCACTCTGAAGCAGGTTCTCATCAAGGATTGGCCTGTATTTGGCTCCATTCATTATTCCCTCGATCCTTACCAGTTTCCCAGTCCCTGCCGCTGAAAAGCATCTCCACAGCATGATGCTACCATCACCATGTTTCACGGAAGGGATGATGTTAAATGGGTGATGAGCTGTGCCTGGTTTTCTTGCATTCAGGCCAAAGATCTATTTTTATCTCATCAAACCACAGAATCTATTGCCTCAAGCTCTGAGTCTTTCACGTGCCTTTTTGTATTAAACTCCAGGCGTGCTGTCATGTGACTTTTTCTCGGGAGTGGCTTCAAGGAACTATGTAGTTCTTTCAGAGTGGTCATTGGGATCTTGGTCACCTCCCTGACCACGGTCCATCTTGCCCGGTTGCTCAGTTTGGTCGGACGGCCAGCTCTAGGCAGTCTGGGTAGTTCCATATTTTTTCAATTTCCCAATGATGGAGATGACTGTGCTCTTGGAAACTTTTGACACTCTAGAAATGGTTTTTATACCCTTCATCAGATATATGCCGCATCACAATTCTATAGTATAGTTTCTGCTCTGACACACTGTCAACTGTGGGACCTTATATATACAGGTGTGTTTCTTTTTAAATAATGTCCAAACAATTGAAATGACCATAGGTGAACTCCAGTCAAGTTGTAGTGACATCTCAAGGATGATCAAAGGAAATTGGATGTACCTGAGGTCAATTTAGAGTGTCATAGCAAAGGGGTTTGAATACTTACGTAAATGATACCCCAGTAGACTCAAAAATACCCAAGACAACTCAAAGCTATAATCACCGCCAAAGGTTCTTCTACAAATTAGCAAAAATGTCTAAAAACATGTTTTCATTTTGTAATTATGGGGTATTGTGTGTAGATGGGTGAGAACAAAATCTATTTAATCCATTTTGAATTCAGGCTGTAGCACTACAATATGTGAAATGAGTCAAGGGGTATGAATACTTTCTGAAGGCACTGTATCTTTGTATAGGCTGTGTCAGAGGGATACACACATGGGCCCGTGACCCCTCACTTTAGTCTTTCAACTGGGTTATTTTAAGGCTGGTAGGCCTATATGCCTCTGAGGACCCATGTTCTGATGTAGTGATCAGTGGTCAGGAGTTACTGCAGTATCATCAGTACTATGGTGTAAGACCTGACTGGGGAGGAGAATTCTGCCCCGGACTCACAATGGTCTGAGACATAACATCAATGATAGTAATGGGGCTTTTGTTTTAAAATAATATCAGATTAAATGGTCATCATATCTGATTTTATAAAATGTTATGTAATCTCATCTAGCTATGGGATTATGCTTATCGAAAATGTGAGAGCCTGTGTGTATCTGTGTGTATGTGAGTGTGTGTGTGTGAAATGTTGTATCTGTTTCCTCCTTGAGAGAAAGTACGGTAGGTTGCTGTGCCCTTCAGCTTCCCCCCCATGACCCCCCCTGATGAATCAAGACGTTTTGTGTTGGTCCTGTAGCTCCATCCGGGAGCAAGATTGGACTTCTCCTCTGGACAGATATATAGTTTCATTCAAGTGGTAGTAATTCTGTCATCCCCGTGCCAGATGAATGTGTGTCCGGGTGCGGGACAACGCTATTAGGGGGCTACAGCAACACTCTGTGTGACACCAGCTGCAGAGCTGCAGAATTACTGACTGAGGCGTCCTTCGGCTCCCAGAGTCATATGTACTAGAAGTGAGGAGTGTCCAATCACCTCCCCCTGGCCAGCCCCTCACACACCACACGCTACCGTCAGCTTTAATGGGCTAGCTAGGGGGGTGACGGAGGACACGGAGAGGTGAGGAGGTTGGAGAGGTCATCTCTGTGTCTCGTAAATGCAGCGTGATGAGTTGCGAGACACTGACACCAGACCCAGACGCTGGAAATATGGCACAAGGACCCTCATCTTCCTCCCTGGGTTTTATAGTCACCCCATTTATCTGTCCATGTAGCTATGTGTGTTTCAGGTGGAACCACACAATCCCATGTGGATGCTAGCTTTTAAGGGGGTTGATGTTAGATTGATGCCCGCTTGAGTTTGTAATATCAGTGTAGGCTGTTTTATTTGACATTGGGTTTGACATTAGATTGGTTCTCCACTACCACCAAGTTTTGCCGTCTGTGTGGAATGAGTTTAAGCTTTGAGGTGACCTGCTGTTTTCTGTCTCTTCTTTGAGGTTGGGGATCAGATGAAGCTTCTTCACAACTGCTGGTCTGAGCTGCTGGTTCTGGACCATGTCTTCAGACAAGTGCAGCACGGGAAGGAGAGCAGCCTGTTGCTGGTTACTGGCCAGGAGGTAAGCAGCCTCACAGTTCCAATATAAAACTAATACAATGCTCATGTATTCATGAATACCAGAAATACATACACAGTCATACACACATGCACATTCATCATGTAGTCATGACAAATATACAGCCTTTATGGATAGCAATACATATTTGTGTAGCTAGATGTATTTTGCAATAACTTGAATCTATACCGTAATTACTGTCATTACACTGTTCCAATGTAATTACCACACATTATTTCAGTGACACAATATAAAGTGGGACTATATCCACAAGTAGATAGATAGCCTACTACTGTATGTGGAGACCCTGTGAGTGTAAGGAGTGCCTATCCCTGACCAAATGATGACCCACACAGATGCCTGCTCTTGTTTTTCCACATTTGGTCATGTTTTGGAGATGCAGAACAGAACAGGAAAAAACAACCATCAGCTGACAGGCTTCAGCTTGTCTCTGCAGCTTGTAACTGACGCCTGGGTTTGGGGAAGAGAGGGGAAATATTTGTTTTTATTTTTCTCTTGTTAAAATTGCATTATTTATTTCTCATAAGACAGCAATGGAAAATGTTTACTATTTCTAGAAGCTACTATGGGAATTGGAGGATTTGACGTCCAATATGTTACATAACACAAAATCTCATTAATTTAGAAAGTGGTGAGAAACTACAGCTACGGCCATGATTGGGTGTCCCATAGGGCTGCGCACAATTGGCCCAGCGTCATCCGGGTTAGGGTTTGGCCGGGGTAGGCCGTCATTGCAAATAAGAATTTGTTCTTAACTGACTTGCTTAGTTAAATAAAGGCTAAATATTTGTAATTTTTAAATACAGCTGACTCACTGTATGGCATCTATGTATCTGTACTGAAGCTGTACTGTAATTCAGTAAATTTGTACTGTATGTGGTGTGTTTCCGGCACAATTTAAAGCCTGTATACAGCAAAACATCATGTTGTCCTCCGGTGTTGTGTTGCAGATGGATCTGTCATCCATGGGGTCCCAGGCAGGGGTGACTCTTTCAGGACTGGTCCAGAGAGGACAGGTGCTGGCTGGGAGGCTGCTGACCCTGCAGGTGGACAGGAGAGAGGTTGCCTGCCTTAAGTTCCTCCTTCTCTTCAATCCCAGTGAGTAGACCACATGGATACACACATATATATATATATATACACACAGTTCCAGTCAAAAGTTTGGACACCCCTAATCATTCCAAGGTTTTTCTTTATTTTGACTAACATTGTAGAATAATAGTGAAGACATCAACAGTATGAAATAACACACATGGAATCATGCAGTAACCTAAAGAGTGTTAAACAAATAAAAGTGTATTTTATATTTGAGTTTCTTAAAAGTAGCCACCCTTTGCCTTGATTACAGCTTTGCACACTCTTGGCATTCTCTCAACCAGCTTCATGAGGTAGTCACCTGGAATGCATTTCAATTAACAAGTTTGCCTTGTTAAAAGCTCATCTGTGGAATTTATTTCCTGGTATACAGAACATAGCCCTATTTGGTAAAAGACCAAGTCCATATTATGTCAAGAACAGCTCAAATAAGCAAAGAGAAAAAAATGACAGTCCATCATTACTTTAAGCCATGATGGTCAGTCAATCAACATTTATTTGAAAGTTTCTTCAAGTGCAGTCGCAAAAACCATCAAGCTCTTTGAATAAACTGGCTTTCGTGAGGGCCGTCACAGGAAAGGAAGACCCAGAGTCACCTCTGCTGCAGAGGATAAGTTCATTAGAGTTACCCGCCTCAGAAATTGCAGCCAAAATAAATGCTTCACAGAATTCAAGTAACAGACACATCCAAACAGGAACTGTTCAGAGGAGACTGCGTGAGTCAGGCCTTCATGATCTAATTACTGCAAAGAAACCACTACTAAAGGACACCAATCACAAGAAGAAACTTGCTTGGGTCAAGAAACACGAGCAATAGACAATAGACCGGTGGAAATCTGTCCTTTGGTCTGATGACATTTACATTTACATTTAAGTCATTTAGCAGACGCTCTTATCCAGAGCGACTTACAAATTGGTGCATTCACCTTATGACATCCAGTGGAACAGCCACTTTACAATAGTGCATCTATTGGATGACTCCAAATGTAAGATTTTTGGTTCCAACCGCTGTGTCTTTGTGAGACGCATAGTAGGTGAACAGATGATCTCCGCATGTGTGGTTCCCACCGTGAAACATGGAGGAGGAGGTGTGATTGTGTGGGGGTGCTTTGCTGGTGACACTGTCAGTGATTTATTTAGAATTCAAGGCACACTTAACCAGCATGGCTACTACAGCATTCTGCAGCGATACAACATCCCATCTGGTTTGAGCTTAGTGGGACGATCATTTGTTTTTCAACAGGACAATGACCCAACATACCTCCAGGCTGTGTAAGGGCTATTTGAGATGGTTTGGGATGAGTTGGACCACAGAGTGAAGGAAAAGCAGCCAAGAAGTACTCAGCATGTGTGGGAACTCCTTCAAGACTGTTGGAAAAGCATTCCAGGTGAAGCTGGTTGAGAGAATGCCAAGAGTTTGCAAAGCTGTCCTCAAAGCAAAGGATGGCTACTTGAATAATCTGTAATATGAAATATATTTAGATTTGTTTTGATGTCTTCACTATTATTCTACAATGTAGAAAATAGTAAAAAAAGAATGAAAACCCTTGAATGATTTGGTGTATCCAAACTTCTGACTGCTACTGTATATACACGGTGTACTCTACCATATTAGATTATGATTATTAGTCTTATAATATATATATTATTAATATGCCATTTAGAAGATGCTTTTATCTAATGCGACTTACAGTCATGCATGCATACTAGTGCCGTGCAGTGAGGTTGGTGGCTTGGTAAGCACGGGCTATTATCAAAGCCAGATTTACTCACAAATAAACCTTGAAGCCCAAGTTCACCATGCAACAGATAGCTCCGACAACCAGAGTGACATAGGCTATTAACTGAGATTGACAAACAATTCTCACCAAATGTAAATACCAATGTAGACATAATACAGAAGTGATAGCCTACAATGGCGACATGTTTGATATGATCTGACAAAATGACACTGAGCTCTGCCATAGACCGATGTAGCATCCACAGTTACAACGAATAGGTGGCACTGAAAGACCAATATATGGACACATTTCATCCGCAAACTCCATAGCCTTTCACAATGGATTTACAAATCTTTTTTACACCTACATATATACACTGAGGGCCAGTTTATTAGGCACAACCCCGTTCACAAAAATAGTTAGCTCCTACAGACAGTGAGTCATGTGGCGGTGGCTTGCTATATAGAACAGGCAGACAGGTATTGAGACATTCATTTACTGTCCGACTGAACGTTAAATTGGGCAACACAACTGACCTAATTGACTTTGAGTGTGATATAATCGACCGTACCAGGCACAGCAGTTCCAGTATCTCAGAAACGGCCTTTTCACACATGACAGTGTGCAGGGTTTCTCGAAGATGGTGCGGCAAAAAACAACATCCATTCAGCGGCTATCCTGTGGGCGAAAACAGCTCGCTGACGAGAGCAGTCGAAGGAGAATGGAAGCTAATAGGTGTGCCACAAACAGGCAAATAACGGCGCAGTACAACAGTGGTGTGCAGAACGGCATCTTGGAATGCCCAACCTGTCGGTCCTTGTCAAGGATGGGCTATTGCAGCAGACAATCACACCGGTTTCCACTACTATCAGCTAAAAACAAGAAGAAGTGGCTCCAGCGGATACACGATCACCAACCCTGGACAATTGAGGAGTGGAAAAACATTGCCCGGTCCGACAAATCCCGGTTCCTGTTGCGTCATGCTGATGGCAGAGTCAGGATTTGGCGTAAGCAGCATGAGTCCATGGCGAAATCCGGACTGGTGTCAACAGTACAGGCTGGGGGCGGTGGAGTGATGGTGTGGCGAATGCCCCGAAGAATTCCGGCTGTTCTGTATGCAGAAGGGGGGGGGGATCTGACCCAGTACTAGATGGGTGTAGCTAATAAACTGTAATTAAAAAGTGTAATTAAGTGTAATTAATAAGGTTCTAACTAAATTATCATGTCAAGAATCGAAATTACTGAAAAATGCCATTCAGAACGTCAAAAAAGTGTCTCATCGAAACAAAAAGGTTGCTTGATAAATCAAAGGCATTAAATGGATGTTGTCCGTAAATCCAAACCATAAACAGCTCGTCTACTTTAGGACATGAAATACATATTAAAGCCACTAAAGTATAGACAATGGTGGAAATGAGGAAGTAAGCTACAAAGTCACATTTTTTATAAAGATATCTGATAGGACAGCGCCCCGGGGGCTGTCCTATCATGTGATAGTCTACAGGTTAACTCCGTGGTGCTGAATGAACAGCAGCACTATTCTGATGTTCATTCAACAGTAGCCTAACTCACAAAAAAAAATATTGCATTGAAGTCTACCTTTACTTGTAAATGAAGTACAACAGGGTGAAACTGTTGGTAACAGCGTTGTATAAGTCTTATTTAATCCTTTGGAGTTTGAAAAGTCTCTCAGTCTCAATTGACATGAGGACCAAGGATGCTGCAGTTATACTTCCCCAACACTCCCAATACATCATCAGCAAAGGCCGTAGCTCGTTTGTCATGCTTACATCATCAAATCCCCAAAGTCACATAATGCAACATCACAGAGATCTGGGCTTTGTTTGTAACATCTTTGGTCTCATCTACTTCTACCTCATCAAATGGGCCTGTATTAGAAGGATGTCCTTTCGAATCACATCACTGACTGCTTCAATCAAATCATTCTGTATTCTGTTTGATGTACCCAAAAACACTGTGGAAGTCTCCAGGTGTCTAGCTAACCTTTCATCTTTTTCAGCAAAGGTATACAATCACGCCACATAGTTGCTACGATTACATGAGCTTGTACTCTAATCATTACCGTGAAATTCGAACTCGTTTCCCTCGGTAGCATGTTGCTCTAATAAGGTCCTTCAAAACGTTTTCCCGCTAATTGATTTCATTTTTGAACATTTGTGCTTATTGCCTTCTGCCATGTGCTAATTGCTGCGCTGATGTGAAAAAATTGCCTAATAGGTTATGAACAGTTTAAGCTAAACGATCAGCCTCGTTGCTTTTATTTTTTTTTATGCTAGTGGTTGTATTAATTTAGGATCTATCGCATCCCACAACTGGCCCAGAATATGTTTGGAATATTTATTTATTGCACAGAAGGACAAGTTGGCCAACAGAATAGGTCAACCTTTGTACTATGGGGGATAGTAGATTGACATAGGCTAGTGCTTTTGCTGTTCATCAGGCCTACTAGTCTTGTTGGCTGACTAACAGTAGGCTAAATGTGAACAGTTCTAACATCTTCAATATGCGCCTCGGAATTCGATAAGAGGGACCCGCGCAGTTACATCCCGAATGTGTCTGTCTTCATCCACTTGTAGCCTACTTCTTTGCTAAAATGCCTGTGAGAAAGGACCCGATTGATTACTTGACGGCATTGGCTACATCTGAGAGAGCAATGTGCGTGAGAGGTGCTTCGGAGCACCGCAGCCGGGAGAAGGGGATTATGGGCGGGCCTTAAGGGGCCTGGCCCGCCGTACTGCACCTTCTTGCCCGTCCAAATACAATACTGAAATATACACTACCGTTCAAAAGTTTGGGCTCACTTAGAAATGTCCTTGATTATTTAAAGAAAAACAATTTTTTTGTTCATTAAAATAACATCAAAGTGATCAGAAATACAGTGTAGACATTGTTAATGTTGTAAATGCTATTGTTGCTGGAAACTGCAGATTTTTTTTATGGAATATCTACATAGGTGAACAGAAGCCCATTAAACAGCAACCACCACTTCTGTGTTCCAATGGCATGTTCTGTTAGCTAACCAAAGTTTATCATTCTAAAAGGCTAATTGATCATTAGAAAACCCTTTTATAATTATGTCAGCACAGCTGAACAATGTTGTCCTGATTAAAGAAGCAATAACACTGGCCTTCTTGAGCATCAGCATTTGTGGGTTCGATTACAGGCTCAAAAAATGGCAAGAAACAAAGAAATTTCTCCTGAAATTCATCAGTCTATTCTTGTTCTGAGAAATGAAGGCTATTCCATGCGAGAAATTGCCAAATAACTGAAGATCTCGTACAATGCTGTGCACTACTCCCTTCACAGAACAGCGCAAACTGGCTCTAACCAGAATAGAAAGAGGAGTGGGAGGCCCCAGTGCACAATTGAGCAAGGGGAAAAGTACATTAGAGTGTCTAGTATGAGAAACAGACACCTCACAAGTCCTCAACTGGCAGCTTTATTAAATAGTACCCGCAAAAGAGTTGCAAAGAAAAAGCCATATCTCAGACTGGCCAATAAAAATAAAAGATTAAGATGGGCAAAGAACACAGACACCAGACAGAGGAAGATTGGAAAAAAGTGTTATGGACAGACAAATCTAAGTTTGAGGTGTTCGGATCACAAAGAAGAACATTCGTGAGACGCAGAAAAAACCAAAGATGCTGGAGGAGTGGTTGATGCCATCTGTCAAGCATGGTGGAGGCAATGTGATTGTCTGGGGGTGCTTTGGTGGTGGTAAAGTGGGAGATTTATACAGGGTAAAAGGGATATTGAAGAAGGAAGGCTATCACTCCATTTTGCAACATCATGCCATACCCTGTGGATGGAGCTTAATTGGAGCCCATTTCCTCCTACAACAGGACAATGACCCAAAGCACAGCTCCACACTATGCAATAACTATTTAGGGAAGAAGCAGTCAGCTGGTATACTGTCTATAATGGAGTGGCCATCAACCCATTGAGCTGTTGTGGGAGCAGCTTGACCGTTTTGTACGTGAGAAGTGCCCATCAAGCCAATCCAATTTGTGGGAGGTGCTTCAGGAAGCATGGGGTGAAATATCTTCAGATTACCTCAACAAATTGACAACTAGAAGCCAAAGGTCTGCAAGGCTGTAATTGCTGTAAATGGAGGATTCTTTGACGAATGCAAAGTTTGAAGGTCACAATTATTATTTCAATTAAAAATAATTATTTACAAACCTTGTCAATATCTTGACTATATTTCCTATTCCTTTTCCTAAACACAATTCCATGTATGTTTTCATGGAAAACAAAGACATTTCTAAGTGATCCCAAACTTTTGAATGGCAGTGTGTATATAATTTATTTCACTGAGACGCGCACCGACAAAAAGGCGCATCAATCTCAGATAAAGTGTCCGTGCGAGCAAAACAGCCACCCCCTGTTTTGGCAGGTGTATAGTCTATGGACAAAAATAGTATTGCAAGCTATATTTCTGGCCAGACAGCGTCAGATACATGTGCTACAGATAGCAAGACAGAGGGGCATGTAAAATATGTGGGAAGATCTTGAGTATAATTTAAAATGTTGATACAAGAAGAAGGGGAGGGGTGTGTGGCGAAGATATGCCACTCTCTCTCCTAAATACATGCACTCAGCTCTCCGGAATGTGCTTAGCTGTCCCCCGCCAATTCTTGCGCATAATTGTTTCATTGTGTGAATTGTTGCATATACTGTATTACATATGGTAGGCCTAGTAAATGTACCGTTAAACCCTGTAATTTGGGTACATTCATTTATGTTAATGAATGTAGTATCAGTTACAGTAATTGACTGTTCTTTAGAGTCCATGAAAAAGGGGTTCTTTAGAGTGCTACACTATAAAGAGAAAAGGTTCCTTGAGTATCCTTTAGGGGTTCTTCAAATTGAAACTGTGAGGGAACCCCTCTATATTCTTCAAAGATCCTTTTGAGCTACCCCCCTATTATTATTAATAATAATAATATGCACAACAATTACACAATATTTTAGTTCTCAGTGTTTATTATGACTTTAGTGGCAAAGCAGAATAAAAAAATATCAAATATGACGTAAACTCCGAGCAGAGCCCCAAGTTCAATTGGCATACCCTCTGGAGTGTTGATGTTCTCTGTATCTATTGCCAGACTGACTTTGCATTGCATGGGGATCGAACAGGTTTCCTGTTATATTCATCAGAGGTGTAGGGAGAGTGAAGTCTGTGAATCCAAAAAATGTTAATTATACAGATGATTAACAAAATGTGTACAGGACAGAATTCATACCTTGGTTTTTGTGGTTAATGTGAATGGGAAAAAAACAGTTTTGATAATGGTTTTAAAACACATACCTTGTCCATAATGTAGAGGCCAATGGATTTTCATTGAAGAGGTAAGGAAGGAGGATGGTAAATGTGATCTGCATAACATACCAATACCAATTGAAATATGGCTCCTCCTCTGTATACCTGCAGACACAGACACAAAAGTGAGCAGTTCAGTCATCTGTACCCAATACAGCTAGCCCAACATTCATATCGCCAAGTATCACACGGAACACATCCACAGCCAAACTCATTCCATAAACCAGTCTAAATAACAGGTTGCGCTGACAACAAAACAATTTAGCGACCTAACAGCTAGACTTGTTTACAACGTACCACATCTCTGGTGAGCACAAGAGACTAATGTAATGTTGTTTAGAAAATAAATGCGTGTCAGATATGCTAACAGCAACTAAATTCTTTATGATGGCAGACATGTTTGTTTATATTTGACTTGGCGAAAACTCCCTAATCCCAGAATGCCATTCACTATAAGATGCAAAGTCACAGATGGCTGCACTCATTGCCTGAAAAAAAAATGAATTTATTTGAGCCACTTTTCAGCATATTACAAATCGTCAATGTACTTGTTACAGTGTACAGTATACAAGAACCGGAGCACATTACTTGACAAGTCGTTTACTGTTTTTGACAAATCAAAAAACAAATCAAGTGTTTTCACCTCACAGATCATCGCACCAAATACAAGCCTACTGCCTGACCTAACCGTAGCGAGAACGCTAAACAGGGATAAAAACATTTTAGGGGGATTTATGGGGGGGTTCGTTTAATTTGTGCGTTTTTTTCAGGTCTGTGGGGTGTAGAAATAGGAGAAGGTATCATGGGGGGATATGATGCAGGAAATATTACTTTGATGGGGGATTTATCAATAAATGGGGGACAACCACAAGAGAAGTTTATGTCTGATGCAGTTCAAAACAACTGGGAACTGGGAAATCTCATACTTCCGACTTTAGTGCGTTCACGACAACTAGGAAAAAAAAAAATCCCTTTGACCGGTCATCCAACTCGGAATTCCAACCTGGGAACTCTTTCTAGAACTCCGACTTTCTGACCTGAAGGTCATTGATGTCATGATTTTACCTAGTATTCACAGTTGTCTTGAAAGCACCATAAGTCAGTTGAGTGGTCGATCCCTTGTTATAACATCTTTGGTCTGACAGACGCTTACATGACAACCAGAATGCATTGTATGATGTCAACAATAGCTGGCAAATAGCTTAGCAGTAGCTCATCATCATCAGTACAACATTCAAAGAAGTATTTTACACACATCATGTGTGTCCATTACAATCGATGCAAGAATCGTAATGCATGATTTGTCACCAGTACTTGAAAACATGTGAATAAAACAGTAAATACATTATGATCCATACATACATATGGTGTGCTACAGCAGAAACGACAACATGATATACAGAAAATAAGCAACTTACTATGATAGGATCGCACACATGTCCATAGCCCCATTGTAAGGAAAACAACTACGAAGGCAATGCGGGCGCCAGACAGAAAATGTGCTGGGGGAAAATGTTTGTGCAAGGCCTGTTCTGACTAGAGATGCGCAATGTACTTGATCTTGGGAAACACTAGGGAGGTGATTGGGCTCTTGTTGAAGAGAGAAGTTTGTCCGCTCAGTAAAGCCTCAAACATAAATGGTGCGCAACAGTGAAATTAGTGACTTTTTATGCGAATTAACGAGGAGGCAGGTCACACCTCAATTCAAACTATTGTTAGAAAAATAAACTTGTTTGAAAATAATTTGAAATTGACAAGTTGAAACATAGCCTATATATAATTAGCAGGCAGCGTGCCTTGGTTTGAGGGCAGCATGGGTAACTGTCCTGTTGTGTAACAATCACATTTTGGAACAGTGACAGCATTCTGACATCACCTGCATGAAAAAACTCAGGCAGGGGCGACGGTTAGAGATATTTGGAACTCGTGTGATAAGGTTAAATTGAGGAGATTTTTAACATTTTTCAGGTAAGTGCCTGCACCTGTTGTCCTTTCAAATTCAAAACTAAATGTTTCAGTTGGGCAACTAATGAAGCTCCTCGGTAAACCCCACCTCCTATGGGGTTCTTGGAACAATTTTCAGTGTCAAGAACCCTAAGGTTCTTTGAAGAACTTTGAGGATCTTAGAATAACCCTTCTTGAACCCCTAATTTTTAGAGTGCTACGTCATACGAGCCGGATTTCTGCCTGCTTGAACGCCAATAACTCAGATACACATGAAAACATGAAATTACCCAAGGAATCGATGGAACATCACTCATAGATGCACAAAAACAATATTACATCCAAAATGGGTGAACCTGTCCTTTAACTCATCACTTCCACCACGAATAAAGTGAGCTTCTCCTTCATTTTTTCTTCACCTCACACAGTAAGTGAACGAAGTCTGTTTTTTAAACATCCATTGAGAATGATAATAGTTCCTCACAGTATTTGAAAAATCTTTCCAACACTCTCCTGGCCTCGATAACACCAACCCTCGATGTGAAAGAGCAAAATATTGTGGTCTGATGATCCCGTATCCAGTGGAAATTTCATAAAAACAGCTGTCTGTCCCGAGCTCACTGGTGCAGGAAAGTCTGAAGGCTCAAAATAGGCTAGTTGATACAATGTTGCAAGTTTGCTAGTGACAGCTTTGGGCTTGACCCAGTTGAATGATTTGATACATCGCACTTCACCAGCATAGCTAAAGTCAAGACAGATAGAAAGGGAGGCAGATAGGCAGAGTAGATAGAGTAATGCGATTGAAAGAACGTGAACTTTAAACAGGGTATTTTCTACAGTTTATTTGTCGGCTTAGGCCTATGTATTTGATGATGGAAGTTATAGGACCACTGCTGCATTGACCTATAGGCTATCTCTGAGTTACATGCAGCCCCCCCCGCCATTGGATCAACAGTGTTTCATAGTGTCAATATAGCAGAGCCTGGTGCTCTCGCATTAGTTACATTTTTGTCATTTTAATTCAGATGTTTATGATTAATCACATGACAATGATTTTGAGAAATGAGAACATTATTATTGAAATGAAACTGTTCCCACGAAAAATAATCATAACTGGCATGCAGACCGGTAGAAATGGTAGGATAAATTGTAAACTTAAAAACCTACAGGCCGCCGATGGTCTTTACTATAACACCCATTAAAAGAAACTACGGAAATCTGCCTGCCCTGGCATACCCTGACGCCTTTCCTGAGGTTTTAAGGCAGTTTTAGCATAATATATTTTTTGCACATAAAAAAAACAACAGAATAGTTTCGAAAAAACATTAAATAACAGAACATAATGACAGTTTTATAAAATTTTATTTTCTATTTGTCTTTTCATAACAGCTTTTTAAATTAGATTATCACAGTGTAAGCACTGACTGCACAACATACAGCTCATGTATAGCTCATTACAGCTAGTCCAAGAATGGAATAGATTTGTGATAGACCACATAACAGGACTTTTTTTCTCATCCTTGAAAATGATTATGGCCTTTCAAGTTCTGAATTTGATTAGGTTTGAAGTACTTCTACACACTTTTTTGTAATGTTGCTGTGGTTTGGGCAAATAACTTTTTCAAAAGCTTTGTTGGAAATAGGTTTTAGTTGACAAGATGGTTCGGATCTATTCAACCCACGCTGTCCCATTTATTTTGAAAGGCAGTAGTGACATTTTAAATGGAAATGTCACAGCCATTGATATATTTTTCCAGAAGGATCCAACTGTTGTCTGAGCCAAGCCTTTATTCTCAGGTAAATTCACTTAATTAAATGCACGGCCTTATCAAAAGGCAACATTAACAAAGAAGACAACTCTACCCATTATTCCTTAATAGCACTCAATGGAACAATAATGGATGGGCCTATCATTGGATAGTCTGACTGACATTCATGCAGTGCCTTCTGTATATGTTGTGTTTTATAGACAGCAGTTGCCCAGATTCCCTTAAGTGACTGCTATTTAGAGCCAGCGAGTTGGGAACAAAAGGATTTAGAATAATGAGAGCACTCGTCACAGGCAGGAAATATTACCATCTCCGTTGAATGTTTCAGTCTCTCGCTCCCTCTCCCTCGTCTTTCAATCAATGAGTCAGGTTTATCAGGGCAATTTAGTTGCCCTTAAGCGTTTTGAAAAGATTATTCAAAATATTGAATTACTATATGAATACCTCTCCTGGCAAGACTCCAGCTATTGTCACACACACACACACACACACACACACACACACACACACACACACACACACACACACACACACACACACACACACACACACACACACACACACACACACACACACACACACACACACACACACACACACACACACACACACACAAAACATTGCTGGCCCACATCTCAACAAGATGCTGATGCTAAGACTTAACACTGGGATTTGAGGAGCAGTTTAAAATATATATATCAATATTCTCCCATTTATGTGATCATCTAGAGCAGTGGTTCGCAAACCTTTTATAGTCCGGTACCCCTTCAAATTTTCAGAAATCTGGCAGTGGCTACCGATTAAATAACATTTTCACAGAACCACTTGTTGCAATTTCGATGAGGCTCTCTTGTTCAGATATCAGTAAGTGGACTGGAGGCAGGGCATGAACGGGATAATGAATCCAGTTATTTGTGTAGTCCATTTCGGGAAAGTACCTGCGTAATTGCGCACCTAGCTCACTCAGGTGGTTCGCTATATAACATTTGACATTGTCCGTAAGCTTGAGTTCATTTGCACACAAAAAAAAATCATCCAATGATGGAAAGACCTGTGTGTTGTCCTTGTTAATGCAGACAGAGAAGAGCTCCAACTTCTTAATCATAGCCTCAATTTTGTCCCGCACATTGTATATAGTTGCGGAGAGTCCCTGTAATCCGAGATTCAGATCATTCAGTGTGAGAAACTCGTCAACATGCAAGCGGTCAGACAAGTGAAAACGATGGTCAGTAAAGAAAACTTTAAGCTCGTCTCTCAATTAAAAACAACGTGTCAATACTTTGCTCCTTGATAACCAGCGCACTTCTGTATGTTGTAAAAGCGTTACATGGTCGCTGCCCATATCATTGCATAATGCAGAAAATACATGAGAGTTCAGGGGCCTTGCTTTAACAAAGTTAACCATTTTCACTGTAGTGTCCAAAACGTCTTTCAAGCTGTCAGGCATTATCTTGGAAGCAAGAGCCTCTCGCTGGATGCTGCAGTGTACCCAAGTGGCGTCGGGAGCAACTGCTTGCACGCGCGTTTTCACTCCACTATGTCTCCCTGTCATGGCTTTTGCGCCATCAGTACAGACACCAACACATATTGACCACCAAAGTCCATTTGATGTCACAAAGCTGTCCAGTACTTAAAAAATATCCTCTCCTGTTGTCTTGGTTTCCAGTGGTTTGCAGAAGAGGATGTCTTCCTTAATTGACCCCCCATAAATGTAACGGACATATACCAGGAGCTGTGCCAGGCCCGCCACATCTGTTGACTCATCCACCTGTAACATACAATTCACTGGCTTGTATGCGAAGCAGTCATTGTTTCAAAACATCTCCTGCCATGTCACTGATGTGTTGTGAAACAGTGTTGTTTGATGAAGGCCTTGTCTGTATAGTTCTTTTGGCCTTTTCCCCCAGCATTGTCCCAGCCATATCCACGGCAGCAGGAAGAATTAAGTCCTCCACAGTAGTATGGGACTTGCTGTCCTAGCAATTCGGTAGCTCACCATATAAGACGCTTCTAGCCCCTTCTTATTAATGGTATCTGTTGCTTTTACATATTTATTACTACTTGAAAGTTGTCTTTATTCTCGCTCAAAAAACTGACATGGCTTTTTTTTCAAATGGTCATGTTTAGTTTCTAAATGTCTGCACAAGAGTGAAGGTTTCCCGCGAGTGAGTAACGATTAATGTGATTGGATGTTAATTATTTGACTAGGCTACTTGTATTTGACATTTCGCTGAACACTAGATGGTTTCATTTTATTTTTGGCAGTGAAACGAGGCTACTTAGGCGAGAAAATAACCTCACCCAAATGTATAGCCTCATCGGAAAATCTATATGTACTGTTTGAAAACGTGAAGAAAAAATCTAGATATTTTAAATGCGAATCACATATTTTTGCCGTACCCCCGATGGTATTGCACGTACCCAAGTTTGAGAATACCTGATCTAGAGAGTAATTAAATCCCCCTTAAAGCTCTTTCCTGTGTCCCTGTCCAGATGTAAAGCTGTTGGAGAATCAAGCGTTTGTGGAGAGTGTTCAGGAGCAGGTGAATGGGGCTCTGCTGGAATACACTCTGTGCACCTACCCCCTGTACCTGGACAAGTTCAGCCAGGTGGTGATGCGTCTGCCAGAGCTGCGAGCCCTCAGCACCCAGGCAGAGGACTACCTGTGCTACAAACACCTGAGTGGGGAGGTGCCCTGCAACAACCTGCTCATCGAGATGCTCCATGCCAAGAGGGCCTGTGTATGAGCACCACGCTACCATCACTATATACCAACAGACTGTCTGTGGGACTGACGCTGTGGAAGCCAGACATGGTTTACAATTACAGCCCAGAGAGAATGATGTGTGTGTTTCTGTGTGTGCGTGTGTGTGTGCATGCGTGTGTGGTGAGCAGCCCCTCTGTCCTAGGTGTGTGTAAACAGAATATGGACTTGTGTTTTTGGCAGTTCTTTAAATGTACATAGATTACAAAAGAAGCTTTGTTATGATACTGTACGTAAATGTAACTTTGCCCTTTTCTTGAATTCAGCAGAGTGAGGTGTTATATCAGAGCTAGTGGAGATATTTTAGATTCTTCAGATGAAAGAGGCACTATAACACACGTCATTCAGACTTGTCCTAGCCTTTCAAATATAGTGTAAACACTACATTTATTTGAGCACTTGTTCCTTTGTAAATTGTCACCAACTTTACCACAAAGAAATTGTTGTGTGAAAAATAAGTTATGTTCAATATATATTTTTTTCTATTAGATATTGATATTCTAATATATTAACTACACGTGTTTTCAAGAATCACATAAGCACACTCATATTCAGTTTAACCTTAGAGTTGATGTCTTTGCCCCCGTGGAAATCTAATTAGCATAATACAAAAATCGACATAAATACCTGTCAGTTTAAGCTAGAGATATATTTTTGTTGTTGCATTGGATGCGTCTCCATCCACCACATCCCCCGATGTCGCATCTGCGGTGAAAGGTGACAGAGCTAGAGCGCTGTTTGTCAGACCATGAGACATCCCGAAAATCAGTCTTCTCACAAAATCACCTCCATGGAAAGATGAGACTATCACAAACACAAACATGTCGGTCTGCTCTAGGACACCCACAGGCCTCACATGACATGTCTGAAGGTCCCCCGGTACCAGTTGAAAAAATGTACGGAAGTACACTATCTGTTGTTCCATGTAGTAAATCTGTTATTCAATGCTTTTAAGGCCAAAAATAGCAGTAAAGGCCAAAAATAATTTTTCATCAAATAATTTGTACATATTTTTTTGTGGATACTTCAAGGGGTCTTAAACTTCAAAAATCAAATAGCGAAATTATCCTTGGTATGACCTTCTTAAAACAATTCCATATAGCTTAGAACCCCCCGGGTGGGTTAATGACAGTCTGTTACTCCAATGAGATATTTGCTTAAAGTGATAGAAAGAGAGAGAGAAACAGTGGAGATGGAAAATGTGGCAGTGATGTGTGGGACAGAATGAAAGGAAGCCATCTTTGTCTGCAGCCATTTCTTATTAACAGATGACTGGAGGAGGGCCCCAGAAAGAGAAGCCCACATGTGAGGACAGAAAAATGAACAACAAAGAAAGCAATCTCTTATTAAGTAGACATGTTAAACATGAAGCTTTACGGTGTAAATCCTCTTACCAAAGACCTATCCACCCTGACAACAGAGCCAGGTCAAGGATATGGGGTCGTGCACTGTGGATGTTCTCCAGTCCTTTTGTAGTCACATAATGAATGAAAACATGCAATTGGCGATGTATGCAATGTTTGCTTTCCAAGCTAAACGTGAAGGTGATATAAGGAAATCCAATTGTATTGAAGTGTAAAGAGAATACAGACCAATCGTACTTGAGAAATGGCATATGAAGTGGAAAACAACAAGTATCAGAATTGCAAAGGTATGAGGAACAACATGTAACACGCACATATCTGTCATTTCAGCACATATCTGTCATTTCAGCACATATCTGTCATTTCAGCACATATCTGTCATTTCAGCACATATTGAAGCAACATGTTTGAATTGGTCACACAGACATGGCAGGGTTGGCTCTATTAACTTCTTCTAGACAATCATAACACTTGCCTTAAAAGATAACCCTGGCTTGTCTGTGTGTGAATATATGGACCATGGTTTAGTCACTGATGTGAGAGTCATCTGTACCTCTCCGCTGTAGTACATTTCAATTGGGAAACATGAGAAGATTAACACAGTGAGCTGTACCAAGCTCAGATGTTTCTAACAAACAGATGTCTCTGTTTGTAATTGGTTCTCTTGATGTTGCTTTTGCTTCTATTGTGTTTTTACCTTATTCCGTGAGGTCCCAGTCTTAGTCGTTTTTGGTGATGAGATCTGTTTATAGTCCTCATTCTCAAACTGTCTGTGCTGGTCCACTTTGTTTCCTCTCTCAGCAATTTGAAGGCTTTTCAAACACAAACAATCAAAATGTTTTTTTTCTTCTTGAAATATATTTTATTGTAATTAGCATCAAACCAATAAATGCTATTAAGTAAAGCTCTACTTATGTGTTGCCCATTTCTATTGAACCACCCTGCAATTGATCAATGACATTGGGGTCATATATACCTAATACATTCTTTTAAAATACCCGGGAGGCTATCCAGGATAGTGGCAGCAATTTATGAGTCATGATAATGTCATTCCTAGTAACGTGAAAGTTTGTGATTTTTGGCTGATAAGCCAGGGCTACTTCACAAATACATGTGTAAATGTACATTTCAGCCAATGACTACAAAGGGCACAAAGATTGGAGGCCATTAACAGTAATTAAACAATACTTTTGAGGAACAAAGTATAAGGGCTTCGGAAAACCTATCGTTTTCATACAAATCTTAAAATGTATTGTCACGAAACAGATGAACTAGCATGCTAATACTGTTGCACTCGCTAAGTCTTAGGTCTAGTCAACTGGTCTCTAACCTAATTTAAGATGTGTATATATGTGAGAAATCAGTGCATGAGGACAGTGTTGTATGTACATGTACCCAGGAGACAGCAACCTTAGATCCATGGGCAGCTCCTTCATGACCTCTTTGATTGTTCAAAGAGGTGATGAAAATAAATATATACAAAAAGGAAAAAACATTACCAAAAAAAAAAATTCTAAACAAAGTCAAGGGTGCACATGGCTACCAAGAAAACCCAGCAGCCTCACTGCTCTGCAAGCTGGCTCACTCTTGTTTCCAATCAACACTTAACAAGGATCCACAAGACTTCCTGGCTGAGCACTTGAGCCAGGGAGCTCCCGCCCCCTGGGCATGAGGTGTGGAAGTGATTGGTAGTGTGCTTATCTGTCCTAACACTAACCCCCCCCCCATATCATAACAGTATAAAATTACATCAAACGAGAAAGTACAGTATATTCCCTGTGGGATCTAAATCGTTTCATGCAACCATTTGAGCTGTAGTGAATAATGTGTCTCAGTTCAGAGCGCACCTTCCTGTAGTGGAGATAGGGAGAGGCCAGGATTTCTGCTGCTTGTTGTAAGGTAGGGGAGGCCAGGGGAGGGAGGAAAGACTTGGGGAGACAGCCAAGCTGCAACTAGCACAGTCTCAAATACACATAGTGGTTGTCTGGTGATAAAGTAGGTGGACAACAGGTGATAGGCTTCATAAAGTCTCTTTATGAGCTGCCCAGTCAGTCCACAGTAAGTCAGCAGCCGATCTCTACTATCTAATACTGTTGATCTATGAGATGATCTGTCATCCTACTATCCACGTTCTCACACTGACAACACAATCTTGTTGTCTGGTCATATGATTTCTTACAGTAGTAAAACCCTTTAATCCTAGATTCAAAGGTTTATATCCAGTTTACAGTGATAACTACTGTCTAGTTATGTCTGTAAAAACAAAAAGTACACGCACGCACACACACACACACACACACACACACACACACACACACACACACACACACACACACACACACACACACACACACACACACAAATATTATTGTAAAAAAGCCTGAAGGTGTGATCAGCCACTCTCCAACAGAAAATTAAACTGAAATCTACATGCACAAGACAAACGTTGTGTTGCCTCTGTAAAACAGCCATTTCATAAACAGCAGATGATTCCTGACCCTGGGGCACTGTGGAGGAGGAGCTGTCCTCCTAAAATACGCTTCCTGCATCACACACTCTGTGTGTGTGTGCGTGCTTGCGAGTACATATTTGAGTCTTTAATTCTGTATGTAGTGTGTGTGTGTGTGTGTGTGTGTGTGTGTGTGTGTGTGTGTGTGTGTGTGTGTGTGTGTGTGTGTGTGTGTGTGCGTGCGTGCGTGCGTGCGTGCGTGCGTGCGTGCGTGCGTGCGTGCGTGCGTGCGTGCGTGCGTGGGTGCGTGCGTGGGTGGGTGGGTGGGTGGGTGCGTGCGTGCGTGTGTGTGTGAATGTGTGTCTATTTACACTATCTACTACTATATATGTATGAGAGTAGATGCATCTATTGTGTGTATCTGTTTGTGATATTCACTGTGCAATTCTTCTTTCTTTCCACCAGTTTATATGATACATGTGCCTTGGTGTCCAATTCCATCAGCAGCCTGTAGTAACAGAAGAGTAACAAAACATGTATTATTCTATCATCGTATTATTTATGTCTAATATAATACATGTTCCTTTCTTTGCAAAAAGGAAACTACACAGAACATCTATAAACGGTTGAATCCTTACAGATTAGACCTCACAAAACCTTCAGTATTGTCCCAACACAGAACCTCTTGGGTGGATTGAATGTGTCTGTCTGTCTGTGTGCGTGTGCGTGCGTGCGAAACAGTCCCTCTGTGGGAGCAGGTGTTTGAGTGGATGATCGGCTGTAGTCTGATTGTCTAACTAATGAGGAAAATGAGGTTTCCCAATGTTCTGACAAACAAAAGGAACAGAGGAAAAAAAGCATTCAACCTTTCTGATGATCAGACACATGGTGAAGGGACCTGGCCCACTTCAACGAGCCAAAGAGAGCTGCCCATATGTTTACATAACTCACACCTGATGTTATTACATGTAGGGAAAGTAATAGTCCAGTCATACAATACGTTCAATCTGAAGAAAAGATACTAACTGAAGGGAATTCAATTACGACGGAATTGTCAGCAATGTAGCCTGGTTCCTAACTCTATGTGTGTCAGCCACATTATCTTTAATAAACCAAGCTGAATAACCCAAGAGTCAATTGACGCACCGGTGAGTAACATCACAATCTGCTTTTTTTTTTGTTGCATTGGTTGCGTCTCAATGGCAGAGCCAGAGCGGTGTTTCTCACCTGGTTACCGGTACTGGTTTAAAAGAATGAATAGAAGTATGACAATTGTTTTGTGACTACCCCAAATAAAGGGTTAAATATGAGTAAAAAACAAACTACAAATATTTATTGACCTTTCTTATATTTCCGAGATATAGGACAAACACATCAAAAGTTTGTTTGTTATGATACAGATTTGTTCTATTATGTATGTGTTATTCAATGCGTTTCTCTGGGCTATAGTATTAAAGGCCAAATTCAATATTTTATCAAATCATTTTTTATATATATTTTTTTAATACCTAAAGGGGTCCTAAAATTCTAAATCAAATAGCTAAATGATCCATAGTATGACCATCTTAAAACAATTCCATATGTCAGCTTAGAACCCCCTCCTCCCCCCAACAGTTTACATGCTGACGATCAGGACACGCAAATTGAAATATCAAAACTAACTCTGAACCAACTATATTAATTTGGGGACAGGTTGAAATGCATTAAACATTTATGGCAATTTAGCTAGCTAGCTTGCTGTTGCTCGTTAATTTGTCCTGGGATATAAACATTGGGTTGTTATTTTACCTGAAATGCACAAGGTTCACTACTCAGACAATTAATCCACAAATAAAAGTGTAAACTGATTTTGTTTCTAGTAATCTCTCCTCCTTCAGGATTCTTCTTCTTTGGACTTTATATAGTGGTTGGCAACCAACTTTAAGGTGCATTACCACTACCAACTGGACCGGAGTGTAGACCTCAGTTCATCTGTCAATCATCCACGTGGGTATATGCTCCTAAAAACCAGTGATGAGATGGGAGAGGCGGGACTTGCAGCGGATCAAGCGTCATAAATAGAAACAAGTTCTTTTTTAACGTCTGGCTACGCAGACGCTCGTTGACGCACGCGAGCAGTGTGGGTGAAATGACTGAATAACATGTACTGTATGTGTACATTTATTTTGCAAAGCACGCGATGCGAGCAGAGAGGTCAGCATGTTAGATTTTTAAGAATTTTTAAGTCAGATTCACTGTCAAGGAAATTGTGAAATTACCTGAAGGCTTGAAAGCAGTCAGTTGAACCACCTGGGAAAGTAAAACAGACATGTTGATGTGTTGGAGATGGAGCAGCATTCTCAAATACACAATGAACCATTTAGGAGTGATCATAGGCCTAATAGGTGGATATGGGCTCTTTAGATGCATAATACCAAACATACCTGGTTTCCTGATGCTGGTTTCAAGGAGAAGCTCACAAAACTACTTTCTTTTCCATAACTCTCTGAAAGACAAAAGGGCAAAATCCCACCAGTTATTCTCCTGGTATTAATGGAATTCATGTCAGGTGGTGTAGAACACCTGAGTGTAATATCCAGACTGCATGACTCAACTAACCGCCTTGCACCACAACCCACCACTACCCAATCCTAATCCACCACAACCCACCACTACCCAATCCAAATCCACCACAACCCACCACTACCCAATCCTAATCCACCACAACCCACCACTACCCAATCCTAATCCACCACAACCCACCACTACCCATTCCTAGTCCACCACAACCCACCACTACCCAATCCTAATCCACCACAACCCACCACTACCCAATCCTAATCCACCACAACCCACCACTACCCAATCCTAACCCACCACAACCCACCACTACCCAATCCTAACCAACCACAACCCACCACTACCCAATCCTAACCCAACCCACCACTACCCAATCCTAACCCAACCCACCACTACCCAATCCTAACCCACCACGACCCACCACTACCCAATCCTAACCCAACCCACCACTACCCAATCCTAACCCAACCCACTACTACCCAATTCTAACCCAACCCAGCCCAATACTACCCAATCCTAACCCACCCCAACCTGCCACTACCCAATCATTAACCCAACCCAACCCACTACTACCCAATCCTAACCCAACCCACCACTACCCAATCCCAACCCAACCCACCACTACCCAATCCTAACCCAATCCAATCCAACCCACCACTACCCAAACCCATCTAACCTGACCCAACCCACCACAGCCCGTGCCTCACTCCAGCCCCAGGCCCACCCACCCTATTCTGCCTCTCCTACCGTTCTTGATGACCAGTGAGGTAGAGGTGGTGCTGCCGGGGCCTGAGGTCTCGCTGGTCTCTGGGCTGGAGGGACGGGGCAGACTGTGTGTCCATGACTGGGCCGGACCCCTCTGGGATGGCAGGAAGCTGATTGGCTGGGAACAGTTCTACAACCAATAAAAATGTGTGGAACTGTTTAGATGAAGCTGTCTGATTGTGGATTCAAAGCATGTGCATACTGAATTAGCATAGTGTTTTTCTCCAGTTAGAACATGAAAATGTTAGTAAGGATGTCGCTGTATGCTTTTTGGCTCACCGTGAAAGACAAGGCTTTCCTCTTCTCTTTGATCCTCTTAATGGCATTCCTCACCTTTAAGAAAAGCAGACAATACCATCAATAGCTTGTACACCCACTGACGTATTTGGCAGCGTCAAGTGGTTGGCATGCCACAGATGGACAACTACATTCGGAGAGAAAGAAGCCTCGCTGAAAGAGTTCTTTGAAAACCTACCTCACTATTGTAAACCGCATACACCAAGAATATGTACAGGCCCTGCAGAAAGGGAAAGATAGACAATAATATATTACCCATGGCTGTAGACTACCTACAATATGTGCTTTATCCTGGCTTTAGTGAGTTAGACAACTTGTTGATGAGGCTGTGTAGATAGAAGTTCCTGATTGTACGATGATGACCAACTTCTTCCTGCTTGGTGAGAACAGTGGGTTGTTTCTATAAGTATATTTTCCGCTCTGAGGAAGACTGCGGTTTATCTCTTATCCCCTCTCTTCTGGATGAAACCTCAGTAAATCTAAATGAACTAGCATCTCTTTGAGGGGTACTCAGGGGCCAGCGGCCAGCTCATTCACATTAATTAACAACCGTGCTTGAAGTTCCTGAGAGAAAGAGAAAGTGAGAAAGCCAGGAACACAGAGAGAGAGATACAGAGAGAGAGAGAGAGATAGTGAAAGAGAGAGAGGCAGAGAGAGAGAGAGAGGAATAGAGGGGAAGTCCAGAGTACCTCCAGCTGATTTACAGGGCTTATCAGGGGTATGATGGGAAGGGAGGTGGAGGTAAATCTGGTGATGGGTCAGCCTGGAGAACCTCGGAGCCCTGCCATGACCTGTCCTTCAAAGGCCCACTCTGAGGCACCCTCTCCCCCACACAAACGCATACGCGCACTCACTCACTCACTCGCACACGCACGCCACACCACACCCACCACTCCATTGGACCTGCTGCAGCCCAACTCTGCATATCTACAGCAAGCCCACCTCCCTCCTCTCTGTGTCTCTCTCACTCTCAGTTTCTCTTGAAACAATTACATACAATGATCTTTATATGGGTGCTTTGCTCACCTGAAAGGCATTGAGAGCAATGAAGACGTACGCCACCACCATGGAGAGGTGCACCAGGACTCCACACAGCCAGGTCAGGCCCAGCACCGGCAGTAGAATAAGGACTGGTCGTGTCACAGCCCTACAGAAGTAATACTGTCAGTATAGTGAAAACACCCACACTCACGCACCAACCCATATGAACACACACACACTGATGTACCCATACCTGCACGCTTATATTAAATGAAAATCCTGCATAACTGCACACAATTAAATGGTTTGGAAAACCACAGCTATACTTGATTTGACTGGATTCAATTTAAATTCAGTATAAGTTTTTCAAAATGTCACATTAATATTATGTACACTGAGTGTATAAAACATTAGGAACAACTGCTCTTTCCATGACATAGACTGACCAGGTGAATCCAGGTGAAAACTATGATCCCTTATTGATGTCACTTGTTCAGTCCACTTCAATCAGTGTAGATGAAGGGGAGGAGACTGGTTAAAGAAGGATTTTGAAGCCTCGCGACAGTTGAGTCATGGATTGTGTCTGTGTGCCATTCAGAGGGTGAAACGGCAAGTCAAAAGATTGAAGTGCCTTTGAACGGGGTCTGGTAGTAGGTGCCAATCGCACCGGTTTGAGTGTGTCAAGAACTGCAATTCTGCTGGGTTTTTCACACTCAACAGTTTCCCGTGTGTATCAAGAATGGTCCACCACCCAAAGGACATCCTGCCAACTTGGCACAGCTGTGGGAAGCATTGGAGTCAACATGGGCCAGCATCCCTTTAGAACTCTTTCGACACTTTGTAGAGTCCATGCCCCGACGAATTGAGGCTGTTCCGAGGGCAAAAGGGATGGCATCTCAATTTGAGGAGGGTGTTCCTAATGTTTTGTCCACTCACTGTATATGCTCTGATTTGGAAGTTAGGACTTTAAATGTTTTTTCCCTTCTATAAATTCCTCTCAAGGAGTGTAAGAGCCATTTTGTCCTGCTTAAAGGACAGGTAAAACATGTATTTTGGAAGTAAAGGGCATGTTAAAGTGTCCAGATAAATGTTTTGGGTATTTTATTTAAAGAAAATGTATTTGGCTGATTTTGGAGCCTTTGGTCATGTTTTCTCTGTGCCCCTGCAACTGCTGGTGTCTGGAAAACGTCACGAAAACGATGGGGCACTTCAATGGGGCAAAAGGCTGTGTGTTGTTGGGATTTTGCATGGCCAGATAGCTAGCAACAATGACAAGAATCTTCCATGTGGAGAACCATAGGTGGCTCATTTCAGGTAGATTGTTCTTGACACCATGTAATGTTTTGAGGTGTTTTGACTGATGTCATGTCTATTCTAATATGGCTCAAATTCACTAGCTAGCTAACCAACAACTGTAACAATGTATTTGAGAGAAGTGCTCATTGTGCAAATATTTGTATGTTTTGTCAGAGACAAAATGTAGTTTACATGTTGTCAACAAACTAATAGTTATTAAACAACCAACCCGTCTATAACATACCATTTATATCCAAAATACAGATTTGGTTAAAAAAAAGTGAACCTGTCCTTTAATGTCAAAAGAAATGCAACAAAAAGCATAATACACAGAGGACCTTCGATGGCATTGGAGCACAAACATTACCATCATGTATTCATCCTCACATAGCCAGAAAAGTTCACAGGGCACTGCAGCCGTGCTCTTCGTTCTTTACAATCATCCCTTTAATCTGTTATATGCTTATACGTGAAATAACGTTAATGTTGCCTTGTGAGGTTGTTTGTTCAAACTGCTGTTGCCGTCGTCTTGCTGCACAGGGGCCAGGAGATTGAGTTGACACTGAACTATGTCCACAAGGTCAAAGTGAGCAGTTCCTCTTCTTTTCTTTTTCAATTGAGTCTTCCTTCTAATGTTGTGACATCATCACATTCTTACAGGGAACAGATCGACTGCGGAGGGGGCAGAGATGACTTGCTTACTCCTTCACTCTCTTTACAAGCAAATGAACAGGCGATGAATGAAACAGAAAATAGAATTTCATAAATCTATTATGACATACGCTCTTGGCGTTCATGGATCAGCAGGGTGTACAATACACATGTATTTATCTTGTCTCCGCAGGTAGCCAGGACTGAACCCTAGGCCCGGGTCCCTGTTTAGAGTCCACATTAAGCAGACAATAAGCTCAGTGAAAAGCTCTCTCTCTCTCTCTCTCTCTCTCTCTCTCTCTCTCTCTCTCGGACCAGGTGGCAGGCTGATAAGACCCATACAACTCCCACTACTTCAAACTCAAACTACCTCATTCTCACACAGTCACCGTCTCTCTGCTCAGTTTGTCTGTGTGGATCTGTCACTTGTGGATTTGAAAACCTCCTACTCCATTGCGCTTCAAAGGAAACTTATTCTGACTCACCCCTCACTGGAGTTGTCTCATTGTATCTCACACATATAAAGCATACCGTGAAAAGCCACCAAGGGTTGGATGTTGGGGTCGAGTCAGGCTCGAAATACAATTTATGTATTATTTATTATTTGATTTGATGTGTCCTACGTTTTCATGACACGTGTGTTTGTGAGTGAGAGAGCAGGAGAGTCAGGGAAAGAGAGGACAAGTGAGTGGATGAAAGAGATGATAAGATAGAGTATGGGAGAGTGGATGAGTGTCAATGAGAGAGTGGATGAGAGAGAGAGAACAGAGAGAGAGAGAGGGGAAGAGATACACTACAAGTATGTGGACACTCCTTCAAATTAGTGGATTAGGCTATTTCCGTCACACCCATTGCTGAAAGGTGCATAGAATATAGCACACAGCCATGCATTCTCCATAGACAAATATTGGCAGTAGAATGCTACCTTTCCAACAAGTCAGTTAGTCAAATATCTGCCCTGCTAGACAACTGTAAGTGCTGTTATTGTGAAGTGGAAATGTCTAGGAGCAACAACGGCTCAGCCGCAAAGTGGTAGGCCACACAAGCTCATAGAACAGGACCGCCGAGTGCTAAAGTGTGTAGGGTGTAAAAATTGTCTCTCCTCGGTTGCAACACTCACTACTGAGTTCCAAACTGCCTCTGGAAGCAACGTCAGCACAAGAACTGTTCATCGGGAGCTTCATGAAATGGTTTCCATGGCTAAGCAGCCGCCATGCGTAATGGCTGAGCAGCCTAAGATCACCATGCATAATGCCAAGCGTCGGCTGGAGTGGTGTAAAGCTTGCCACCATTGGACTCTGAAGCAGTGTTCTCTGGAGTGATGAATCCCTCTTCACCATCTGGCAGTCCGACAGACAAAACTGTGTTTGGTGGATGCCAGGAGAACGCTACCTGCCCCAATGCATAGTGCCAACTGTAAAGTTTGTTGGAGGAGGAATAATGGTCTGGGGCTGTTTTTATGTTTCCAGCTAGGACCTTTAGTCCTAGTGAAAGGAAATCTTAACTCTACAGCATACAGTGACATTCTAGACAATTCTGTGCTTCCAACTTTGTGGTAACAGTTTGGGGAAGGCCCTTTCCTGTTTCAGCATGACAATGCCCCCGTGCACAAAGCGAGGTCCATACAGAAATGGTTTGTCGAGATCGGTGTGGATGAACTTGACTGGCATGCACAGAGCCCTGACATCAACCCCATCGAACACCTTTGGGATGAATTGGAACGCCAACTGCGAGCCAGGCCTAATTGCCCAACATCAGTGCCTGACCTCACTAATGCTCTTGTGGCTGAATGGAAGCAAGTGTCCACAGCAATGTCTAATGGAAAGCCTTCCCAGAAAAGTGGAGGCTGTTACAGCAGCAAAGCCAACTCCATATTAATGTCCATGATTAGGTATCCACATACTTTTGGCCATGTAGTGTAGTGTACAGTATATACATATATATATAGTTGAAGTCGGAAGTTTACATACACTTAGGTTGGAGTCATTAAAACTCGCTTTTTAACCACTCCACAAAGTTCTTTTTAACAAACTAAACTTTTGCAAGTCGGTTAGGACATCTACTTTGTGCATGACACAAATAACTTTTCCAACAATTGTTTACAAACAGATTATTTCACTTATCATTCACCGTATCACAATTCCAGTGGGTCAGAAGTTTACATACACTAAGTTGACTGTGCCTTTAAACAGCTTGGAAAATTCCAGAAGATGATGTCATGGCTTTAGAAGCTTCTGATAGGCTAATTGACATAATTTGAGTCAATTGGAGGTGTACCTGTGGATGTATTTCAAGGCCTACCTTCAAACTCAGTGCCTCTTTGCTTGAGATCATGGAAAAAAACAAATAAATCAGCCAAGACCTCAGAAAAAAACTGTAGACCTCCACAAGTCTGGTTCCTCCTTGGGAGCAATTTTCAAATGCCTGAAGGTGCCATGTTCATCTGTACAAACAATAGAACGCAAGTATAAACACCATAGGACCAAGCAGCCGTCATACCACTCAGGAAGGAGAAGTCTCCTAGAGATGAACATACTTTGGTGCGAAAAGTGCAAATCAATCCCAGAACAACAGCAAAGGACCTTGTGAAGATGCTGGAGGTAACAGGTACAAAAGTATCTATATCCACAGTAAAACTTGTCCTATATCGACCTAACCTGAAAGGCCGCTCCTCAAGGAAGAAGCCACTGCTCCAAAACCGCCATAAAAAAGTCAGACTACGGTTTGCAACTGCACATGGGGACAAAGATCGTGTCCTCTGGTCTGATGAAACAAAAATAGAAATGTTTGGCCATAATGACCATCATTATGTTTGGAGGAAAAAGGGGGAGGCTTGCAAGCCGAAGAACACCATCCCAACCGTGAAGCACGGGGGTGGCAGCATCATGTTGTTGTGGTGCTTTGCTGCAGGAGGGACTGGTGCACTTCCCAAACTAGATGGCATCATGAGGATGGAAAATTATGTGGATATATTGAAGCAACATATCAAGACATCAGTCAGGAAGTTAAAGCTTGGTGGCAAATGGATCTTCCAAATGGACAATGACCCCAAGCATACTTCCAAAGTTGTGGCAAAATGGCTTAAGGACAACAAAGTCAAGCTATTGGAAGGGCCATCACAAAGCCCTGACCTCAAACCTACAGAACATTTGTGGGCAGAACTGAAAAAGCGTGTGCGAGGGAGGAGGCCTTACAAACCTGACTCAGTTACACCAGCTCTGTCAGGAGGAATGGGCCAAAATTCACCCAACTTATTGTGAGAAGCTTGTGGAAGGCTACCCGAAACGTTTGACCCAAGATAAACAATTTAAAGGCAATGCTACCAAATACTAATTGAGTGTATGTAAACTTCTGACCCACTGGGAATGTGATGAAATAAATAAAAGCTGAAATAAATCATTCTCTCTACTATTATTGTGACATTTCACATTCTTAAAATGAAGTGGTGATCCTAACTGACCTACGATATGGAATTCTTACTAGGATTAAATATCAGGAATAGTGAAAAACTTTTTTTGAGTTGAAATGTATTTGGCCAAGGTGTATGTCAAATTCCCACTTCAACTGTATATATATATATATGTATATTGAGAGAGAGAGAGAGAGAGAGAGAGAGAGAGAGAGAGAGAGAGAGAGAGAGAGAGAGAGAGAATGGGCTATAGCGTGGGGACTCACCAGGTCAGGTCAAAGGTGTGGAGTTTAGATGCTGAACTGGGAGTGTGCTTCTTTACGCGACGACGAGCGCTGGACACCGTCACCATGACAACACGGCACAGCACCACTGCATTGACCTAGGAGGACCCAAAGTCTCAGAACAACCGATGGACATGCCATATTGTTGCCGTATGACACATGTATGACACATTAGTAAACATCACACACACACACACACACACACACACACACACACACACACACACACACACACACACACACACACACACACACACACACACACACACACACACACACTCACACAGAAACGCACACACAGGCACGCACACACAGGCACGCACACAGTAAATAAGTAGAGTGAAGCTACATACGGCCAAGATTAAAAGAACAGGTCCCACAAAAGCCCAAATCATATCAGTCTCGACATTGAGCCAACAGTGACTGTCTGCTTTGTACTTGTCCAGGGATATCGTCAAGGTTACACCAACAATCACAACAGGCAGACCTGCAAAAATAACACAATATTTATTGCTTTTAATTCAACAGGTCTCTTATATTCATACAACACATGCATGTCTTTAGTGAAGAGAGTTTACATTGCTGTGGTACAGGGCCAGGGACTACAGAAGACACCAACTGTCCATTCCCCAGCCCTTCTATTTAGTCTGAACAGGTGAACACCTCAGACAGCTGGCTGGTGTATCTGGGCATCTTAGAAAACATCATCATGAGTGTGTTAAGCCTTTTCAATGCACACACTCTTCAATGGGGTCAGTAGGAGCACAACCTTTGGTCTAGATGAGTGGTGTTCCAGACAGCACCGTGTTCTTACCAAACAATACTTCTATGTACTATAGCATATAGGCCAAGGTCTTATGTGAGTGGATGAGTCCTGTGTGGAACGTATGGGAACATTGTATAGTATCATTTAATCATGAATATCTTAGCGGAGTGAGGTGTGATTCTGCATGGTGTTTTACCCCAGCCAATGCCGTAGTACATCTTCATCCGGCGGTCTTCGCTGATGTTGACAGACACCACCTTACTCCACAGCAGCAGCCCCTCCACCAGCATCCAGGAGAAGGAGGCCATGAAGAAGAGGTGCAGCAGGGCCGTCACCAGCAGACATGCCCCCTAGTGGACAGGAGGGACATGGCATTGACAGGGTTCCCATCGCCATAGATATCTGTCCACCACTTACTCTTCCATGGTGGCATGGGCTCAAAAACAATAGAAAGTAATGAACATATAGTACTCTAATCCAGAAAAGAGAATGGAGTCCTATCATACATTCAACGACAGAAGCAGCTAAAAGCCTACAGACTCCTGGATCACTGACACAACTGACCCTGTGCTCTCTTCTAATCCATAGTACCCATGACCATATACAGAGAGTGAGATGTTTAAAGACAGACACAGCCATGTAAAGAGTCCCACCTCGTTAGCAGAGGCCCAGTCACTGCACATCAGCAGCAGCTCAGCTATCCCCAGAGCCATGATCAGGTTCTTGTGGACAGTGGTGCGGTCAGACTTAGGAACTCTGCCCCCACAACACACCAGGCCAGACAGTGGAGAGGGACACAGAGAGATGATCAAGGTCAGACCAACATACAGACAAACCGACCGTGAGTCAGTCATTATACAGTCATAGGAAACACAGCAGCAGTTTGTCTGCTCAGCATAGTAAAGAGAAGTGATGTACGGGACAGAGTGAATCATTCAAACAGACAGATGTATTGTAGCCTCCACAAGCTAGTAGATTCTTCGCTGGAGCAGGGCACCACTCACCCCACAGCAAAGAAGAGGATGAAGGTGAAGAGTAAGCCACACAGGGACACTCCACAGCCGATGAACGTCATGACCTGGAGGGCTCTCTCACTCTCTGGACTCCTCTGACACACAGACACACATGGGTAGGTATTTATCAGAGATTAGAAACTGGGTGGTTCGAGCCCTGAATACTGATTGGCTGACAACCGTGGTATACCACGGGTATGACGAAACATTTTTTTTTTACTGCTCTGATTACGCTGGTAAACAGCAATGGTAGAAAAAGTACTGCGTCGTGCGTAACAACAGCCCTTAGCCGTGGTAAATTGGCCATATACCACACCCCCTCGGGCCTTATTGCTTAACTATAAAACAGGTTGTTTGGATCCTGGATGCTGATTGGCTGATATGCGGGAGTTGTGGGACAACAACTCCTGAAAAATACCACAACGTGTTAATGTCATATCTCCACTGTCCACAACACAGGCAGGAAATTCATAAACTATTTTTCCATGCTACTATCTATTTGGTTTGCAACAGTCGGGGGTTGTATAAACCTACATGGCTGCCTCCACGACCTGTTCAACAATGTATTATTTTACAAATGCAATCTCTCCCGTGCCAGGAAAGAAGAGGAATGCACTGGCTGTCACCAACCAGCGCCAGGACCATGGACAGTTCTTCCACTCATGTGCCATCAACGGAAATGTCACTATTAACATCCCCAACTATCTTGGTTAGCTCAGCTAGTGGCCTATTGGATATTTATTAAATCATTCTTTATTGAAGTTCTTCCCTCTCATCATCATTGAATCTCTGCTAGCTAGCTACATGCCAATAATTTGTTTAGCATAGCAACATTGAATGAATAGAATGATTAGAATTAACGACTGGGTCAAAACATAAGAAAATAACTCACGACCAGCCCACTTGTGTAGCAACTTCACAATGCAAAAACTAATTTACTCTTTAAAATAACATTTTTTATTTCATTTATTTTTTACCCCCTTTTCTCCCCAATTTCATGATATCCAATTGCTGGGCCAATTGTGGCCGCCTCATGGGTCTCCCAGTCGTGGCCAGCTGCGACACAGCCCGGGATCGAACCCGGGTCTGTAGTGATGCCTCTAGCACTGCCTTAGACCACTGTGCCACTCGAGAGGCCTTTATTTAAAACATTTAATTAATAACCGTTTTATAACAGCGATAATGCCCTCGAACCCGGGAATTATCGTGTGACAACTCCCTCCAAGACCTGTATTCAACTTATTGGCATGTAGAACGGTTTCCAAATCGTTTATCAAAATATGAATTCAATATTTTCATTAATAACATTATTTTAAAGAGTAAATTATTTTTTGCATTGTAAAGTTTCTTCCCAAGTTTTGACATGTTTTGGAGTTGTCACATGATAATTCTCGGGTTCCCAGGCATGACTACTGAACTATACAAACTATAAGTGTCTGTTGACTGTTCTCTATTGTACTATTTCACAATGTGGAATGTGAGGAATTGTGGAGGGTAGAATGGACTTTTACCTGGACTTCATAGACTTGCAGCAGCAGGGCAAAGTTGGTGGTGTGGTTGCAGAAGCAGACAGTGGAGTCGTAGTGTTTAGAGATGACCTCACAGCCTTTAGTAGACCACCACCCACCTGCCTCTGGCCTAGAGGGGTACAACAGTTTCATAACAATGTATGGTAACCATTACACTAATAAATCTGATTTCTATAGATATAAGCAGGTTACTGTTTTTTGTCATGAATGTTGTTCTGGAGGCAGCTCTGCAGAGTGGTATCTAGCAGCCACAGCCACAAAGTCATACAATCTGATTTGAACCCTAACCTTAACCACACTGCTAACCCTAATCTTAAATTAAATCCAAAAAGCACATTTTTCACTTTGCAGCTGGCCCTCTAGAGGAAATCGCTCAGTTCTGCCTCCAGGACAAGACTCATCCCAATAAACATCAACCTGCTGGACATAATGAGAATTTGCTGTCATTATACTCACATCAGATCAAAGTCCCAGAATGCACAGACTGGGTCATACACGGTCCCTGCAGAATTCTAAAGCAATCGATGGAAAAGGACAATTTCACACTTCACACGGTAAAGGACAGGCTTATGAAGGAGAACAAGGGGGATATTCAGTATCATATTCTCTGTGGAAGAGGCAGAGGTATATAGTGCATAGAGGAATATAGTCCATGTGAGTGTGAGACACTGAGGTCTTTACTTGAGATCTGTGTTGGAGCTGGAAGCGCACAGCCATGCTGACAGGCTGTCCGTCCCCCAGGACTGTAGTAGAGATGACAGAGGAGCCCAGGATGGTGCCCAGGTACCTGACACACATAGCACAGCACAGGCCATATGGTGGCAGTCACACATAAGACTGGATATCAACACTGGATCATGCTCGGTAGGCACTAATGGAAAAAAACAGTCTTCATGGAAAATGAAAATGCATGTTCTTAAGGGACTGATTCAAATCTACAGTCATTCATAAACAAAACTACTCGCCCTGTTTCAAATGATTTCTCCTGACTTCGTGCCTACTGAATGTGACCTTGGTCTGAAAGAAGTTCTCATCTTCCATACCTCTGGATGCCATCGGTGACGATGGGAATCATGGTGATGTTCTCCTCCGTGTTGAAAAGAGGCCGCAGGGAACTGTACCACGTGTTGACCACAGTCACCTTCTGGAAGCCTGCTCATACAACATCAACATCAACATCCATATCTCCACTAACCAAACTATGTGTCTCTCTCTTCTAAGAACACTAGACAGCTTAGCAATGCAGCAGTAAGTGGAAACACAGATCAACGTTATGTTTCACAATAGCCCGTTAATATAGATTGTAATGAGTAGTTGGGAGTGCAAATGGATGAATACATACTGTCTGTATTAGTACATATCCCACTGGGCATGAACTGGGTGAATCGATGTTGTTTCAACGTCATTTGTCAACTTATTGTGAAGTGGAATCTTCGTAGAAAATACATTACATTTAAAAAAAGTAAGGGTGAAATTTCAACCACAGGATTATGTCATCATGGTAACCAAATTTCAGCATAGACAAACCTTGTATAAAATATGCTGAATTTGTACCTTTCAACGAATGTCAGATCTTCAACATTATATTTGCTATCAAAAAATAAAATAATTGTCTGGGCAGCACCTCCTACTGGAAAATTGATCTATCTACCGACCCAGGATTTAAACCGGGCCAAGCCCTGCTTAGCTTTGATATTTTGTCACTGACTATTACCAATGTGCTATCGTGAGAATGAATGTTGAGAGATATCCACTTAAAAACTAAATAGATTCATTGTTGCTATGGAAATCATTCTAAAGGGTAGGTTTAACAGAGCAACTGAAATGTAAACATACTTAATCACTCATATATCATTAACAATGCTATTTAGGCCTATATAGAATTTTCTATTTTATTTATTTAACTAGGCAAGTCAGTTAAGAACAAATTGTTATTTACAATGATGGCCTAGGAACAATGGGTTAACTGCCTTATTCTGGGGCAGAACAACAGATTTTTACCTTATCAGCTCAGGGATTCGATCTAGCAGCCTTTCGGTTACTGGCCCAACACTCTAACCACTAGGATACCTGCTGTGCCAAATTCATAAACAGCTATTGTTTCAATTCAACACAGAATTCAACTTATACACTAGAGTTTCAGGTTCTGTTTGATTTCAAACATGTCCATTGTTCGTGTTTCTTGGCCCAAGAAAGTATCTTCTTTTCATTGGTGTCCTCTAGTAGTGTTTTCTTTACAGCAATTTGACCATGAAGGCCTGACTCATGCAGTCTCCTCTGAACAGTTGATGTTGAGATGTGTCTGTTACTTGAACTCTGTGAAGCATTTATTTGGGCTGCAATTTCTGAGGCTGGTAACTCTAATGAACTTCTGCAGCAGAGGTAACTCTGGGTCTTCCTTTCCTGTGTCGGTCCTCATGAGAGTCAGTTTCATACTAGCGCTTTATGGTTTCTTCAACTGCACTATCCGGATTAACTGACCTTCATGTCTTAAAGTAATGATGGACTGTCGTTTCTCTTTGATTATTTGAGCTGTTCTTGCCATAATATGGACTTGGTCTTTTACCAAATAGGGCTATCTTCTGTATACCACCCCTACCTTGTCACAACACAAGTGATTGACTCAAATGCATTAAGAAGGAAAGAAATTCCACAACTTAACTTTTAACAAGGCACACCTTTTAATTGAAATGCATTCCAGGTGACTACCTCATGATGCTGGTTGAGAGAATGCCAAGAGTGTGCAAAGCTGTGATCAAGGCAAAGGGTGGCTACTTTGAAGGATCTCAAATATAACATACATTTTGATTTGTTTAACACTTTCTAGGTTACTACATGATTCCATATGTGTTGTTTCATAGATTTGATGTGTTCAATATTATTCTAGAATGTAGAAAATAGTACAAATAAAGAAAAACCCTTGAATGAGTAGGTGTGTCCAAACGTTTTGACTGATACTTGATCTTCTGCTTGGATAGCTCCATCTGTGCCACTGACTTGGTCTGACTTTAATTCCACTTTGTAAACAAATGAATAATTGCTAGGTTGTATTCATGTCTCCATCAAACCTTATTCAAAGTGCATTTAATGTTTGATATGATTTAGTTCTTTGGTTGAGATGGAGTCGAATATTCAACATACCCATTATTAATTTGTAGACAAACTGGAATTCAAGCCAGTGGTACAGATGGAACTATCCAAGCAGAATATAAATATCCTTCAAAATGTTGATATTTGGTTGCGTTGACAACCAAACACAATTCAAAATCACTTTTGAAATCAAATAAATTGCCTATTAACTTCCTGACAACCAGTTTTTACATTGACAAAAAGGATCCGAACTTTAAAGAGGTTAAATGTTGATATTAGGTTAGGTTGTCGAACCAAACACAATTCAATATTACTTTTGTAATACAGTAAATAGCCTATATTACAAAGTAAAATAACATTCAACATTAAAATGAGTGACACCTCCATGGCCACATGTTGAAGTTACTGTAACTATAAATCTTCTTATGTCATCATATAAAGTGTGGGTGTTCAAGATAACACGGATAGTTTGTCGCAGGTCTGTGGAGATCTTCACAATTGCGGCAATAATCTGTGCAGAATCTCGAAAGGCATTGATCACTTGCACCATGTACTTTTAACGTCATCTCAAATGCAATCTCGGTCATTTAGTTTAGCTATTAGATGAGGCACAGTGATAACACATTAATCTGTTATATAAATAAACAAAATATCCGACATTGTATTCCCATTTGAACTTTGCTGTGATTTTACATGGTTGAAAGTGCAGTGGGTGACAAGTAACCCAATAACCTGACGTTGTTTTTCCATTGCAATTTGGTTGTGCTTTTAGATGGTTGAAAGCATGGTGACAACACACTGGAAATTGAACAAACTTTACGTTTTAGTTTTGAGTGGGTGAATGTAGGTTGTAATCTCATTGATCAACATCTCAACCAAAAATGACCCAGTTATCCACATTGAAATTACATGGTGTGCCCAGTGGGATGTGCTGATAAAACACTGCTTGATAAATGTGTGGTATTTCAAATAGAATCCTTCGTCACTAGGTGTTTATTGTTGGAATGCGGAATGCATGGTTGAGACTGTAAAGCACTAGGCCATGGCTGAAGGAGTGCAGATGAGATACGGACACTCTCAGGGTTGTCTCTCACCGTTGTCATGGAGATTCTGCATGTTCTGCGTGGGGACTGAGATACAGTCTATGTTGGTGACGCTCTCTACGTCTGCACCACAGAACTTAGGCCCGCTCGATCCCTCTCCCAGACTCTGCTGCTGAACCTCCAGTTCTGAATCACATAAAGACATATTCTCAGTGGAATGAACAGAATACTATTGTAAGAGGAATGGTTGTAGTAACAACAGCACATCCTACAAAAAAGTTCTAATGAGTAAACATGGAAAGGACAGAAAGGCCTGGACACTAAATGTTCCTATTTGCTATCAACCATCTGGGACCTGATGAAGAGCCACTGTGGATAGGAATGTTGTCATTAAAGGTGTGGTGTATGGCCAATATACCATGGCTAAGGCCTGTATCCGTAACAACAGCACTTAGCCGTGGAATACTGGCTACATACCACACCTCCTCGGGCCTTATTGCTTAATTCTATGGTCGGTCCGCTCTTTCAGCCTTTCAGCAGCTCACAGAACACACTAACATACTAGAGAATGCACTGTACTCTACTAAGTGACTCACTGATGTTGGACCTGTGGATAAGTAGATGGTCCGTTTCCGTCATCAGCTGAGTGCTCAGACTGGTCAACATGCGGTCAATGCTCTTGACCACAGCCATCGGTCCACTCACCACCTGGGGCACAGGGTGGGGATAAGGGAATGGGGTTTAATCATGGCGATACACTAGTCATTGGTAGGGCCAGGAGTTTCACCTGACCACGTGACCTAACCAGAATATTAAGCCCATAACTAGGACCCAGAGTTTGGTCAGTTGGTCAGGAGACTCCTGGCTGTGGTTATTGGATAGAGCAGAGACTGTGGGTGAAGCATTGCTATGTGGATGTTTCAGTCCTCTAGCTGCTCTAATACATTCAGCCTGGCTGTGCTCTACTGCTGTGACCTTGGAGGGTAGAAAGGCCTGGGGGAGGGGAGGTGGGTGAAATGGGGGAGGCAAAATCTCGGCAACAATATGAATGCTTCTCAAATGCCTAGCACTAGGATACATAGACTTGCAATACTTGCGGTTTATATGAAGTACAATGTTAGACATGTCTGAGTAATTGTTTTGGATGTGATATGTTAACCATAATAGCACAACACACTTCACTGTGCTCCTTTAAAGAACATTCAACCAAGACAATAATGGATATTATCTTCAAAATGTTCACACACATTTAAACATGACCAGAGAACATAATAGTCTGTGAAAAAGTGCTGCTTACAATATACAAATTTTACCTGTTTATTGTCATGACAGATTTTGATGCAATCTAGAGCAGATTAAATTGAGTGTATCTGCGATGAAGTTTGATCAAGATTCAACCCTATGTGCTCTGTACAAGTACACTTATCTAGCCAAGCTTAAGCATTCATTTGATAGTTTCTCATTCACAGTATCCACTTGATCTTACTGCCCTCTAGTGGAGATATGCTCAAATAATACTGCCATCCTCCGTATGATGTCATGTTTCATGTTTTGTGTGGACCTCAGGAAGAGTAGCTGCTGCTTTTGCAACAGCGAATGGGGATCCTAATAAAATAGCAAATACCAAACACTCCAGTAGTCATGTTTATATTCCCAACACCTTGGCGGCACTACCGCCACTGTATCCCAGACAATGTTTTAGTCTGCCTCTCTGGTACCTGATGTAAGAAGGGCTTTATAAATACATTTGAATAGTTGATTGGTACCTGTTTGATGGCCTGCCACTTGGGGGCGTTGTCCTGGCTGATGAGGCCATCAGCCACAGTGATAAAGGTGTGGCTGAGTTCCCCGGCGCTGACGGTGGCAAGGCTGTCGTTGCCTTCCGCGTCCGTGTCTGTGGGCACGTCTGCAGCCCGCGCTAGCAGCTGGACCAGGGACAGCATGTCCCCTGGCTGCAGACCCTCCCTGGTGTCCTCCAGGGCCTGCCTGGACATGTTGAGCAGACTGGACGCCTGACCCCAGCTCATCTGGATCCCTGGCTGCCCCCCCATCACACCCTCCATGCCCTAATACACACACACAGATAGATGCACGCGGGGACGCACGCATCCACACACACACAGCAGAGGATGGAGAGGGAATCCCAAACTGGGTTCAAGAATATTGAACTCACTGACAGAACAACGTTTATTACTGTGTCAAGTTGAGTAGGTTAGAGATAAATCCGTAAATGTCCTAATCCAGACAGGCAACCAATGATTTATAGTAATCAGTCTTTACCTGCGTTCCATTGGAGATCTGCATGAGGTGGTGCATGAAGGGACTAGGATGGGAGCGCTGAGACTCACTCAACTCCTTCATCTTAACATAGCTCTCTGTAAGAAACAGTCGTGTCAAAGACAGTCCCTGGTTCCTCTCTGATGTTTGGTGACGGTAGTTACTAGCATTGTACAAAGTCACAAATATTAATGTTCAGTCAGTTTCCCTCATGTGATGCAAAATGAATTTCACTAGTCTGTTCAGAAATAGACAACTTATGGGTGTACAGTAAAGAGCCATGTTCGTTACAGTATGTAAGTAATGGTCTGGTCGTAGGTCGTGGCAGTCTAGGTAGTGGTTGACTCACCCCTGCTGGTCCTGCAGATGAAGGGCAGTGTGGTGGAGCAGTCTGCAGAGTCATACAGGGGGAGCTGTTGGCTAGACCAGCCCTCCAGAGTCCTGCAGCCCTGCATCTCCCTCTGCCTGTGGACCGCTGCTCACACACACACACGCACGCACGCACGCACGCACGCACGCACGCACGCACGCACGCACGCACGCACGCACGCACGCACGCACACACACACACACACATTTTGTGATTTGTGACACCTCTGCTTGATCAGTATGCTGTAGCCTAACATAACTTTGTTGAAATCGATAGCAATTTACAAGTGCAATACTATTATACTTTCATATTCAACATATTCAACAACCTTTGAAAACGTAGACAATTCCTTCCAATTGATTTGACCGTGTTTTTACTGAGAATGTATGCTGGCAAAAAGCCCCTCCATTGTGAGTCAATTGCCTTGTTACACACAGTAATGAAATCCATTATTTTTCATGACGGTTAAACATTTGATTGGTTTTCACTATTGAGTAGAGCTCCATTCTCTTCGTAAAGCAGACCTCATACTTGCACGAATTCCCCTCCCTCTGCCCTCCACATGGCCGTTAGCCAGTGAATCACGCTAAAACAGTTTCCTCTCCCCCATGTATGTCTCTCAGACAGACATCCTGGATGTGTTAAGGCAGACAGCCACTGGGTTAACTGGCCTCTTTCGAGGTAAATCACCCAGAAGGATTCAAACAACCAACTGATGGGAGACTGGGAACAACCACCACTGCCTCAGTATTGGATGAGTAATAGAAACAGATTGGTCTGGAAGAAGGGCTGTAGGTTTGCCATAGAAAGTCCTATAAGATCATTGAAAGGCTATGTGAAAGAATCAAAAGACCAACATTCTGATCAAAACCTGCAGGAGGCAACCCAAATAACGTGAGCTGAATTTTATGTGTGAGCAAATCCTTCATAAATGGGAAGTACCTCGATAGGAGCAAGAGACCACAAAGGGGCAGGTGAAACAATATGGCTGACGGTAAGTTATGGCAAAGATTCAACTAAGTTGACAATTCAACCAAAACCTGGAATCAAAAGATCAACCAATAGAAAAGAGCTGATCAGATTATAGCTAGATTTTATGTAGGGGTATCTCAATGTTGTGTGACTGTAGGTGGAGTCTCACCTGGGCAGAACAGCATGGCTGGCACCTCTCTGACCACTGGGTGACGGGTCATATTATCTATACTCCAGGTAAAGATAGTGTCCTGGGTCAAAGATGAGCAGCCATTCAGGGCATGGAACTGCCTCTGCTCCAAGGCTGTGTCCCAGACATTCAGATCTGTGATATTCCCTACAAAGGGCTCGGTGAAGTTCCCTCCAAACGAGTCCTGATCCTGCCCCAGAATAAGTATGCCATCTCCATGTATGTCCCTGGGGGTGTCAGACCCGGAGCCCATGTCCCCCCTCTCCCCGTCCACATAGATGGCCCAGTGGCCGTCAGTCTTGCGCCAGGTGACACAGAGGTGGTGCCAGGCGCCATCGTTGGGGAAGGATGCCTTGTAGGGGCGGTGCTGCCCATGAACAATGAGCGCCAGCAGGATGCGTCCTGCCCCGTCCAACTGCCCGCGCAGCTGGAACTCGTTGGTGAAGACGGCCGCGGCGTAGGAGTACATGGTGGACACCTGGTACCACTGGGGGTCCCACTGCACGCGGACACACACGCTCACAGCTGGCAGGGCCGGGAATGTCATGTTGACACGGCCGTAGCCCTCCTGGGAGTCCCTGGGGAAGTTCAGGGCTTGGAACAACACATCTGGACAGGTAGAGACAGGAGGGGATCACTTTCAACGCTAACCCTAACCATAAGCCTAACCCACAACACCCAAGTACAGATCATCATGCAATATGGCATCAGGACATTAAAGATGTAAGATCTTAATTTGACCCAGTTTTCTACAGCAGGAAAACAATCCTGCAGCAATTGGAAATGTGAATTATTATGTGGATTATAATTAATGGACATTTTTGTAGGGGTTGATACATTTTTCCATTAGGGCAAATCAAGTCTGAAATTTCAAAGTGGAAATGACAAACTTTAGTAGCCTTTTTAAAAATCAAATACACTACAAGTTTGCGTTTCCTGCTGTGAAGGACAATTATCAGCAACAAAAGAGTGATCAAATTATGATCCTACATCTGTAGGTGTTTAAGTTGCTAAACTCACACTGTTTGGCAAGGGCCAGAGACCTGCTGATTGGCCTGTTGGGGTCTCTGACCCACATGGGTCCTTGCAGGCCTGCCTGCCTGATGAGCTCCAGGGTTCCCTCCTCGTCTTCAGGCTGGCCCAGGGTGGTGAGGGAGCTGAACTGGCCCCTGCAGAAGCTCCCTGCCTGGGAGAGGGCCAGGGACACATTGACCAGCTGGAACACCCAGTCTGATGTTTGATGGACCAGGCGCATACTGCTGCCCTCTGTCAATATGACACCAGGAACACACAACCACAAATAGGCATGGATCAGTCCACATGTGGATATTATACTTTACAGGAACACTTCTGTCATCTCTTTGAGCAAATCTCTATGGAAACAACATGGAATAGCCTTGGCATACAAAAGAGTTTCAAGCATTGTGCATCAGATTGTGATTGGCAGTTCCAGAACTCACCATCTGAGCCCCTCTCTCCTCTGTCTAGCCCTGGCTGAGTTGGCTCACATTCACACAGCACCTACCATAGAGGAAACATTTACTTTGCTTTATTCTGTTGGCTATGGCATAGACATGTAATATCCTTGATGTGTACTTATCCAATAATCTCAAAATAGAAACAAACAGAATAATCAGTCAAATGAATAGCTGTGTTAAGCCTTTGAAACGTATCAGGTCTACCAACAAAAGCATGAATTTCTCAAAAAGAACACTGAAAATGGTGACCTTGTTTTCAACTCCAGTTGATTTCCTAGTTTACATAAGAAAGGAATAGACATTACCACTATGCAACAGAGCAGAACCAGAGTCAGCAGGGTTCCAGTCATCTCTACTTCTCTGTGTTCCACAGCTGGAAGAAAACACAATGCTTAACTGGCCTCTGCCTTTCAGGGAACATTTAGGTTTACTTCAATGGATCCTACTGTCGTCTCTTTTCATATCAAAGACAAATTCAGCTCTGTTCAACAATAAAATGTCTAGCAAAGCGCAAACACATACCGTGTGGTTAAACAATATTTGAAAGATGATAGATACTATACTATATTTTTGGTATATTTCTAAGAGAACTATGTCAAATCAAATAGCTGTATGCTACTCCTTATCTAACACATATGAACGGTACCTCAGACCCAGACTGCAACATGTGGTGAGTAACTGGGCTTACTGTAGACTCAGCCTGCTCCCGTTCCAGGTCTTACTGCTCAGTGTTACTCCAAGGCTGCTGTAACTCTCCTTAAGTCCTGATGACCACTACTCCCATGTACTGTGTGTCCTCTGACATATGCCCAGTCCATTCATCCAGTGTCCAGCTCCAGTCTCCAGCATGTGCTGGCTAACTGGCCTCTGTGGAGAAGCCACTGCCATACATGGTGAGGAGCGTCTGTCTGTTGCTGCCAGCCAGGAGGGGCAAAATCACAGCCTTTCTGTCCAACAGTCCACCTCTGCCTCCAGCCAGCCTTCTCCCCCCTCTCCCTTCCTCAGCACCCATGAATCAGAAGCACACTTTGTCATGCAAATAGGGCCATAAAAAAAAGATCTCTACTAACGCAAGCAGTGTCAAGCGTTTGGCACAGAGAGTTCATCAAGACCAGCAGGGTGGCAGACATTTCAGCACCCCTCCTATTAATGTATTCTACTGCTGCTGAGTTCCTTTAAGTTGACTGTATACATACGGTATCAGTACATTAGTCAAGGAGATGCCATTTCACTACAGATGATAATAAATGCAACCAAAGTAAATGATTTGGCATCATCTATTTCAGGTAGTTTATTCCATATGTAGAACATACTTACACATACTTTCTTCTTAGATGTACATAGTGTACAGTATAGATTTGTACACATTTACAGCGAGTATACTGCATTCCTGCACTGTATATTAAATTAACAAAATAGTATGGACTGTCTGTTCGGGAGGATCGCACACACACACACACACACACACACACACACACACACACACACACACACACACACACACACACACACACACACACACACACACACACACACACACACACACACACACACACACACACACACACACACACACACAAGACAAAGAGCTGCATTATTTATTCCCCCGCGCTCCAACTAACCCACACTCTGAAAGCCACACCACAGACCCATATCCACAAAGCCTGTTGCTGCTGCATCAAGATGGCCAACACTCCCCTCCCTTTATCTGCTACCTGAACAGAAGCTGGCTGTCTCCCCTCATCCAGACCATACACACTGGTTTGACCACGTAACCATCTTTTGCGAGTTTGCATTTGGAACAATTGAAATGGATGCATGTCTCTCAGATGTATTGAAGGGTTGAAGATGTACAACAGGCTACGTCTTGCACCTTCAGATTGTTTCAAATTCCTCAGTTCATTGCAGAAAATCTATTGTCTGCATGGCCTATTAATCATCTCAACAGGCTTTATGAAGAGTATAAATGAGGTTCTAAGCATGTGTCTCTGTCCACCTTCTGTGTAAACAGTATAAGCCCAGTGTTGCTGACTCACTGCAGTAAAACACATTAGAGGTTGATGCATAAAACGTAACTACCGCCTGTTCGCTCTAGACACTGAGCTGACAAAAATAATGGGTATAGTTGTTTCCTCTGCTTCAGGATGGCAGCAAAAGGACACACAAGCAAATACTTGAAACTCATGATGATGTTTACTGGAGTATTGACGGCTCATGTCATTTGACTTTTCAAAAGGAGTTGTGCGTTTAACATGGGGGTTGAATTTTATGAATCAAGGGATTTGTCTTGTGTGTTGGTGTGAAAGGGGCATGAATTCAGGAAAGGTCTCTGTATGCATAGGACATTTTAAATCCCCATTCAAAAACATATTGATTTATGGTTTAATTCACTAACTGACAACACTCCGGGTTGCAATCCGGCTTGCAATCCTTATTAAACAAACTAGTTATTGTCAGGGATTTCTGCCCTAAGTTCATACAAGAGACCACAGGAACCTTCTTTGATCAGAGGTTAGTTTGTTTGATAAGGATTGCAACCCAGAGTATATACTTACAATAATTTTCAAGTAACACACTCAGTTCAAAAGATGGTGTTTTCCCTTTTTATCCCCTACTGAGGTTCACCCCGCCCAGGGTGATGTCCCTTAACCTTAATAGCATATAAGCTCATAATTAATAGTTGCCAATACAATGATGTTCCTGCTAGGCGGAGTTCAGCTTATTGTTATTTGCAGTTAGTGTCCCAATCCTTCCTCCTATTGCTATCATGTGCTAGCAGAAGTAAAACTGGAACACAGTATCAACAGGAACTGAAAGTATAGTTTTAACAAACAGGCACATGACTTTTGTACAGTTGACCTCTTCATGCACTTACAAAGTGTCTACCACTGATTCTTATTATCAAGATAAAGCAAAACCTTAATCCTTGTATAGGTGTTCCTATAATGTACAGATAAGACAACATTCATTTCACTCACCACTTTGGAGGTACTACCTCCAACACAAAAATTTCAATCAATTAATTTGGTTCACAAGGGAGTGTAGCACAAATACGACAATAATCTCTTTGGCACATAGCATAATGAAATGGTTCCATATGATGGTCATGTCTGGGTATGGCCACAATAATAAGGGTCAGCGTGGTGGAAATGACCATCGACTCTGGGACCACGGCTGCCCTTTAAACAACATCTACAGTTGCCCCTCTTAGGACAACGTTTACAAACCAAATGGGCCATCAGATCAATTTGTGCCCTGTGCTCAGGGTTTGGATCAATATCATCAAATTTTGAATTTGCTAATATAGGTCAAATAGATTAGGATCAGGTTCACTCTCAGGATCAGGGTTCAACCTCTCCATTCACCAGGGCATCCTGAGAATAGTGTCAACATCTTAAGTAAACAACTTCTTTACCCATGTCATACAGTTATTAACATACTAAGAACGTACTCAAATCAATCGGTCAGTTTTCAAAAATCTTTCAGTACCCAAATCATAATCAAAACCCAATTAATTATCCAACCCAAAATTAGAATGACAATGCTTTGGTGATTGGTCCTAGTACTCAATGTTAAAAACCCTCAACATAGCACATCGACACTGGCAGAATGTATATTTATATTAATATACAGCATAATTATCCATAATTATAGTATTCACTTTTTATCATGATTATAACCACAGATCAGTATCCCAATGCATCCTTAATCTAAATTATTAAATTTAGCAGTGTGTTAGACCTCTACGATCAACTTGATACCCCAAATTGAAGGCAAGCCTAGGTCAATTTTGGGCACAGTAGACCCCCCCCCCTTTCAGGCACTCAATCTTCTGGCATCTCTTCATAGTCTTCTTCAGATAGCTTCATAGTGCAAGTGGATGGCCCATGATAATGTCCCAATTTCAATGTCTCACCCTAGCCAACCAGCATACCAGCAACATGAGAGAAGTTTTGGAACGGATCTCTCTCCATGCTTACTCCACGTGTACTCATGTCGCACTCCTGAGAGAAAAGGCATGCGAGAAAAGCAGCTGATAGCTTTGATTGGATGCTGTACACCGGTTGCTGTACATCGGACTCAGGTCTCTCGGTAGAAGTGATGCGGACAGCGCCAAATTGAACGCCTTTGTTGCTCTTCTTCAGTCAGTTACAGGGGGTTTTGAGGTCCTATAACCTCAAGAGAGGACAGATCAGAAACACAGTTTAGTTCAGTTCATTTCTGATTCAGGAAATCCAGACAAGCATTGACAATATGACCATTAGTACTTTCACCAATTACTCTTAACACAAATCTCTAAACATATGTCAAAGAGAATTTACAAAAAACAATTTTTCCCAAAGTGGCTTATACCCCCCATCACACTGTCAACTTCACCGCATAGTCACAGGATCAGGAAGTTAGACCTCTAACCCCTCTAACCCAGCAGACCCAATCTCTGGTGAGATTTGTATTGAAACAGAACAGAACAAGCAACACGACAGTACACTCCTTCATCTATCACTCGATACACTCCTACATCTATCACTCGATACACTCCTACATCTATCACTCGATACACTCCTACATCTATCACTCGATACACTCCTACATATCACTATTCCCCATTTTTGACACAAGACTCACAATGTGAGGAATGTGTTAAAATAACAAAACACCACTACTGGTTAAAAATGAAACAAAACAATTTCAAATAATAAAATCGAATTAGAATCACTACCCATAATAACTGCATAAAGAAAGAAATTGTACCCATACAGTCATAGGAAAACAGAGTGAAGACAGCCTACCCTTATTCAAAGGCAACGCCCTCTTCTTCTTCCCGTTGTTCCAAATCACAAATATGGCCATGACCTATAAACTTCATCATCATTTTCAGTATTATAAACAACCTTGAAATCAGTATTTATTATAAAATGATTTTCACAACACTAATCAAACTTCAGCTATTCACTTCACTCCATCTTATCCTTAATGTGATTTGGGCTTACTGCAGGGCTTTCTGAAAAGGTACTGGGATTGAGACGTAGGGTGACAGGGTGACAGCCATGTTGAGGAGTGGGAGGAGTATGTGGTGTGTCGGTCCGAGGGACGAGATGTGGGATGCAGTGGAGACATGACTACCCAAACAGGTATTTCAACTACAGTGCAATGAATCACAGAGCGATGAAAGCAGTGCTGGTCAACACATGTGGAGGAGGCACCACAACATTGTCAAGGGGCTCCCAGAGAACAGCAGCAGCAAGGAGGTCAAAGTCTGGCTGAAAAAGCACCTATTTAACAGCTGCATGTTCATGGTAAAGAAAGAGGCCAGGACTTTTGGGGGAGGCTCTGACCTACTACATAACTTTGTGTGTCCTGGTCTTGATCCTATCCACACAAACAGAAGTAGATTAGCTACGATTAGTATGTCAGATCATAACTGTCATTGTAGATATGGGGAAGAGAGTGTCAATGGCTTGCTGACATGAGAAGGTCTGAAAATGGTGTTGCTGTTTTTGAGATACTGCAAATGGCAAGTACATGATGACTGCAGTGTTAAACCACTGGAGTGAGTGTGCAAAAATAGTGTGGAGTGTTTGTAAACTGGTTGCGTTGGGCTCACTGTAAACGCCTGCGTGGTCAGACGCCTTGTTTGGCCACAATGGATTTTTCCTCAGAGCAGCCTTGTTTCACCCAAAGTCAACAATCCCTAACAACAAAAAAAAACAATGAACAAATTTTCAGTTTTCAAATGTTAAGCTTAAATTTCACACATGAAACTGTATTTTCACGTGTATTACATTTAGAGTTCACATGTTAACACCACCTCTTCTCATGTGTGAAAATCTCATTTGCAGTTTTACATGTAAGAATATGGAATTGCAAGTTTACATGTACTGTGGTGGTGAAATAGTGTTATTCTCATCACATGTGAAAAGGTGGCGCTAACATGTTGCAGTGGCAATATTTCCACATGTGGAATTGCAAATTCTGTAATGCCATAATGTAAAAAGGTAACTTAGTCTACCTGAGTATAATAATTCATGTGTTTGAAAAAGTATTATTTCTTATTTCTGAGCCATCCACTCAGAGTGTTACTGCTGCTGGCTCACGCCTCTGTTGGTCAGTGGCCGTTTGAAGGAAACCAGTGAAAAGAACAGAGAAGCTAGCGCTCAATCTCTCCTTCTTCATCTTTTTGAACATGTTCAAATTAGGGCTGTCAGAGTTAATCAAGTTAAGCTTTTTTGGTTTGTTGCATTGTCTGAAAGCGTTCAAAAAGGCAATATTCTTGTAATGCTTTTTGTAATGCTTTTTGTAATGCTTTTTGTAATGCTTTTTGTAATGCTTTTTGTAATGCTTTTTTAATTAAAAAAATCTTAAATTACAGCTCAATTTGAGCAAAATATGAATTTACGATTAATTGTGTTTAATCACAGCAAATCCTGCAATAAATATATATATATATATATTTTGCCAGGACTAGTTGACATTAAAATGTGAAAATGCACGTGAAAGTTTAGCAGACATGAGTCGGTCATGAGTCTGTCATGGTTGCTCATGGTCACGTGATGAGGTAGCCCCGCCTGCGACTTCAAAATTAGTGTTGGCCCTCTTGGTCAAATGGTCAACACGTTAGCTTCTCCTGTGGGAGAATCCCTGCAGTTACAAAGCACACGTGGAACGTATAATATCACGTCGGAGTTTGTTCGCATATGAAAAAAGTGTGAAACATCCTAAGTGTCTGAAAACCACGTGTCTGACTCGTGAAAATGTCACAAGTAACATTTTTCACAGCATTTGTTCAAACGAGCAAGTATGTGTCCGAAAACCACATGCTTTTTCACACGTTCTTTTCACGTGATTTTGTCATGTGTTTTTTTTTTGTAAGGGCTGCTCTACTCAGATGGACAGAGTGAGAGAGGGATATTCATGTTTATTTGTTTTACACAGTCAAGAAGTCCATCTTTTACAAATGTGACTGAATCACATAAAACATTTACAGTCATTAACAAGACATCCATGTACTGTAAAACGAATAAAGTACAACATTTAGGCTTCTGAACTTCCTGAATATGGTCACACCTTCTTTAGCTTGGTGTCAACAAATATCCATGGTAAAGCAGTCAACAGCTTAAATTAATCAACATTTGGCCATGATGTCATGCAAATACAAAAGAGCCCAGGAGTAATTGAACCCCCCCCCCCCCCCTTTCACCCTCTTTTCTCTTCCCTTTCCTCCACTGTAACTTTGTGGCCTTTGCCAAGCAGTGTATTTCCATGACAACCTGGGGGTTGTAAGAACGGCATGGAAACGTCAAACACTTGCCTCCGCGGGCTCACATCAGAGGAGACAAAGGGCCAGTGAGCTACATGTGGGGAGTGGATGAACACTTTTCCCAGAAGCACCAGCCCACTGAAGGCTGCCCATACACCCTGGGATACTGACACCCCCATTGAATTTATCTTGTTCAACAACAAGATTCTACACTATATACAGTATATAAACGTAGGTGGACACCCCTTCAAATTAATCGATTTGTCTATTTCAGCCACACCCGTTGCTGACAGGTGTATGAAATCGAGCACACAGCCATGCAATCTACATACACAAACATTGCCTTACTGAAGAGCTCAGTTACTTTCAACGTGGCACCGTCACAGGATGCCACCTTTCTGCCCTGCTAGAGCTGCCCCGGTCAACTGTAAGTGCTGTTATTGTGAATTGGAAACTTCTAGGAGCAACAATGGCTCAACTGAGAAGTGGTAGGCCACAAAAGCTCACATAACGGGACCGCCGAGTGCTGAAACGTGTGGCGCGTAAAAATCGTCTGTCCTCATTTGCAACACTCACTACTGAGTTCCAAACTGCCTTTGGAATGCACGTCAACACAATAATTGTTTGTCGGGAGTTTCATGAAATGGGTTTCCATGGCCGAGCAGCTGCACACAAGCCTAAGATCACCATGTGCCATGACAAGTGTCGGCTGGAGTGGTGTAAAGTTTTCCATCATTGGACTCTGGAGCAGTGGAAAAGCGTTCTCTGGAGTGATGAATCACGCTTCACCATCTGGCAGTCCAATGGACAAATCTGGGTTTGGCAGATGCCAGGTATATGCTACCTGTCCGAATGCATAGTGCCAACTGCAAAGTTTGGTGGAGGAAGAATAATGCTCTGGGGTTGTTTTTTTAATGGTTCAGACTAGCCACCTTAGTTCCAGTGATGGGAAATCTGAATGCTACAGCATACAATGACATGCCAGATGATTCTGTGCTTCCAACTTTGTGGCAACAGTTTGGGGAAGGCCCTTTCCTGTTTGAGCATGACAATGCCCCCGTGCACAATGCGAAGTCCATGCAGTTTGTCGAGATCGGTGTGGAAGAACTTAACTGGCCTGCACAGAGCCCTGACCTCAACCCAATCGAACACCTTTGGGATGAATTGGAACGTCGACTGCGGGCCAGGCTTAATCGTCCAACATCAGTGCCCAACCTCACTAATGCTCTTGTGGCTGAATGAAGCAAGTCCCTGCAGCAATGTTCAAACATCAAGTGGAAAGCCTTCCCAGAAGAGTGGAGGCCGTTATAGCAGCAATGGGGGGGACCAACTCCATATTAATGCCCGTGATTTTGGAATGAGATGTTTGACGAGCAGGTATCCACATACTTTTGGTCATGTAGTGTATATGATGACGCTGAATGCTATATTACATACTGTACTACCTTAAGCAATCTGGAGTTGCAGCAAAGTGTCATATGACTACAGTGTAAAATGGGCAACAATGTTCTGAGAGTTGAGGGGATACCTGCACAGTTCTGCTATGTCACTCCATTACAGAGTGATCATTACTACACTGTACTTTGCTCAGTAATGTTTGACTCTGGACTGAACAAATGTAACTATCTAGAGTCCTGCGAATTCTCTACAAAGCAAATTCTACTCATATCGGCAAATCCTAATATGGCAAGACTCATAATTTACTCAAATTTGGTCAACATCGGGCCAGTGCTATCTGTGATATCGCATGTGACTAACGTACGAACGAGCGGACGGACAGAGACAGATCCACAGTCCCTTACCCGATTTCCTCGTGGGCACAACAAAGACTATGTGCGTCCTCTGACAGACAAGGCTAACCTGTAGTCAGATTAAGAGATGATTCAAAGAGATACAAATAATATAAGAATACACTCATAGATTCGATTTTATGGAATTATTAAAAGGGCAGGGGGTAAATCTGTAAATCTGGGGTTCAGAAAATGGCGGAATGTAGCATCGTAAACAAACATTCCTGCCTTGCTGGCCATTCGGGGCATGTTTGTCTGGCCTAATCTGGCAAGAGCAGATAATGTTTATGACCGCCCCTTGAACCATCAATCAGCACCTCTGCTGGGGAAAGGGTCACACCGTCGCTACGGAGACCGCCTTTAAATGCAGCGCCATAAATGTTGTAGGGCCGTTAGGACAATAGAAAAGACAGAAGAGGAGAGCGACCGAGCGAGAGAAAGAAAGAAACAAAAAATAGATGGTCTGATGCAGTCACAGCAGAGTGCAGTCTAACATTAGCTGTTAGCTGTATGTCATAGCACTGTGCTACTGCCAGGTCTGCGTCTGACCTTAGATACCCCATATACATCCTAAAACCACCTCCATATACATCCTAAAACCACCTCCATATACATCCTAAAACCACCTCCATATACATCCTAAAACCACCCCCATATACATCCTAAAACCACCTCCATATACATCCTAAAACCACCCACATATACATCCTAAAACCACCTCCATATACATCCTAAAACCACCCCCATATTACATCCTAAAACCACCTCCATATACATCCTAAAACCACCTCCATATACATCCCATATACATCCTAAAACCACCTCCATATACATCCTAAAACCACCCACATATACATCTTAAAACCACCTCCATATACATCCTAAAACCACCTCCATATACATCCTAAAACCACCTCCATATACATCCTAAAACCACCCCATATACATCCTAAAACCACCTCCATATACATCCTAAAACCACCTCCATATACATCCTAAAACCACCTCCATATACATCCTAAAACCACCTCCATCCTAAAACCATACATCCTAAAACCACCTCCATATACATCCTAAAACCACCCCATATACATCCTAAAACCATCCTCCATATACATCCTAAAACCACCTCCATATACATCCTAAAACCACCTCCATATACATCCTAAAACCACCTCCATATACATCCTAAAACCACCCCATATACATCCTAAAACCACCTCCATATACATCCTAAAACCACCTCCATATACATCCTAAAACTAAAACCCCCCATATATACATCCTAAAACCACCTCCATATACATCCTAAAACCACCTCCATATACATCCTAAAACCACCCCATATACATCCTAAAACCACCTCCATATACATCCTAAAGCCACCTCCATATACATCCTAAAACCACCTCCATATACATCCTAAAACCACCTCCATATACATCCTAAAACCACCTCCATATACATCCTAAAACCACCCCATATACATCCTAAAACCACTTCCATATACATCCTAAAACCACCTCCATATACATCCTAAAACCAGCTCCATATACATCCTAAAACCACCCCATATACATCCTAAAACCACCTCCATATACATCCTAAAACCACCTCCATATACATCCTAAAACCACCTCCATATACATCCTAAAACCACCCACATATACATCCTAAAACCACCCCCATATACATCCTAAAACCACCCCCATATACATCCTAAAACCACCTCCATATACATCCTAAAACCACCTCCATATACATCATAAAACCACCTCCATATACATCCTAAAACCACCCACATATACATCCTAAAACCACCTCCATATACATCCTAAAACCACCCCTATATTACATCCTAAAACCACCTCCATATACATCCTAAAACCACCTCCATATACATCCTAAAACCACCTCTCATTTCAGACCTCTTTCTCACTGAAAAGCACCAATGGATAAAACTGTGCTGGACATCTACTGTAAACTCGCTCTGTCAGTCATAAAGCCTCCCATGTCTGTTGATGGAGTCTACTGTATATTCTAAACTTAAATGTCCATTGTTCAAGTTTAAAACTGAACTCAAATGTCGGTCCTTCAGCAGTTCCTGAAATCGAAGAAATCATTCACATTTTGTGTGGCCAAAGAAAATGGCGAGCTTGTTCTGGTCCTCAGCAACTAATCATCGAGCACCATCTAGCATTGAAACATTATGTTTAGCCACTTCCTCCCCATGACACTTCAATACCAACCAATTATGATCGGGTTTAATTGGATTTCAAGGCGTAACAGGTGACATGCAGATACACAGTAGAGATGTGTGGTGAAGGGTCTGAAGAGAAGAATCAAAAGCCTGTCATCTGTTCCTCTGTAAGGTCTCTCTCTCATTATCTCTATCTGAAGGTGAACTATTGTCTCTTTCAGTCCACATCTATCATAGCCTTGGAGCTCTCTGCTGCTACAAATGAAAGGCTTTCCATTGGAAATTGCATTTGTGAAGAAAGTACAATTCCTGCAACGAAGAGGTGACTGTCACTGTGTGGATTCCTGGAGGATAATACGTTGAGTTGCAGTTAGAAAGGACAGATATGTGGATGTTATGTGTGAACGTCTGTCCCCTGATCCCACTTTTGAGGCACCCCAATCCCCCCACTTGAGAGAAACATATGGAACTGTGGATTTTGAATGAGTTAGTCAAGCGCAGGTACACCCATCAAATTGTGGGGATCTCTACAGCGGATAATGGAATTGTTTCGGGGCGTTTTAATAAAAATGATAATGCATCTAAAAATGAGAAAATGTGTCACTATAACTGCACCCTCGTTTTGAACTATTCTTCCTATTTATCCAGTTCAGTAATCTCTATTTTCAAATGAACAACATTTTGCTAAATGATTTCTTGTCACTGCAGGCTTGGTGGATTTCAACACATTTAATATGTAAAAAGCATGGTGAGATACAAAAGGCGATAAGGATATTACTAAACTCTGAGCTACAGTCCACTCACCCTCAGCGGGCTTTTTTTCAAGGGAAACGGAAAATAACCTGTGACAAGACTTCTGCTTTTCGACGTTAACCAGTGTTTCTGCATCAACAAGACAACACTCCATCTTAACTCCTCCTCCACATTTAATGGATTGGATTAACAGTGCAGAAGAGAAACTCCCACGACAACAACAAAAAATAGCGTCAGAACCAGAAAGTAGGAAACGCTGCTCAGGTGTTTTTTGTGTGACTGCTAAATTGGGTTTACAGTCCATTGCAGAGTCACAGAGCATGCCAGCTATTCCCACTGACACACTGACACCAAGTGGCAGGATTCTATATATCCTGCAAGTGACCACAAGACTAGCATCAGCCTCCTAACCTACACATGCACAATTCTAACTGAGAAATCCAAGTACACTGATGTGACTGCAATCGGACAGAAATTCCATTACCTTATGAAAGTTATGATTAACTGCACAACTTCCTTTTCATCAATATAGAACACTTACATGTAACTGCCAAAATAAAGGACACACCAACATAAAGTGTCATAATATGGAGTTGGGCCACCAAGAGCCGGAACAGATATTTTAGATTTTGGCCACTAGATTGCAGCAGTGTATGTGTAAAGTTTTCAGACTGATTCAATGAACCATTGTATTTCTGTTCAAAATGTTGTATCAAGACTGCCCAAATGTGCCTAATTGGTTTATTAATACATTTTCAAGTTCATAACTGTGCACTCTCCTCAAACAATAGCATGGTATTCTTTCACTGTAATAGCTACTGTAAATTGGACAGTGCAGTTAGATTAACAAGAATTTAAGTTTTTTGCACATATCAGATATGTCTATGTCCTGGGAAATGTTCTTGTTACTTACAACCTCATGCTAATCACATTAGCCTACGTTAGCTAAACCATCCTGTGGGCGGGGACCCCGATCCCGTAGAGTCTAATTGAGTTGAGATCTGGGGACTGAGACCAATAAACCATTCAGTGACCACTCGTGTCTTGTGGATGGGGGCATTGTCATGGTATCCAAAACAATGTACATGACCTTAAGCATGATGGGATGTTAATTTCTTAATTAATTCAGGACCCACACCCCTGTGTGGAAACACTTGATTTCAATATACACTACATGGACAAAAGAATGTGGACACCCCTTCAAATTAGTGGATTCGGTTATTTCAGCCACACCCGTTGCTGACAGGAGTATACAATCGAACATACAGCCATGAAATCTCCACAGACAAACATTGGCAGTAGAATGGCCTGTACTGAGGAGCTCAGTGACTTTCATCGTGGCACCGTCATAGGATGCCATCTTTCCAACAAGTCAGTTTGTAAGATTTCTGCCCTGCTAGAGTTGCCCCGGTCAACTGTAAGTGCTATTATTGTGAAGTGGAAACGTCTAGGAGCAACAACATTGGTAGGCCATACAAGCTCACAGAACGGGACCACAGAGTCCTCGGTTGCAACACTCACTACGAAGTTTCAAACTGCCTCTGGAAGCAACATCAGCACAAGAACTGTTAGTCGGGAGCTTCATGAAATGGGTTTCCATGGCCGAGCAGCCGCACACAAGCCTAAGACCACCATGCGCAATGCCAAGCGTCGGCCGGAGAGGTGTAAAGCTCACCGCCATTGGACTCTGGAGCAGTGACAACGCGTTCTCTGGAGTGATGAATCACGCTTCACCATCTGGCAATCTGACGGACAAATCTGGGTTTGGTGGATGCCAGGAGAATGCTACCAATGCATAGCGCCAACTGTAAAGTTTGGTGGAGGAGGAATAATGGTCTGGGGCTGTTTTTTATGGTTCGGGATAGGCCCATTAGTTCCAGTGAAGGGAAATCTTAATGCTACAGCATACAGTGACATTCTTGACAATTCTGTTCTTCCAACTTTGTTGCAACAGTTTGGGGAAGGCCCTTTCCTGTTTCAGCCTGACCAAGGACCCACATTTATTTAATTAAGCAAGTCAGTTAAGAACAAATTCTTATATACAATGACGGTCTACACCGACAATGCCCCCGTGCACAAAGCGAGGTCCATACAGAAATGGTTTGTCGAGATCGGTGTGGAAGAACTTGACTGGGCTGCACAGAGCCTTAACCTCAACCCCATCAAACACCTTTTTTTTTTTTTTCTTTTTTTTTTAAACCTTTATTTAACCAGGAAGGGCTCATTGAGATTTAAAATCTCTTTTTCAAGAGCGTCCTGTCCAAGATAGGCAGCACCAAGTCATTACAAAAATTACAGACAAACAGCATGAAAAACTACAAGTAATCTAGTAAAAACCATAGAACTCACAAGAGTATAACAAAAAGAAACAGCAAATTAAAAACATTGACAGGTCAGGGAATCAGTCTCAAGATCATTCATCAGTGATTTAAAAATACCAATCGGGACAAATTCTTCCAGTTTAAAAGTGTTTTGTAAGGCGTTCCAAGACAATGGCGCAGAGTACATAAAAGCCCTTTTACCAAACTCAGTTTGGACATTGAATTGGAACGTCGTCTGCAAGCCAGGCCTAATCGCCCAACATCAGTGCACTAATGCTCTTGTGGCTGAATGGAAGTCCCTGCAACAATGTTCAAACATCTAATGGAAAACCTTCCCAGAAGAGTTCAGGCTTCTATAGCAGAAAAAGGGGGACCAACTCCATATTAATGCCCATAATTTTGTGTTGAGATGTTCAACGAGCAGGTGAACACATACAGTGTACTTTGCATCCCTCATCTACTCAAGTGTTTCCTTTATTTCGGCAGTTACCTGCATGTGGGCTTACTTAAAGCCATCAATTCCCAGCTGAAATTCAAAAATGTCCACTAGGTGCTGCTGTTGGGTAAGGACTCAATGCTCAGTGGCACCAGCTTGTAAGTCAATAATGAGTTATTATTGTTCAGACGTCTCATTCACAGACAATTGTTCATCTGGGCTGCCGTTCTGTTGATTACTGGAGAGACAGGTTTCCCTGTTCTGGTTTACCTGCTCTGACTTTGTCACCTGCAGTCACAGACTACGGATATGAATGAGATGGGAAGGCAACAATTACCTCAGCCAACACTGTGAAACAGCTGTGCAATTACGGAGAACAGAGGTTTGCACTTAGCCCGCTCATTGCCCCAGCGACGTGGCTCACCTCACGCTGCAACCCACAGCACAGCAGCCATCACAAACAGCTAATTAAGGCCTCATCACACCTGGAGAGTAACATGCGGATCTCAATAGAAGACATGTCAGAATGAGAGATTTCAGTTCTGCAAACCTTGACAGGTCTCATGATGCCAAACATCTACCCCTCATTACTGTATACATTACAGAGGAAATCATATAATCTTAATAGCCCAGGTAAGCAATAGAATATGTACTGAGTGTACAAAACTGCTCTTCCATGACATAGACTGACCAGGTGAATCCAGGTGAAAGCTATGATCCCTTATTGATGTCGTCTTCAATCAGTGTAGATGAAGGGAAGGAGACTGGTTAATTAAATAATCATTTCAACCTCAAGACAATTGAGACATGGATTGCGTATGTGTGCCATTCAGAAGGGGAATGGGCAAGACAAACGATTTAAGTGCCTTTGAACGGGGTCTGGTAGTAGGTGCCAGGCGCACCGGTTTGTGGCAAGAACTGCAACGCTGCTGGGTTTTTCACGCTGAGCAGTTTCCCGTGTGCATCAAGAATGGTCTACCACCCAAAGGACATCCAGCCAATTTGACACAACTGTGGGAAGCATTGGAGTCAACATGGGCCAGCATCCCCGTGGAACGCTTTCGACACCTTGAGTCCATGCCACGACGAATTGAGGCTGTTCTGAATGTGAAAAAGGGGGAGCAACTCAATATTAGGAATGTGTTCCTAATGTTTTGTATGCTCAGTGTATATACATGATGTACTGTATGTGTGATGTAGGCTCTCTACCTCTCAGTGGCCGGTTCAGGTACAGTATAGTACGTTTGCTATTACATAGGAGCTGATTAGTATGTCCCCACCCTCAGTCACTCTCTGTGTGCCTGATATGAATAAAGCAGAGCAAGTGATTGGCTGTGGTTGACAGGCTGTGTGAGCGACGTGTGTGTGTGGCGGAGCTGTGTCGGACAGTGGCGCTGGCTATGTTCTGGCTGTGTCTAACAGGGCAGAGGGCCGTCAGTCAGAGGTGTCTGGGGCCTTGTCTGCTCAGTGTGCTGTGACTGAGGTTTATGAGGCACCGTGAGAGGGCTCCACGCCTGACCGACTGGCTGCTCCCCAGAGACTTGACTTCCGGGAGGATTCACTATGTACAGTACCATAAGCCCTCTGTGTGTGGATATACTGTGCATTGAACATGGTCCCAGATCAGTGGGTTAAAGAATGGTTCTGGCAAGTGGCAACACCGAGGCTGTGGGTTTGATTCCCACACGTGCTACACTCTAAATATACTGTCTGGATGGTCCGGATGTGTCAGTGTCTATTGTGGATCAAAGCGTCTGCTGAATGACCGAGTTTCAAAGGCATATGAGGTTCCAGTCATCAGTAGAACCACTACAGGGGGAAGGAAGGATGGGCAGAGAGCAGCTTCATGAACCAGATGACCTTCACTCTACCTGGGCTCCTCTCTGACTGCAGGTCATGACAGGGATCAACTCAGAGTATGGAGTGGGCTCACAGCTCAGTCATATATTTCCTGTCCTGAGAAAAAAAGAAATGTCTACAGCTCAGTCTTACTGTGATGAATGCAATCATTGTTACAATCAGTGCTGCATGGAAATGTATCCTAATCTAATTGTATAATAGAAGACATGATACACTACATGATTACTTTCATACTATCTTACAGTGTAGCATCCTGTATATTTTCAATGTCATTGTACACAGTAAGACTTAGCTATTTTGTGATGTGTGATGGTTTGTAGTTTTGGCCACTTGGAAAACTGACACACCTGCACTTTTCCCCTCTACAGTATTTCCACTTATACATGATTCAAATGATTTATAAAACATGGAGGCCATGTAGTATTAGGTGTGTTGCTGATGAGGTAGAGGAAAGGACCCACATGCATTTCCTGTGTCTCTGAGGGCTTCTGAGGAGATTTGCTGCTTACTCAGGAGTGAAAGCATCAAAAAAGTGTTTGTGCTGACAAAGGACAAATGGGATTTTTTTTCTAGCAAACGGTGCAGGATTGTGTCGAGTTGCTCAAAGTGTCAGGGAAAATGTCTCCTGGTCGACACCTCTAATGAAATGTGTGCATGAAATTAGAGCCCACGTTTGCTCGCTGTGTTTTTGGCTGTGCAAGCTGAGGCAAGAGAGAGAGAAAGTGAAGGGAAAGAGAGACCAAGAGAGGGAGAGAGAGAGGGGGGGGGGGAGAGGGAGAGAAAGAGAGAGGGATGTCTCTTCGCTCTATTGTGTATAAATATATCTTTTGTACCCTGTAAGTAGGAGCAAATTGAATATTCATGAGTAAGTATGAATAAGTGCTCTGTCAGCCAGTAGTGTCACTGATAGATGAGGGGAGGGCCAGGCTGGGGCTCCAATGGCAAGCCAGGCTTCTCCACAGAGGACCAGGGGGTAGGTAGGTAGGTACCGAGGAGGTTAACTCTGGAGATGGGATAGAGAGGTTAAGTTACTGCAACCCATTCTCCTTGCATACATTTAACTTTAATATAGCTCAGTGAATGGGTACTTGACAGTTTCTAGACTTCCTCTCAATTCGGCTGCAGTCTGCAGGTCTCATGATCAGTGAAGCTGAGAGGACAGGCCAGTGGACCCTGAACTGAAAGGTGTGTTTTTTTCCCCAGCCGGTTGGTCTGGAGTCTGAAGGCTCCTCTCATTCCTGTTTTCCGGGCAGTCTGTAGCCCAGAACCTTCTTTAATTCACTCTTACAAGTTCTCACAGTTGCTACTCAATCCCCAGTGCCCTCTCTCTCTCAGAGTTAAAGGCCGAGCCAGCTGACATAGACACAGCAACGGATCATTTCCACCACAGTCCATCTCAACCTCCCGTATTTTTATATGATAATTTTATTAATGAGGATTTTCTTCGGCCTAGCCTGCACAGCTTGTCTGTACAAGTGCAAATGGGGGATGTTCCAAATGTAAAATGTTCTGTTGAGGGGATCAACGGGCTCCCAGGCCAATACAGAGCGATGTGTTTGACACGCTGGCCCAATGGCTCCAGTTACCAGCCAACCAGACAGTTGCTGGGCCAGATGGCCTCCTCGGGCAGGCAGGCAGGGAGGGAGGGAGCACTGGTGCTGAACTCACACAGCCCAGGGGACTGAGAGAAAACGCCAGAGTTATTACATCCAAGACATTGCAGATGGGTCTTGATGCGTCTTGATGCATAGACAAACTGGAGGATTTTGCCAGTCATGTCAAGGGTCTTTGTAAAGTACCATGAGATCGAGTCCAGTAGCGTTTAGCTTGCGCTCACTCCCAGGTGTGGAACTTTGCCAATCCGCCAAACCATCCCTGACTGTCATCCCTAATTTGATATTAGATTAAATACAGTATGCTGTCATATACTCATGCAAATAAGATGCTAGAGACATAGTAAAGTATGCCCAGGAACAGCAGGCATTTTGGAACCCTTTAAAGTGAAGGAAATAGAGTTTCTGTGCTGCTATCAGGTTCCAAAAGAGCAGTCACAGCCCATAATATAGATGGTCCAGTGCTCCCTTCCTGCCTCCACACTGCTCTTTGTTTTCATTCCTGCCTTTTGGTGATAATGTATTGGATACAGGGTGTGTAATGGTCCTCAAGCTCTGCTATACCCACTAACAGGCATTTCTGTCAAACACATCACCATCACCGTGCTCATTGATTTGTGTTGCCTTTAAAACAGACCGTTTCCTCCACACGAAGCCCTGCCATAATTGGGTCTTTCTTAAATGATTCAAATAAGGCGGTCCGTTTCTCTCTCTCTCCCTCTCCTCCGTTGCTCCAGCCATCACTGTCATCCACGCTTATTTCATTACAGATTCAGCAGACTTGATAAAACAGCGGGGGGGGGCCCCATTCCACACCGCTTAACCAGCCAGCCCTCGTCCAGGCCCCAGACAAAGAAGTGGTCAAGCGAGGCAACAAATCACACCAAATGGAGCATTTGCTCTTTGTGCAGTCTAGTTATGGAAACTGATAGCGGTGTGCAGAATACTGAGTAGGTCTAATAAACGCTGCAGTGAGGATATCCTCTCCTAATTGGATAGAGGAACGGAAGCACACGTGTTCCCCCTTTTTGTAGCTCAAATGAGCTCTATGAAATAGCCTAATAGCATACACACATTGGGAGTCTGCTTTGCTGTCACAGATAAATATGTTCTCTCAGGGCTAATTGCTCTACCGATTCCAGCCCAGGCTCTAGGATCCAGTGACAGGACGCTGTTAGCGCCGGGCCTTCCGATCGCTTGGACTCCGTTGTGTTGAGGATGAGCTGTAATGCTGAAATGCACAGCGCGTTCGGCCATAGCCGTACTACTTCAGAGAGAATGGGGAGCTTGATATAACTCCAAACCTACAGTATAAATTCAACAGAGGTTCCTGTTTAGACACTTCTGACAGCTGTCAGGTGGGCATTGACGGATGAACTAACACATGAACAGATAGACAAGAAAATATGATAACATACACTGCGTGTCATACACTGAAAAAAAGCCAAGTGCAGCAACACCAAGCAGAGTCCATGATGAGAGACATAATTGAATGAGTGAGGAATGACAGCAATCGTACCATTACGTTAAAGATTTCTGTCTTATTTAAGAAAAGAAAGATGTGCCAATTTCCTTGTCTAAAATCCAATGCGCTATTAACATGCATGTGACGTGGGTCCCGTAACTATTCTATGGAAGTGTCTTTGTCTGGATTGGCCTCGAGTCGTCATGAAACATTAGGACCCCCTGCTGGACACGGATTCCCTCCTGACCGGTGAATAATAGTACAAAGGGCTGCTAAATCATTGAGATGACTGCAATTCTCTGTCCAGTCTGTTCTCCGTTTTCACCAGAGACAATAGATCAACGAAGAAGACATAAGAGCACAGCAACAGGCGTTCCCCACTGGGAGACGAGGCCTCAGTCTGCCTGCTAGCTCGTTGAGGAGCACCACGGCAGGGGGCTTGAGACCTGGGTGCCTGTGGAAAGATGCCTGATTATCAGCGGACCTCATAACCAACCCTGTGGGTGAGAGAAAAGACACGTTTAGCTGATCCAAATGGTCATGTCATTTGAATGAGTTGATAACTCAGCATGAGAAGGTGGAAGGGTTGGCCTCGCTGTCTTCTTTACTTCGGACCCCGGTGTCAACATCATGGGGAGAGGGAGGGCTTTCTGCTAGTCTGGTACTATTCAGGAAATGATCCAAATATGTGCCAAGGTCATCCCCCGGCTCACTTCATTGGAAGATTAGCCTGGGTGGGGGTGGGGGTGGTGGAAGGGGGACAGGGGTGGGTGTAGTTTAAGAAAAACCCTCAAGAACATTATGATTTATTTAAGTGAGGAGAGATAAATATGAATAATGTATTGGCTATAAGGAACATGAATCTCTTTTGTACTAATTGTCAGGAAGGCTCGCATCCAGTGTCTGAGGGTAGAGGGGCTGCAGGACCCACAGATCACAGGGGTGCGGCTCAAAGCCGGCTGTCCTACAGCCATGGCCATCGAATTGCAAATGAGCTCAAGGAGCCTAATTAATGGAGTGCTAATGAAAGAAGTAGCGTTTTGGTGCTGCCGCCCGCCGCCCGACGAGGAAATAATCTCCTCCCTCCCCCCTCTCTCTTTCTCTCTCTCAGCCGAGATGGCTCGTGCCATTGAAGTTGATTGCAGAACGCATCAATATGTGAACAAAGTTTGGAGGAGAGAGAAGGGGGAAAAAAATTTGCATTCATTTGAAGAACAGGCCTGTTATTTATTCTGTAGCTTTTGGCACATTTCTGGTTTTCCGCTCCCAGGAGGAGAGATGGAGTACGATATTTAAGATGTGTGACGGGCGATAATGGCAACTTCTTCAATTCCCTCTCTCTCCCTGTCTCTGTTGTTTGTACTGTAGAGAGGGATGTTGAGGAGAGTAAGGCAGCAGTGAACTGAGAACTTTCTCTTTCTTTCTCTCTGTGTCTCCATCTCTCTGTGCTGCGGTTGGAGGGTGGGGTGTGCGTGGCAGCTAGCAGTACAGATCAGAAGCGCTGCCCCAGATGCGGTGCCCTGCAGTTGTGTCTCCTCTCTTTGAAGCCTCTGTGCACCTCTAAACCCAACCCTGGGGCGCTGCCACCGTCTGCAGGGGCCTGGTGCCCCAGCCCTGAAGACGAGGGGCCCCGGACTCTGTCACCGCCACAGGCATTCACTACATACATACCCACACACATTCGCACGCACGCACGCACGCACGCACGCACGCACGCACGCACACACACACACACACACACACACACACACACACACACACACACACACACACACACACACACACACACAATAATTTTTTGCCCTGTAAGTTTGTGGTTATACCTCACCATCTAGCTATCTGTTCCCCTCTCATGCCTCAGTAACAGTGATGTGGTTATGCTTTACTGGTATCTTATTCAAATGCACCAGGTAGTGTGATCTGAGCTCCGGTTTTTCCTCAGCCTCTCTCCTGCTGTTCTCTCCTGCTGTTTTCCCATGCTGTTCTCCTCTCCTGTGGTTGTCCTGCCATAGGGTTACCATGTCATCAGGCTAGAAGAGACCCCCTGCCCTCTCCTACTCCTCAGCTCATCTGAAGATGCCCCTAACCCAGATCCTCCGCCCCCTGCCTCCTCCTTCAGGGAACAGGGCTGAGATGGATGACGGGGTACAGCCGAGTCCCCCAGACAGCCTGATTTATGGAGGCCTCTTTCCTCCTAGGCAGAGTGTCGGCACCTGAGGGCCCGCCTGGGGAGTGCTGGGGGATGCCCGCCGTCTCAGGCCTGACGGCCCCCAACTCCCGCTCAGCCGTGATGCCAAGTACCAAACGGCCACTCCAGAACGCTCACCATCCGTCATGTGGGCAGCCAGGGATCTTCCTTAAAGAGATGAAACACAGAGAGCAGGACAAATGAGAGCCGCTCCCGCCCTTTCCTTCCCTAGCTCTGTACCCACAGACGCTGATCTCCACTGCAACACTTCATTATATGAGCTCAGCTATCGTCTATTGTCAGGGGGAAGTTACAAGATACCTCCCTGCTTTTGTTTGAAAGCCCCATACTATCTCTAATAATATGTCACCATCACATGTACACAAAGCTACAGCGGTTGAAAGCTTATTGGAACATTATATGCTACTCTAATATTGTATTGCGTCTACATTGAAATGATATGGTATAGTCATGTGCCACTTCAATAGAACACAGACTGTATTCTAATATGGCATCAACGGTTTTGTGTTCTGTTGAATTTGAGACAGGACTCAGGACGTCTCAGCTTGTGGTGGACAACACAGAGTTAGGAATAGGATCTCTGTGGCGGACAACACCACGCTGTCGTAATGACAGGCTGGGACTGGGTAGTAATGTCTTGTCATCAGGACCCACTGTATCCACAGTACAATGTTATTACACTGACTGCTGCTGGTGGTGGGTCCAGCCTGTCTGGCTGGGTTTCAGGACAGTCTGGGAGGACATCTGTTGTCAGGCCAGAACCACACACTAAACACAAGTTTACCACTGAGGGCAATGGAGCCTGCGTAAGTGACTGGGGCAGGAGCCAGAGACTCAGGGCTGGAGGGTTCCACGTGTTAGGGAGGTCCATAATAATTCAGAGTTATAGAGGGGTAGGGGTGAGGGGCAGCAGTTGAAGGGGTTACAAGCCAAGGAAACTGTGCTGCCATCAGCCAATTGCCTCCTGTGGCCTCTGGCATACAAAGGAAATGAAACTATTACTATACAATATCTAATTTTATACACGTATATGATCATAGCAGTGTTTCTGTCCACCATCATGCGATCAGACATCATACTGTAGAGAACGGAACAAAAACCACATTTTCACACACCTACAAAACACAAACAGCTGAACGTATATATAAAAAAATCCTAGCTATTTCATGTAGCCAACACTATTTTGTGCACAAAGGAAATGTTGTCCCAAAACACAGTCTATTATTTTCCTTTCTTAGCTCTAACTGACGTCTAGCGCTAACCTAATGCCATGCTCCTTTGACTCTCAGCAGACCGTTTGCGAGCGCAGATGAAAATGGCAATATGAGGATGACAATATGAGAGGGAACAGTGGTGATGTTCACTGTGTAAGTGCTGTTTTTGAGTGTTATTTCAATTAAAAAGCAGATAAACTGCTGATTAATTCAGCACACTTCCCAATTACAGATCAAACGGGCCTCCTGGGGAAGCACAGACCCAAAGACGGCAGATGCCGAGCACACACTCAGGCATATTTCATACGGCGATGAAATATTAAGCTGGTCTGTGGCGTTGTGGCACCACTGGGTGTCTGTATTGTTGAGGGTGTGACACCAGTGAGACTGATATCTAGGACATGTTTGGGGACACTTTGGGGAGCGTGATGAAATATGATGCCAAGCTTAGACAACTGATAGAAACTCAGAGACTATTTTATATTCCATATCACAGCACCCAGGAGTGTTGCTTGTAACAGTCCAACTAGGGGACCTGTTTTGTTGTGTTAATAATCGTATTTTCCCTTTGAGAACTCGCGCTAAATGATCAAATAACTTCCACCACTAGTTCTCTGTTTCCTTGATGTAAGGAGTGATGAAGGCCTCCGCTTTGATCTTCAACGAATCCTGGTATGTTCTCCTGTGATATCAGAAACACGCTACACTGTCCCAGCCTTCCCTTCTCTCCCTCAACAGAGGGATGTGTCCACAACTCATGTGAGGGGGAGAGGAACAAAGCGCTGTAACTGCTCTCTGGACAGGACTTTGGTTGGTTCAGTCTCTCTCGCGGTGCCGCCTCCCAAATGAGGCTGCAGCACTTTGTAACCACCACTTTGTGTCCCAAAAGGCACCGTCCCAATAGCGCTGAAATTCAATGTGGCCATAACACATAAATCATCTTTTAAGCACTGGGAAGAGCAGGTGCATAAACAGTGTCGACGCTGCTTTCTCAATAATTGATCAAACCTACACAAGGGGCGCTGTTTATTCTGTCCCACTCAGATACCGTTTTAGTGGAGGGCCTGTCAGACAGACACACACACACGCACACACACACACACACGCAAACATGGTCAGTGTTTTAGAGGCGGCCGTGTCTGTCACCATAATGAATCCCACTGTGATCATTCTGGCTGCTGTGGTCATCATTCTCTGACCAACACACACACACACACACACACACACACACACACACACACACACACACACACACACAGCTTACTGCCTGCACATTCATCATGCGACCCCTCGTGGAGTTGCCTGTGGGAGTCTGGGGACAAGTGTGAGATGGAGGGAATGGAGAGAGGAGGGCTGGAAGGGGGAGTCTGAAAGAGAGGGGGTGTGGAAAGAGGGAGATGGGGGACAGTTTGGAGCCTTGAGCAGACAGACTCTTCGAAGGATGCGTCTGTATCTATACCGTCGAGGGATACTCAGCATTAAGGGGAGTCTCCACAGCCCTATACTGAGAGACTGCTATACAGAGAGAGGTGGATACCACAGTCCCCACTCTACAGATCAACTCCTCCCTCCTCCCTCTATACTGTCATTTGTCCTGCAGATTTCATTGGGTTCACATATTTTGTTGCTGCTACTGTTTATTGTTAGATTTTTTGGTACTTTTACCCCTTTTTTCTTCCCAATTGGTAGTTATAGTCTTGTCCCATTGCTGCGACTCCCATACGAACGGGCGAAGGTCGAAAGCCATGCATCCTCTGAAACACGACCCTGCCAAGACCCGTTGCTTCTTATACACTGCACACTTAACCCGCTGGCCAGCCACACCGAAGGAAACACCGTATAACTGGCGACCGAAGTCAGTGTGCAGGCGCCCGGCTCGCCACAGGAGTCGCTGGAGAGCGATAGGACAAGGAAATCCTGGCCGGCCAAACCCTCCCCTAACCCGGACAATGCTGGGCCAATTGTGGTCCGCCTCATAGGTCTCCCGGACACGACCGGCTGTGTCACAGCCCAGGATCGAACCCTGGTCTGTAGTGACGCCTCAAGCACTATGATGCCTTGCCACTGTACCACTCGGAAGGCCCCCCCTGCTACTGTTTATTATCTACCCTGTTGCCTGGTCTGTTTATTCCTAGTTATATGTACATATCTACCTCAATTACCTCGTACCCCTGCACATCAACTCGGTACTGGTACCCCGTGTATAAAACCAAGTTATCGTTACTCATTGTGTATTTATTACGTGTTTCACTTTTCTATTATTTCTCCCTGCATTGTAGGGAAGGGCCCCGTACGTAAGCATTTCACTGTTAGTCTACACCTGTTGTTTACGAAGCATGTGACAAATAACATTTTATTTGATTTGTTTAATGCACCAACAAAACATCTAACAAGCAACCAACTGCATGTTTCATTTACATCTTATCTCTGGTACCTGAGCACCTTCTCTACAGCCAGCCAGCCAGCCAGCCAGCCGGTAGCTAGATGTTTAGTTCCCCAGGAGCGTTAAGTGCATATCTAAATAGTTGATGAGCTATAAGCTGTTGGGGAAAGTGTCGCCAGCGGCGCCTCATTGAACAGTGCCTATGAGAAGCCCTGTGGGAGCGCTTTAAAGAGGATCCCCTGGATCCATCCCGCTGCTAGAGAACCTGGAATAGGAGACAATACTGGGCCCACATCCCTCCCGGCAGGCTGTTCACACACACAGAAATACACACACACGCACGTGCACACACACCTCATCCCTAAAGACGATTATCAGAGGAAGCTCTCTCGTTTCATTTCATTCAACCCAAATATCTACACTGGAGAATGAATGGGAACACTGGAGATACAATTGAGGAGCATTTAGGAGTTGAAAAAGTATGTGTTTTAGATGATTCACTAGTGCCTACTGTATTTATCAGAGAGCTTTGTCACTCGCCAAATGTCACTACCTTCTAACACTATTGGGCCCAGTGGCCACACTAAGGTGAAGAGTTACAGTACATGTCTGTCTGACAGTGACACTCAGATGCTACAGTTCCCAGCTGCTCTGCTGTGGCTGGCTGGTGTTGGTTGTGTTTCCTGTCTGCTACAGAGAGAGAGAGAGAGAGAGAGAGAGAGAGCTGGGGGTTCACGTCTGCTACCGTGGAGATGGAGGAGCTGGCTTGTCTAGAATGGATCCCACCCCCACCCCAGGGACCATTAAGCTGAAAATAATTGGCTCAGAATCTCCCCCTTTCATCGATCCTTTGGAGTCAGTGAACTCTCTGAGACATAGTGCACACGCACACACACACACACACACACACACGCACGCACGCACGCACGCACGCACGCACACACACACACACACACACACACACACACACACACACACACACACACACACACACACACACACACACACACACACACACACACACACACACACACACACACACACACACACACACACACACACCATCCCCACAAACAAATACATACACAAACACGTGGTTGCAAGTATCTGAGTGCACAGACGCATGTACTGTACTGTACTGTACTACACACACACACACACACAAGGGTGCACATACAAGTAAGCAGCCCAATAGAAGGAAACATTCTTTGTGTTACAGCAGCAGTCACTGGTTCTCAGTGGAGGTTAAATGAAGTCTATTTCTTTATCTCTAAAGATGTATTTTGTCTTTGACCCCAACACTTCTCTATCTCATGTGTCTCAGATGACAGTCACTGCACCAGTGTGTCTCTCCTACGACTACAACTGTAATGTTCTGTAGCAGGACCACTGCTTCTGAAGAGCCACCAACAGAGGGAGCCCATGCTTTTCCACAGACAGTGTAGAGTAACACTGTTCTTCATAAAAGGGCTGGGCTTGCATGGTGAGCATTCATCTTAAATTACCTCCCTCAATCTTAATATAGTCAACTCTGGATTTAATTCAATCTATATGCATCTGTCTTCATCATTCCAGAGGCTGCTGGAGGAATACATATCGCCATGACTCCCATCATCAATACTGGGTGATGAAGTGAGTCCACACCGTCTCCATGAACAATTGATGGCCACTGAGTATGAGAGAAGGGGGGGTGGGGGGTGTATCTCGCCAATATATCACTCATCAGTCTGACTGTGGCATTTTACAACATGTCTAGTTGTTAAATATGTCATCTATTTGTTATTCCATGTCTATCCAGGATGTGTCAAGGTAATTAGGGATCTTCATTTCCATCCTTAAAAAATGAAGTTAATAATCTCACGCCCAACCCTCCATAGAAATAGGTCAGAGATAATTGAATTTGTTTATCACATTTTCTCCCATTAAGAGTAATCAGATAAATACTGCACTAGGGCCTGTGACAGAGTAGTCCAGCCACTGATCAACCATCACATTAATTGAATTTAATGGGAGACGGGGAGCGGTGGGGGCGATGGAACGCAGCGAGGGCATGGACCACTGCGTCGCATGAGTGAAGATGAGCGGGGGTCAGATTAGTTCCTCTCATGTCCACACAGACTAGGGCACAACCAGGGGAGATGTCTGGACACACAGAGGAGAAATCACCACGGCAATCGAAGCAATGCAACTAGAACATTCCAACCACAGTCCATTTCCTAGAATCAGAATGCCAGCTTTGCTAGCAAAATGTCATCTGCAATGCTGTAGGCTAAGCTCCCTGACTGTGATATATCTTTACTGTACTATAGAATGTAAAATACATCTTTATCTCCCATAAATCAACATTCATATCAATCAAAATAAATGTTTACAGTACATAATGGAGTAATTCCTGCCACTCATAATCACAAGACTATCTAACCAACCCAGGAAACACTTACAGTAGATAGTAGAGCACTGGCTTCCCAGTTACCTGCAGTCCCCAGGCCCAGAGCCACATAGTGTTACTTCTTCCTAAGGCTTGATGTGGATCACAGGAAGCGACACACACAACAACCAATAGCCACGCCTCACAGGAAGAACATGGGGTGCAGAGACTTCACAACCTATCTACTCTGCAGGCAGCTTGATTTACTCCCTATCTCTCTCTCTACACTGGAGCATTCCTTCCTTCCCCTGGCTGTGAGAGGCAGTAAAGAGAAGCCCATGTTGACAGCAGAATGAACTGAGCTACAACTCTGACACAGCCTTTATGGAGCTGCTGCTGCTGCTCTGAAAAAGACATAGCTACTGTAGCCTCCTCTTCTCGCAGCAGTCTGGAAATGCTCCTGGTGTGTCTGTCACTTCCCCCCCAGGCTGTGTGTGTGAGTCTCTGTGTGTGTTTGTGTGTGTGTTTGTGTATGGCTACAGGCACTGTGTCTGTGTGGTGGCAGAGAGGGTTGGGGGGTGCCTGTGACATTGGGCGGCCAGCGTGGCTACAGCAGCCATGTCCTCTTGCTGACCTCTCCTGTATAATCACCCCTGTCACTCTGTCACCCCCCCCCCCCCCCATCCCCCTGAACAAGGACATCACTGTGACGAGACCTATGTTGATGCTACTAATCACACTCTGCTTTCTGATTAAAACTCCTCTTTACATCATTCTATATAATCATCATGGAAACGTACAATTAAATCTACCACAGCATTCTGTTTTGACTGTTACTGGAGTGAGTTAATCTTCATGATTCTGCCCCCTAATTTTGGTTCAAAATGATTAGACTGGAAATGGCTGCTGTGTCTGTCTCAGCCATTTTTAATGGGGAGACACCAGATCATGGCTGTGGCCTCTGACCTCTGCTCTGTGACTACAGCTCATTATTATAATCAGGGAGTGCCAGTCAGGAGGGGAACGGGGTGTGGGCCAGGGTGAGAGGACACCATCGCACTCGGCTCTGGAAAAGTCACATTCAACCCACATTTAGTTCTTTAAAGGTTTCTCTGAAAATAGCTATTCATTAGAATGAGTGAGTGGTCTGGGAATGTTAGATAATATGTTTCTAAAGACTCCTTTTTCACAATAGAAAATACGTTTCCAAAATGCACATTATATTTTTATGGCATACCCAGAATGTTCCATGTGGCATGCACAGTCCTGATTATGATCACAGACCGTCCTGATGATCTCTGACCCTGCCCTTATCCCTGCTGGCTCTGTCCCTACTCTAGTCTCCTCTGACACCACTGCTCCCTCCCCCTTCCCCTCTCTCTACACAGCCTCTCCAATCTCACACTAAGATCTTAATTAGCAGGTGCGCTGCTATCCTCAGACAGACATGGCTGAGCCAACACTGTGCCAAACATGCATCTGGTGACAAAACTACAACACTGCTCAACACACCAAAGCTCCATGCCATAGGGAGGAAATAGGACAAATTAATGGATGTTCAAACTGAACAGCTTTTTTTGGAACAAGTGAAGTCTTTTCAAAGCATGAGTCCCTCTCTTTCTTCAGTTGGAGATGTCTATTTTATCTGCTGTGGTGTAGCTACATGTAAGTAGTAAGTAACCACCTAAGTTCGGAATGCTTGGTTTGGGCCCAGAGTGCCAGTGGAAGTCATCAGAAACCATAATCCCCTTCTTTGATCAACCTGCCGGCGCTTCCCCTTCCCCCCGCTTGTCTGCCTGCTTGGGAGAGAGAGAGGAGAGACCCTCGGTGAAGAGATTACTGTGTTTTAACGTCTTTACAGAGTCGTAATGGGCTGATCTCAAGTCAGCAGCTGGCAATGAGAGGCAGACGAGATTGGCTGGGACATTGTGGAGCTGTTCCGGGATCAGCGTTCAGCTCCTCACTCATATGGATCTGGCAGAGCGTTGTAAAGCACACCAGAGGTATGGGTGACTCATATGGCGGACACTGTCCGTGTTAAACGGCAGAGAGACGCCACGGAGGGGTGAAGTGTGGTTATAACATTGTGTGGTAACCCAGGAACTTTTATTTCAAGATTCCGGTAAGATGCAACTTATCATTGATTAGAAGGTCTAAGAATGAAACACAGCCTTATACAGGCCAGCTTATGAAAAACACAGACTACTACACAGACCACAGAACAGAAATCAACAGCAGGAACCATCCCAACTTTCTAGACTGGAGATAAAGAGGGAGATTTTTGTTATAGGTATGCCACACACACACACACACACACACACACACACACACACACACACATGCACACACACATGCACACACACGCAAATACACACCAACCAACCAAACTGATTTAATAAAAGAGAACAGGGAGCGATGAGGAGGGGGGGGGGGGGGATCGATGTGGGCTCCCCCAGCCTCAGTCAGTGGAGAGTTAAAATGCTGTTAGACTCCAGCCGAGCGGACACACTCCCTAACCGGCCAACCTCCCTCTCATTGATTTTTTATTTAGCTCCAAGCAGTGATATGTGTTCCATGCACACAGAACATACCGCATAGCCTGTCAGAGCAGAAATCAGGCCCCATTGAGCCTGGCCAGCCCGGCCGGCGCAGAGCGCGGAGGGAGAGTAGTCTGTTAACAGAATTAAACTATTATTTAGTTGACTTTCCATAGAGGCCAACAGAGACAAGACAAGACGGCTTGACAGGAAATCCAATTCTCCTTACTGCAAGAACAACATGCTGCCTCAAATGAGAAGGTTTTGCATGTGTGTGTGTGTGTGTGTGTGTGTGTGTGTGTGTGTGTGTGTGAGAGAGAGTTTTGGGATATACTGTATAACAAAGTTGGTTTAAATATTCAGACATCAGTATTGTGATCACTTTCAGCCTCACAAGTGGACACTGATATTCTTTTTTATAGCAAGCATAAACCTACCTCACCGTCCTACCTCATCAAGCAGGCAGACCAGGGATCCCATGTCAGATTAGGAGACTGTACTGTCATGTCTCCTTTGAGAGTGTGGTTGGTTCCTAGAGAAACAAATGCATATCAGACCTAGTGATCATGACAGGTTAACAATAGCCATTCATGCCTGAAACATCTAACAACAAGGATAACATGTAAGGTAAGACAATACACTGAGTATACGAAACATTAACACCGGCTCTTAATAGCCCAGGTAAGATATACAATATACACTGAGTGTACAAAACTGCTCTTTCCATGACATAGACTGACCAGGTGAATCCAGGTGAAAGCTATGATGTCACTTGTTAAATCCACTTCAATCAGTGTAGATTAAGGGGGAGGAGACATGTTAAAGAAGGATTTTGAAGCCTTGAAACAATTGAGACATGGATAGTGTACAGAATGTGTGCCAGAGGGTTCAGAGGGTGAATGGGCAAGACAAAAGATTTAAGTGCCTTTGAACGGGGAATGGTAGTAGGTGCCAGGTGCACAGGTTTGTGGCAAGAACTGCAATGCTGCTGGGTTTTTCACGCTCAACAGTTTCCCTTTTGTATCAAGAATGGTTCACCACCCAAATGACATCCAGCCAACTTGACACAACTGTGGGAAGCAATGGAGTCAACATGGGCCAGCATCCCTGTGGAATGCTTTCGACACCTTGTAGAGTCCAAGCTATTTCAATATTAGGAAGTTGTTCCTAGTATTTGTTAAACTCTGATAGCATGGATGGAACTTCTGTGACTGCAGATCTGTAAACACTATCTAAACACATGCACAATGTCCATCTATTCACTCATCTTAGACATATCAGTATTTTATGTTGTCCTATAATTGTCTGACAGTGAATTGAACCCTTATGAAATAAGGGGTGAAAAGAGATAGCTAATTTAAAATACTGCGTATCACACCTTTTTTTGTCCTTGAGATGGAATACAATACAGTGGGCTATTCTGTATTAGTGTGTCTATTTACTAAGACACTTGAATGTGAGTACTAATTTAATCATAAAGCCCATTCTTTACAAAGGAGTCTGCGACTCAAAGACAATAGCGAGACAAAAACACCCTGGATAATTGGTTGGAAAGAGACACAAAGAAGGCGAGAATACAACAACTCTTTTATAAAACATTTGCTTATCTACACCACATTATCTACAAATGAATATGTCCATTTCATCACCACAATTCATTTCTCCTTTAACCAGGGTTATTCCGAGAGGACAAACCCCCCACATTAGCAGCCTGCAAGATTCAGTCAGACCAGAGCACCTGTCACACTTGCAATCACTAATAGACCCAGGGCTGATTCTGGGCTGATTCTGGGCTGCACAATTCACCTGTCATAGCAGCCACCTCGCCCACCTCTCTGCTTCCTGCCCTTCAGAGCAAGGGCACTGTTAGCACACATGTCAAGTCTTGGATGGAACAAGAAGGACACTGGAACGGATGAAAGAAGGTGGGAAAGGACTCGCAGTGGATTTGCATACTCCTGTGATCCTAATATATACAGGTTGCCAACCTCGGGGGTCAGAGTTCAGCGTGGTTGCTAGGGGAACGAGGCGGCTCTAGCCATCACTTGCTCGTTAGAGAGCTGCGGAGTAGGTCTGCCAACTGTCTTCATCACACTGTGGCCATGTCTGTACACTACCCTGGAGAATAATGAGACCTCTGCATACAGGGGCATACAGGGGCACGCACACACACACACACACACACACACACACACACACACACACACACACACACACACACACACACACACACACACACACACACACACACACACACACACACACACACACACACACACACTCGCACAGACAAGAATGCTCTCAGCAGACACACGCCATGGCACACAAAACACAGATGCAACACACACACATAAGACATCTTACACACGGATAAACCAAGACAACAGTATGTCTCTATTTTTGACAGACTGAAAATGTTTCTGCCTATTTTGAGAACTCATTCCCTTCTGCCTTAATCCCAAAATGCGAAGCCCAGAAATAAAGCTTGAATACTGTGCATCTCTCCATAGCTTCCATAGCATCAATTAGCTCTTTTTGTGCAGCTGAGCATTTCCTCCGGCGGGCTGAGGTAAACAAGGAGATGGAAATGAGGCCCAGCAGTATAATCCAGCCAGGGTGCAGGTCTGAGAGTAATCCCCCCCAGAGCTGCTCTGGCCTGGGGCATGCAGAGGGGTAATCCAACCCCTCGGGACCTCATCCACCAGCCCGCTTACACACACACACACACACACACACACACACACACACACACACACACACACACACACACACACACACACACACACACACACACACACACACACACACACACACACAGAAACAAGCATACACAAAAGAACACACACAAATATGCTCCCTGAAGTACTGAGCTACACACTTTGGTTGATAACAACACTTACAGTTGAGTAGCTGAGTAGTTGTACAGTTCCCATTGACTAATGTGATGATTTTATAACTTTCTATGTTATAAGTTACACACAAAACTATTCTTACCCATGTTATTCCCTCCATTACTCATTCATAGCCTGCCCGAATAATTTACTAGTCTTTTACAGTTTTTCTTTTCAATCACTTTGGCACATTTTTCGGATGTAAGTGGTTTATTAAAACAATTAAAACAAGAGTACAAAACTCTAAACTGATAACACTTGTAATTCCCCCTATCTTATGTTCAGAACCTTTGATTTGCATTCATTGGGGTTTCACACATCTTTCACCACTGAGTTATTCATTCAAAATTGAAGTTTCTTCCTTGAAAAACCATGTGAACATTTCATTTAGTCACCAATACATCAGATAATGATAGGCTCACCATTTAGTCATTTTAGTAAATACCATTTAATCCAATAGCAAAAAAATTTAACTTACACATTTCAAAACTGTTCTTTTTGAAGTGCCGAATAGAAAGAATAGTAGGTAAATGTCATTTTTCACAGTATTTTACTAGAACTTGACATGCATTCTTTTTTTTGATCATATGTTTCCAATGGGAGGTTGTTTGCATGTTGAAGAATATGTCAGTCTTACCGTTTCATTATCCTTATACACTACATATGTAGGACAAATCATCAGAAACAGGGGTAGTCTATTGTAAAGACGTTGGCTACTGTACAAATGTAGCACCGCGTCACGAAGTCACTTTCCCACGTGACCTTGTGACTCAACTGATACAGAATCACCTGTTGTTCTGCTTGAAACGAATCAACTTACAGTGTATCAATCAAATTCAGATAATGAGTAGAAATATATTATTATTTATAAACTGGGTGGTTCGAGCCCTGAATGCTGATTGGCTGATTGGCCGTGGTATATCAGACCCTATACCACGGGTTTGACAAAATATTTCGGTTTACTGCTCTCATTACGTTGGTAACCAGTTTATAATAGCAGTAAGGCACCTCAGGGGTTTGTGGTATATGGCCAATATACCACACCCCCCAGGCCTTATTGCTTAAATACAACCCAGCTATTTCAGCAGTGCATTGTACACTGCACCATAATTCCAAATGGTAGCACATAGAATCTCTTTCCACTTTGTCCTATTGAAGCACACTGGCAGACGGAGAATGATATTGTAGTATTTACAGGCACATCCATATATTAATTGGTTTTACTTTCCAATGTAAATTGATGTAAAAATATTGAATTTTACAGTGTTCAGCAGTTATCAAAAACAAAAATATAAACGCACCATCTAGTGGAAAGCTTTCCCAGAAGAGTGGAGGCTGTTATAGCAACAAAGGGGGGGGCAACTCCATATTAATGCCCATGATTTTAGAATGAGATGTTCGACAAGCAGTTGCCAACATACTTTTGGTCATGTAGTCAACCTTTAAAAAAATATAGGGGTGTGGATCAGGGGCGGCAGGGTAGCCTAGTGGTTAGAGCGTTGGACTAGTAACCGGAAGGTTGCAAGTTAAAACCCTTGAGCTAACAAGGTACAAATCTGTTGTTCTGCCCCTGAACAGGCAGTTAACCCACTATTCCTAGGCCGTCATTGAAAATAAGAATTTGTTCTTAACTGACTTGCCTGGTTAAATAAAGGTAAAAGAAGAAAAAAAAGAAAACCAGTCAGTATCTGGTGTGACCACCACTTGCCTCATGCAGTGCGACACATCTCCTTCAAATAGAGTTGATCAGGCTGTTGATTATGACCTGTGGAATGTTGACCCACGCTTCTTCAATAGTTGTGTGAAGTTGCTGGATATTGTCGAGAACTGGAACACTCGGTCATGTTCATTGTCCGAAGCTTATGCCTGCCCATAACTCCACCTCCACCATGTCCACATGAAGCCAGACACACTGTCTGCTATTGGCTCGGTACAGTTGAAACCGCGACTCATCCGCGAAGAGCACACTTTTCCAGTGGCCACCTTCGGTAGTGCAAACCCACAGCTACATCAGCTGTCCAGGTGTCCACAATCCCGCAGGTGAATAAGCCGGATGTAGAGGTCCTGGACTGGCATCGTTACACATGGTCTGCGGTTGTGAGGCCAGTTGGAAGTACTGTCAAATTCTCTAAAATATGGTAGAGAAATAAACATTACATTCTCTGGCAACAGCTCTGGTGGACATTCCTGCAGTCAGCATGCCAATTGCACACTCCCTCAACTTCAGACATGTGTGGCATTGTTTTGTGTGACAAAACTGCACATTTTAGAATGGCCTTATATTGTTCTCAGCACAAGGTGCACCTGTGTAATGATCGTGCCGTTTAATCAGATTATTGATATGCCACACCTGTCAAGTGGATGTATTATCTTGGCAAAGGAGAAATCCTCGCTAACAGAGATGTAAACAAATTGTGTACTAAATTTGAGAGAAAAAAGATTTTGGTGAGTATGGAAAATTGCTGGGATCTTTTTCATAATTTTGAGTAGTTTGATTAAGTGATAGTTGATTGTATTTTTAACAAATGAGAAGGAAATCACATCGAAGTAAATTGAATATTGCATTTAGATTTTTGTGCTGAGAGTTGTGAAAATGTACCATAAACTTGAGAAAATTGCACCAAAGTGATTGAAAAAAATGGTAACAATATACAGTATCCCCGTTCCTCAGTCTCTGAAGAGAGTTGGGAAGCCAATGGCTGTAAGAAGACAGTGAGAATAGCGATTGGTAGGAATAAAGGAGGGCAGGTCAAATCAAATCAACTTGTATTGGTCACATTTAGCAGATGTTATTGCAAGTGTAGCGAAACGCTTGTGTTTCTAGCTCCAACAGTGCAGTAGTATCTAAAAATGATTCACAACAGTACACACACATCTAAAAGTAAAAGAATGGAATAAAGAAAAATATAAATATTAGATTGAGCAATGTTGGAGTGGCAATTGACTAAAATACAGTAGAATACAATACAGTATATATAGTATATATATATACTTACTCATCTCAGTATATACATGAGGTGAGTAATGCAGTATGTAAACATGATTTAAACATTATTAAAGTGACTAGTGTTCCATTATTAAAGTGGCCAGTGATTCCATGTCTATGTATATAGGGCAACAGCCTCTAAGGTGCAGGGTTGCATAACCGGGTGGAAGCCGGCTAGTGATGGCTATTTAACTGTCTGATTTCCTTAAGATCTAAGCTGTTTTTTAGTCTCTCGGTCCCAGCTTTGATGGACCTGTACTGACCTCGCCTTCTGGATGATAGCGGGGTGAGCAGGCCATGGCTCGGGTGGATGATATCCTTGTTGATCTTTTATGCCTTCCTGTGACATCGGGGGCTGTAGGTGTCCTGGAGGGCAGGTAGGTTGCCCCCGGTGATGCGTTGGACAGGCCACACCACCCCCTGGAGACCCCTGCAGTTACGGGCGGTGCAGTTGCCGTACCAGACGGTGATACAGCCCGTCAGGATGCTCTCAATTGTGCATTTTTAAATGTTTGTGAGTGTTTCACGGGCCAAGCCAAATTTCTTCAGCCTCCTGAGGTTTACCTTTATGCATTACCCAGCGAGAGGGCAGATGCTCCAAGGCAACGTAAACAAATGATTTCCATATTGTCCTCTTAGGAATGAGTTGCATGCTGGCTTTTAACATCCTGGAGAGAGTGCAGAGAGAGTATAATAACAGTTTAATAAGACCAACTAAAGAACTGTCACACACATACACACACACACACACACACACACACACACACACACACACACACACACACACACACACACACACACACACACACACCCTCACCCACACACACCTTATTGACTTCTAAAAAACTGCTTAACATCAAAATAATAATTTATTCATGTGTTAAATTTAACCCGTTCCACTCCACCTTTTCAGAGGCCAATTAGCTTTGGCTGCCTAATGAGGCTTGACAGCATGAACAATCCACATAATTAACACTAATGCCAACAATAAACTACTGACAACCAGCTTTATGTACAGTTCATATACAAACCCATACTGTTGTCGTGTCTGAACTATCATTAAATGTGAAGACTTATTTATATCAAATCAGTTCTCTAGGTTTAATTATTACGTGATTAAACTAATCATGTAAACATTAATTAACATGGAAGTCGGGGCACCACGGAAAATGTTGAGATTACAAAGTTATAATTTTTCCCGAATATAACTCTTCAGATATTTTAATATCTGATCAATTAGTCTTCTATTAATGAATTATTAATTGTTACCTCATTAGTCTCATTCAAAACGTCTTAAAATTATTGGTTATCTGCATGAACCCTAGTTTAATGAATCAGCTATATACAAATTTGCTTAATTATTTATCTACTAACTAACTAAATAATCACATAAATACATAACAAACAAACAGTAGATGTTGGTTACTAATAATGATAGAAGAGTCCCTAGTGGGCTAAGCTGATATGACGGCTTAGTACAGTAGACAAAGGAAAGGGGTGGGGACTGAGAAAGAGCGGGAATGACAAAATGAATTCACTACTCACAGTGGATAATTGTACTCATCGACATGAAAATACTTTGCACATGAACGGCCACTCATTCTTAAAGAAATTCCAATGAACATATTTATGCCTGTATGTCGTTGTTGTCTCTCTGTTGAAAACACTCGATCATCCCGCTTTCCAGAAGTCACAATGTCTTTCTTGATTGTAGGTGGTTAGAATGGATACTTCAGTGTACCATTCGGAAATGTTCTCATAGAACAAATGCTTCGGCGGTTGTCGGTATTCTCGTTCTAGGTTTACGTCATTTCTAGCTGCAGACTAGTAATTTGTGTTGTCTAGAATTTTCTCCTTCTGTAGTGAATCGATAGTCTCAGAATTGAACCATTTCTAGCCATGTAGTCAACACTACAGCTGTATTGTCTCCGTGGCCTATAGAATCGTAGCCATTCCAATGTGGGGACAACGTCCCGGTGTTCTCTGACTTCTTAACCATTCGAGATGTCCTGCTTACCGTGGGTCTCTTTGGCATGAAATGTACATTTCGTCACAGGTGGTTTCATACTCTGGTTTAGAAAAGGGCGGTTCCATGACGCCAACGTAATATCTATGCTCACGTGGGTGTGGCCATTGATTTGCTTAACTTTATATGAAAACCCATACTCTCATACAGAAGGTTAACATCACATTACATCGTTTCACAAATAGTTTCATGTTTAATCACATACGTTTCACAATATTAAGATATAAACCTTGACAACTGGGAAATGTACACTTTAAGAGATACAGTTATGTGTGTTTCCTGTCCTTCATGAGTTCCCCAAATGAAACACCCTCGTCATGACTGTACAATGAGCCCGTCCTCCTATAGCTCCTTCCACCAGCCTCCAACATATTTAACAATTCACTAACTAAACTGCAGTGTATCCAGGGCATGGTATGGATCACATTTACTTTTCTCTGACAGGGAGCGTGTACAGATTTGTCAGCCTACTGAGCGGTGTGTATGTTTGAGGAGTGTGAGGAGTGAGTCTGTGGTCCGTGGAGAGGTGGTGTGACTGCGCTGACATGTGTCCGACAGCATGGCCTGCTCCTGGGCGTCTCTCTCACACGCCACTGGCCAGACTCCCCTGAGCTTCATACATAATGGAGCAGGCCACAGACACACACACCATCCCTCATAATGATCTGCACTGGCTCTGCTACTGTGGCCTTACACACTGATGCAGGCACGCACGCTCACGCGCACACACACACACACACACACACACACACACACACACACACACACACACACACACACACACACACACACACACACACACACACACACACACACACACACACACACACACACACACACACACACACACACACACACACACACACACACACACACACATACACACACACACACACACTTGATAATCCCTACAATGCCTGTCAGTACTAGTGGAGCAACATATTATAACCAACCAATCACAAAGCCATTGATGCCATTCACTGCAGTATAGGAAATGTGAGTTGTAAATTAAATTGGACGAATCTCAACCTCTCTTCTGCTTTAGCAGTGGCCTGAACACACTGGTAGAGCAGCACACTGGCCATACTGTGGCAATGCTGACCTTTACAAAAGTCTCCCTGATACATTGTTGCAGTACTACGCTTCCAATGGTCCTGATGAAAAATGGCTATGTTGTGTACTGAACAAATTATCCATGCAATGCAAAGCACACAACTAACAAAAACCAGAGCAGAAACTCTCCAGTCACATAGAGGGTAGTATACAGACTGTCATTATACTTCATAGAGGCCTTGCTGGTTGTGTTGTGGCCTTCATTAAGCCTCTCATTTAGGCTGTGGGTCCCTCTGCTGCCCTTTACTGTGTGGCACCATGGTGCTCAGAGAGGGAGGATACAGGATACTGCACCCCTAACAAAGAGCTTCATTTGGGGGGTGTCAGTGGTGATGCAGTGGGGCTGTGGGTGGTGAGGAAGGGGCTTCATTATGAATGGTACTTCATGGCCATTACTGTTAATAAGCCCTGGGCCAGGGTTTGATTCCCTTAGGCTTAATGCCTATGTCCATACTACTGTAGCGATCCACATGAAGCAATGTATTGGGCATGCATTGTAATTATCATCCTAGTTTGGTTATTGGAGCAGTAGTCTGTGAGAGGATGTTGGGTTGCCATTTCCCCCTCACCTACATGTTCAACCAGTCCACACCTCCTAGCGGAGCAAGATTATGATCACTTTATTGATCCAACCAAATTTTTTCTTCCGCTTTTATCCCATCCCGGGGGTTGGAGAGGTGCGCGGGCTGCCACAATGGGCACCGGGGGAGCTGTTGTTGTCGGGGGCTAAAGGGATACTTTAGGATTTTGTCGTGCAGTTTAAAGGAAGTTGCTAACTAGCGTTAGCGCAATTGCTAGCTAGCGTTATCACAATGACTGAACCACAATGGTAACGGCTAGTATGCTACTTAGCATTGGCTAAGTAGCATACTAGCATAAAAATGCTATCCACAAGTTCATTCAGGGAAGTAGTTAAACACCTCACACATATGTTTATGGGCTTAAAAAAACGTACCATGTTTATAGAGATTAAATGTATATATTTTTTTGTTTGCAAGCCAATATTACACTTTTTATACATCATAGAAGACTGAAATATAACAGAACTATTTAACATAGAAACACCAGATTTTAGGCATTTAAAAAACAATGTTTATTAATTATGAAAAATATTCATATAAGGAAAGGGCAAGGAACACTGGCATATTGGATTTGATACTATCAACCCTACAGTTGCCAGCTCTCTTCCTGATAGATTTTTCAAGTTGGACCCCAGATTTGAACTGACAAGCCTCTGGTTGCTGGCTCACCTCTCTAACCACTAGGCTACCTGCCACCCATACTGGACATCTATGGTACTAAACACACTGCCACAGTGCTTGTGGCACCACATCACATTGGCCTCACCATAATCAGTGTGGAGGACCAATCCTCCATTCTGTTCCAGTGAAGGACACAACCTCAGGCAGCTGTATCTGAATATTCCCCTGATCACTGTGTCCTTGGATTTGGACTCGTGTTGCTCAAAATAGACTGTGAAAAAACAATGTGAATAATTAATCAAAAATACAAAAAAGAAAGCGAAAAGTTGAAAAGCAGGCTACACTTTGCCTCTTGAACATCAATAGTGTGGTTCTGTATCCCCTCCTCCTCTCCATCCAGGGCATGGAGATGTGGGGAGCAGATCAGAGAACTGTGCCCAGAGAGGGCTCAGCCTGCTGGGGGCAATGCTTCTGGCAAACCCTCTTAACCCTCCTCTGACCTGAGGAGCACCACAGCTCCTCCACGCTCCAGACAGTGGGCAGAGAACACAGCTCGCATACTAATGCACTTAGTCTGAGGAAACTATTGTACTATGTCCAATGAAACTCTGAATGAAAGAATCAAACATGACTCATTGCTTAGTTTCTTTATATTATATTTTAAAAGTTGTGACAAATGTTGTTTGATTGTCTTTTGCAGTAGGAATACTCATTACGGATGTGTAAATTGGCCACCATTTCAAATCAAATCAAATGTATTGGCCACATGCTGCCTGAACAGGTGTACACATGCTGCCTGAACGTGCTTTTACACCTGCATTGCTTGCTGTTTGGGGTTTTAGGCTGGGTTTCTGTACAGCACTTTGAGATATCAGCTGATGTACGAAGGGTTATATAAATAAATTTGATTTGATTTGTGTAGACGAACAGTGAAATGCTGACTTACTGGTCCATCCCAACAATACACAGAGAAAAAAGAAAAAAGAATGCAAAGATAATAACACAAAGAATAAATACACAATGAGCTATACACATGATGCACGAAATAACTGAGTTAGATATGTACATATAGGTAGGGCTAAAGTCAAAGGGGGGTCAATGCAGGTAGTCCGGGAACCCACTTGGGTGGTGGGAGCCTTCTTCTGACACCGCCTGGTATACAGGTCCTAGATGGCAGGGAGCTCGGCCCAGTGATGTACTGGGCTGTACGCACTACCCGCCGTGGTGCATTATGGTCAGATGCCTAGCAGTTGCCAGAGTCCACTATCAGCTCCTTTGTCTTGCTGACGTTGAGGGAAAGGTTCTTGTCCTGGTACCACACTGCCAGGTCACTGACCTCCTCCCTTTAGGCTGTCTCATCGTCGTCCGTGATCAGGCCACCGTGGTGTCGTCAGCAAACTTAATGATGGTCTTGGAGTTGAGTGCGGCCACGCATCAGTGGGTGAAAAGGGTGCACAGGAGGGGACTAAGCACCTGAGAGGCAATCACGTTGAGGGTCAGGGTGGCGGATGTTTCATTGCCTACCCTCACCACCTGAAGGAGGCCCGTCAGGAAGTCCAGGATCCCGCTGCAGAGGGAGGTGTTCAGTCCCAGGGCTTAGTGATTAGCTTGGAGGGAACTATGGTGTTGAACACTGAGCTGCAGTCAATGAACATCATTTTCACATTGGTGTTCCTCTTATCCAGGTGGGAGAGGTGACTAATGTGACTAATACAATTGTGACCAATAAAACTGATCAAATTTGATTTGATGTGAATAATACGATTTGATTTGAACATATTCCAGTCTGTGCTAGCGAAACAGTCCTGTAGCTTAGCACCCGCTTCATGAACCTTTTCTGCACTCAGCGTGTCACTGGTACTTCCTGTATGAGTTTTTTCTTGGAAGCAGGAATCAGGAGGATAGAGTTATGGTCAGATTTGTAAAGGGAGGGCGAGGGAGAGCCTTGTATGCGTTTCTGTGTGTGGAGTAAAGGTGATCAAGAGTTTTGTCGCCTCTAACTGCACACTGATATGCCTGACAATGCACTTGATTTAGGATGTGGGTCATAATCTTCTTTCTTGAATACAACTGACGACAACTGAAAACAAGCGTGTTTTACTCTTTTATTCGAGCAGTGGACAAAGGCTTGTTTTGATTGTATCGTACACAGATACCACCGTTTTGTCTGAGTATCGATAGCAACTGTAGCTGGTCCCATGCTGCTCTAATGAGGATGGGGCTCTTAGGTGTGGGGCCTGCTGGCCCCTGTGGCCCTTGTGGCAGGGCAGGGGTCTCTGACCTGTGGGGTTTGTGCTCTGTGAAATGCCACCGAGCTCCAGAGACCTTTCCACCAGTCTGACTTATAGGGAATCAATGAGGGCTCGCTCACTGAGCTGCTGTCTCAACTGCCACAGCTGGGATGCACTATCGACTGCTGGAGAACGGCTACTGCTGAACACAGCACTGCACTGGCCAGGCAGTCAGGAACACTCCACATCAGCCCACACACACACACACGCACGCACGCACGCACGCACGCACGCACGCACGTACGCACGCACGCACGCACACACACACACACACACACACACTCACACACACACACACACACACACACACAAGCACACACCTCGGGAAAACATTTTGGGATTTCAACCATTAACTGACTTGACTAGGAGACAAATAGCTAGGATGCAGTAAGATGTGAGTACACATTGTGCAGGACAGCAAGTTGACTATAATGAGCTTTGTATATGCATGCCCCTATATCTGTATCTGTGTTTGAGTGTGTACCACAACGTGTTAAGTGTGAAAAGTGCATCTAAGTGTGTATGTGTGTGTGTGTGTGTCTGTATTTATGAGTAGTGTAATACTGTTGTTAAAGGCTGTGTTTCCCAGCTCGGCAAACACACTGCACTGTGCATGTCAATGACTGCAGAATACAGCTGCCTTATGGTGAGGTCACTGCTCTGATGGCCTGTTCGGCTCGCATATGACAGGCCTGGCCCTGTACACCTCGCCAAGAGGGCAGGAGAGAGGCCAGCACAGGACCACACAACCACCCTCCGCGTTCACACCCCTACTCGAATCCCACGCCCCCCTAACACCCCCGCGCTGCCTGCGAAGCTCAGGAAGAGAGCGTCCCACTCCAGCGGACTTCAATGAACCTCCTCTTTTCACTGATACTGAGCCAACGCCTGCCTGCCTAGCCAGGCGCATCGTCAATGTCATGTTTTGGCTGCCCACATTGATTTTAATGCAGGTTCATGGATCTGCTTCCTCCATTTCAGTGGTACAGTGGGAAGCAGGAAAATGGCCTCTGACAGTTTCAGCGATACAGAGATACATGGAGGGCTCTCAGCCCCCTCCACCAATCCTCACTTCTACTGTACTCGCAACTCAACACCCCTCTCCCACCACATCACTACAACTACAACACATAGAGCCAAAAGCTTACAAGCAAGCATATGGTCCACATTCAACATCCAAACCTCCCATCAGCTTTTTTTTTTTAACAATCCCTGTTGTTCCCTTTACAAACACATGTAACCTGAGCCTCTCTCTCTTTCTCGTTGTCTCCACTGCGACTTGTAAAAGTGGCAGAAATGTCACCTACTTCATTTGTGCAGCAGTAAAAGCCAAGCTGCCTTGGGAGCCGTCAGCACAGCAGAGACGAGCAGCAGATGTAGCGCCATCGATCTGACAAGTTATTAAAGAGGAGCAGAGGCAGGAGGCGGGATCAAGAGCATGACACTGACAACCTGAGGGGCCAGCATCTCTGTCTCTCTCTCCCTATTTCTGTCTCTCGGCTTCTCTCTCTCTCTCTCTGTGTGTCTCTGCCTCTCCCTCTTTCTGTGTGTCTCTGCCTCTTTCTCTCTCTGTGTGTGTCTCTGCCTCTCTCTCTCTCTCTGTGTGTCTCTGTCTCTCTCTCTCTCTCTCTCTGTGTTTGTCTCTGTCTCTCTCTCTGTGTGTCTCTGCCTCTCTCTGCGTGCCTCTGCCTCTCTCTCTGTGTCTCTGCCTCTCTCTCTCTCTCTCTCTCTCTCTCTGTGTCTCTGCCTCTCTCTCTCTCTCTGTGTCTCTGCCTCTCTCTCTCTCTCTCTCTGTATCTCTGCCTCTCTCTCTCTCTCTCTGTGTCTCTGCCTCTCTCTCTCTCTCTGTGTGTGTCTCTGCCTCTCTCTCTCTGTGTGTCTCTGCCTCTCTCTCTCTCTGTGTGTCTCTGCCTCTCTCTCTCTCTCTCTCTCTCTCTCTCTGTGTCGCTGCCTCTCTCTCTCTCTCTCTCTCTCTGTGTGTCTCTGCCTCTCTCTCTCTCTCTCTCTCTCTCTCTCTCTCTCTGTGTATCTGTGTCTCTGCCTCTCTCTCTCTGTGTCTCTGCCTCTCTCTCTCTCTCTCTATCTCTGTGTCTCTGCCTCTCTCTCTCTCTGTGTGTCTCTGCCTCTCTCTCTCTCTCTCTCTCTCTCTCTCTCTGCCTTTCTCTCTCTCTGTATCTCTGCCTCTCTCTCTCTCTCTCTGTGTCTCTGCCTCTCTCTCTCTCTCTCTGTGTGTCTCTGCCTCTCTCTCTCTGTGTGTCTCTGCCTCTCTCTCTCTCTGTGTGTCTCTGCCTCTCTCTCTCTCTCTCTCTCTCTCTCTCTCTCTCTCTGTGTCGCTGCCTCTCTCTCTCTCTCTCTCTCTGTGTGTCTCTGCCTCTCTCTCTCTCTCTCTCTCTCTCTCTCTCTGTATCTGTGTCTCTGCCTCTCTCTCTCTGTGTCTCTGCCTCTCTCTCTCTCTCTCTATCTCTGTGTCTCTGCCTCTCTCTCTCTCTGTGTGTCTCTGCCTCTCTCTCTCTCTCTCTCTCTCTCTCTCTGCCTTTCTCTCTCTCTGTCTCTGCCTCTCTCTCTCTCTCTCTCTGTGTCTCTGCCTCACCCTCTCTCTCTTTGTGTCTCTGCCTCTCTCTCTCTCTCTCTCTCTCTCTCTCTCTCTGTGTGTCTCTGCCTCTCTCTCTCTCTCTCTGTGTGTCTCTGCCTCTCTCTCTCTCTCTCTCTCTCTGTCTCTGCCTCTCTCTCTCTCTCTCTCTCTGTGTCTCTGTCTCTCTCTCTCTCTGTGTGTCTCTGCCTCTCTCTCTCTCTCTCTCTCTGTCTCTGCCTCTCTCTCTCTGTGTGTCTCTCTCTCTCTCTCTCTCTCTCTTGCTCTCCCATGCACTTTCGATCCCCTGTCTTTTTTTTCTGTTCATTTCCACATTCGCTTAATGTCTCCTTGTGCCATCGACAATAAGACACCGAGATCTCCCATCAGCCTGTTAACACTCTAAAGGATATAATGTTTGGCAGTCCAGATTATGTACAAATCAAGCCTAAACAAATCAAGGTTATTTCTATTTTTCAGGGCCATTCCCATGGTAATCTTTCAGTCTTAACGATTCAGTGCATAAATAAATAGAACATTGTTTGAAACAAATGATTTACAGATTATTCCCACGTATTGTGCTGTTGTGTTCTCGTCCTCTGTAGTTGTCTCACTTCATACTGTAGTAACCAGATATTGTTGTGCACAGCCGGACGACAATGAAATGTGTCACTTATAGCCATGTGGGATGAGTTATAAACCAGATAAAATATCAATGGTGGAAATGTCCTCCATATCACGACAATAAAGAACACATTTGGGAGCACCAACAGTGAGAAGGCATTCGTCACTATGTCAGTCCTTACGGTAACTGGACCTTTGGCCAGTGAATCCTACCACGGAAAAGGGTTTGAGTGTGACACTCAGTATGACCGGGCGAAATTATACTAAGTAGGGACATCACATGCATATACATATACGAGACAGCATGTTATTAGCTTCAGCTGCTATTATGTCAAGCCTTTTTAATCTATGCTCAACAATCACAGTCATTACTAAAAACCTAAGCATGTACATGTGGCTAATTTTGATTCGCCTCTTTTCAAATGAACCCACCAATTGCAGAGCAGAGCAGAGCAGGGAGAGAGAGAGAGCTCTTGCCAGACTATGTATGTCATGCACCTGTCAGCCAGACAGGTAGGAGGGACAGACAAGGTGGGGGGGTTATGGCCCCAGACAGATGAATAGCCCACTTGATTGATGCTGCCCTTTGTGCACATCTCTGTGTTGCTGTTGTGTCTGACATGAGTCTGTTTCACTGTAATGTGTGATCACAGGAAAAGGGCACCGTGGGCTGCCCGGCTCCCCCTGGTCTCTCTCGCACGATCATCAACAGGGGTGAATCAAACCTGACAACAAACATACACACACTTAAGTCAGCTGTATTTTATGTGATATGAGAGAGAGAGAGAGAGAGAGAGAGAGAGAGAGAGAGAGAGAGAGAGAGAGAGAGAAACTGTGGGATGTGAGGGAGACGGCTCAGCTGCAGTAGATCTATTGTAAGTGACTGAGGTGAAGCACTAGTTAAAGACATAGGGAGACAGTGTAGTATATTTGAACTGTCTTCCATGCCTGTCTGCACCAATCCCCAGCAGAGCCATCTATCTCTAGCTAGGTAGGTAGAACACTTGAGGTAATTAGTGCTCAAAGACTATTGAGATAGAAGGAGGTTCCCACAAAGCAGGCAAACCCAGAGTGACACAGCCCTCCACAGAGTAAGTGGCTGCTGACAGTACTTCAGCCCCAGAGAGAGAGGCTGAGACAGAGGCTAAGAGGTCATGAGATCAACTGCAATGGAACGAGAGAGGAGGCTGTTGGAACTAACATTACATACTGTACGTCAAAAAATACTCACACACACGTAGATATGCATTGATGCATGAACATCAGATATGGTCATTTATTTATACATTTTACAAGTAAACCGCCCACCGTCAATTTGTGTACACGTGTAGTTAATCCTACAAAACCCTTTCGAAACATTTAGGTCCGTCCCTCCATGCGATCCTACATAGTGAGTGTATGGGGCAGAGGGGCTGATATGGTGATGAAGCCTGATATTGACACTGTTTGTGATTGCACTAATCCCTGCTGCCTGGGGATGGGAGAGCACGGCCGTGGGATGTGTTTAAGTCTCCTGTCCGCCTGCCATGTTGGACGTAATGTTGGGTGACACTCAGACACCCTGGCTGATTTGTTTTGGCACTGCGAAGATCCCAGCTGTGCATTTACATATGCAATGACCCAGATTAGCATCCCCCCCCTCACACTCCATCAACACTGATTAGAGCAGGCTCGTTAAATACACTGCATGCTCGGCCCTGCCCACCACGTGTGACCAGCCCTCTCTCTCTCTCCTCATGTCACAGAGTCACACACACTACTCTCCTGATATCACACACACCTCCTAATGTCACCCTGACCTCTGCAGAAGAGACAACCCACCACTAACCGGCTGTTGACAGCACTCAGCACACACTGGAAAAACTTCTGCGACATTGTCAAATTCACACTCTAATACAATACTTGACTATAACTCATAGCTTAGCTAAGTCTTTTGTTTTCAAACAAGGTGCGAAACTGGGGTCTGGTTTGGAGTTGTCCATTCGGACAATAGTAGTATATAATATAACCTATTAAAGTTGCAGTCCACTACAGCCTCTCAATGGATCAGGAGCATGGAGTGGGCAGTGGGTACACAGAGCTGAAAGAGAGAGGGGGAGTATAAACAGGGAGGGAGTGAGATTACTACTTGTCACCAGCAGCATATGCTCCCTTTCACTGACTAATTGCACTTTATTATAATGTAATTACAAAGTCTGTGTGCAGTCAGTGTGTGTGTGTGTGTGTGATGACTAAAATAAGCCCAGGCTCTCCAACAGGATCCTACCCTGCACTCCACACAGTAATTGCCCTCTCAGCGTTGATGAATGAGGAGATGATTAACCTTAATTCCCAAACAGCAACTGGGCATTAGCAGGGAATGCATTATGGGGAGTGGATGTGACTAAATGACTTAACATGGTAAATTGGGTGTGTCTGAAGAGGTTCCAGCGATGAACTAGCTATTAGTTCAAGGCACTTTTCTTCCACCGCCACTGATCGTCTATTATGACCTTCCAAGGTTCTCACAGTCAGCTCTATAGAGTTTATAGATAGCAACCTGTCGATACTCATGAAAACGGAAAAACACACACACTGCTACTGAAAACAACCCTAGGCTATACAGGTATGTCACGCATGCTCCCGCTCCCCATCTATATCTGTCTGTTCCTCAGTTTTGTTCCCCGTGTCATCATTATTGTCATAATGTTGTTTTGTTCCCCCTGTCCAGATGCTGTCAGTGTTTTGTTTGATGTCCATTTTCCAATCAATGTTCACTCCATGTACATGCCTCTCGTCTCCCAGCGTCGGTCCTTACAGAATTGCTGACACCACTATTTGAAGCATCAGAGTGGTGACGTCAGGTCCGGGTGCCGCCGCCGATGGAACTGGGGGTGCCTTAGCTGGCTCGTCGGGCTCCACGCCTTAGCTGGCTTGAGAGGTTTCCTTGCCTCAGTTGGCTTGGCAGGTTTCCATCCCACGTCATGCCTCAGCCGGCTCGTCGGGCTCCTACGCCTCAGCGGGATCACCAGGCTTTTACGCCTCAGCCGGATCCTCAGGCTCCCAAGCCTCTGCCGGCTCGTCGGGCTTCTACCCCTCAGCCGGCTAGTCGAGCGCCCATGCCTCGGTCGGCCCATCAGGCTCGCCCAGGTGAGAAGCCGGGTGACGCCCCTAGAGGGAGGGGGTACTGTCACACCTGCTCCCGCTGCCCCTCTCTGGCACTCAAGGGTGCCAAGCTGCCCTTCATTACGCACAGCTGTTACCATCATTACGCGCATCTGCGCTCATTGGACTCACCTGGACTCCTTCACATTGTTGATGTTTCATCATTATTGTTGTAATGTTGTTTTGTTCCCCCTGTCTAGACGCTGTACGTGTTTTGTTTGATGTCCGTTTTTCATTGAATGTTCACTCCCTGTACTTGCTTCTTGTCTCCCAGATTCGGTCCTAGGTAATTATTGAATTCACCTTTTTTTGCTCTATAACTGCTTCTTATTCATTCATATGTGCTTGCTGCCCAGGAAAAGGGGATGATTTTGAACGCATAAGCAAAATGTAGAATAATTAGAACAAGAACCTAACTTGCATGGCAGTAAATATGATGACGTTGCAAGCTTGTCTTTTGCAGACAAAGTTATGATCCACTTATTTTGATGAAGCAGTAAAAACAGGACACCGTGAGAGCATTTCTAGCTGTGTGGCTTGGGATCCAGTACACACTCTATTGTCTTAGTCCTCCACTCTCCACTGACACACACACACACCACCTAGCCCTCCACTCTCCACTGATACACTTAACATACCACCTAGCCCTCCAGAGAGGATACACACAACACACCACCTAGCCCTCCACTCTCCACTCTCCACTGACACACACATCACACCACCTAGCCCTCCACTCTCCACTGATACACTTAACATACCACCTAGCCCTTCAGACAGGAGACACACAACACACCACCTAGCCCTCCACACAGGAGACACACAACACACCACCTAGCCCTCCACTCTCAACTGACACACACAACACACCACCTAACCCTCCACTCTCCACTGACACACACATCACACCACCTAGCCCTCCATTCTCCACTGATACACTTAACATACCACCTAACCCTTCAGACAGGAGACACACAGCACACCACCTAGCCCTCCACACAGGAGAAACACAACACACCACCTAGCCCTCCACTCTCCACTGATACACTTAACATACCACCTAGCCCTCCAGAGAGGATACACACAACACACCACCTAGCCCTCCACTCTCCACTCTCCACTGACACACACATCACACCACCTAGCCCTCCACTCTCCACTGATACACTTAACATACCACCTAGCCCTTCAGACAGGAGACACACAACACACCACCTAGCCCTCCACACAGGAGACACACAACACACCACCTAGCCCTCCACTCTCCACTGACACACACAACACACCACCTAGCCCTCCACTCTCCACTGACACACACATCACACCACCTAGCCCTCCACTCTCCACTGACACACACAACACACCACCTAGCCCTCCACTCTCCACTGACACACACAACACACCACCTAGCCCTCCACTCTCCACTCTCCACTGACACACACAACATACCACCTAGCTCTTCAGACAGGAGACACACAACACACCACCTA